>NC_060128.1:131783163-132093180 GCF_021461395.2 Schistocerca americana
AAGTTCTCATCGCGGGTTAGATGGCAAGTTAGACAGTGGGTATGGAATTGATGGAATTGGTTAGCGTCAACGCCTTCGATGTGCAAGGACCTGGACTCGATATTCGGTGCCCCCTAAGACTTTTTGCAAACTCGAGAGGTCTGGTAAGATGTCCACTGAACCTCGTCCCGCCAAATGAAGAACTAATTGAAGAAAGAAGCAGCGGTATCATCAGAATTCATCGACTGGCAATAACAGCTAGAGAGACTTGAGATCACACGTCTCACGGTCTCCTCGTTCTGTCTTATAGGCACCAACTGGTCAGCTGACACAGACACATTTTATATATTGAGACCGAAGATCGCTTGATTTTCAGACGTTTCTCCAATTACTAGTTTCAACAGAATAGTGTTGTCGTCTTCAGGTTGGCGTTACAATTTGTGTACATGGTCACATACATGTGTCGTCGACATTTTGAGAACAATGTGTAAGTGCATGGTTTATCATTCTGTTTTACAAATGACAAACCTTGTGGAATTTTCTAATGTATTTTCACTTTATGCTCAAAATGTCGACGACACATGTATGTGAACATGTACGCAAAGTGCAATCCCAATCTGCAGATGACAGCAAGATTCTGTCGAAACTACCAATTGGAATAAAGCTCTTAAAGTCAAGCGCTCTTAGCTTTCACAAAAAGCTTTATGCTTACTTCTACGTGTACGGAAGCCTGTGCGTTTCTCTGCATGTCGCCATGGTACCTTGAAATAGGATCAGATATCAAGGATAAGATATACGATATATCATAAGCAGACGTTCACCTCCAGCGCAAATCCCCGTGTGCTTTACTGAGAAATTCTTTGCCGGATAACATCTCCGTAAACTACAGTTTTAAGTAAAATCGTTTTTGCAACTTAAATTTTTGTTGCGTCTAATATTCTCTTGCAAGTTTTAGGAGTGTGTAACGACATGTTTGTATGTTCGTCTAATATTACTCTTAAGCTCTCCCCTAAAGGAAAACAAATTTGTCTTTTTCCCATTTAAGTCTGAACATGAGGGAAATACAGGGAGTTACAGGCTAATGCATATAGAATGACCAACCTGGATCGCTTTCGTTTCAGTTGACTGAATTTCAGCCGCGTATTTTGGGCCATTTCGTAAATGCACACAGGCCAGCACTGACTGTTTCGATAGCGATCATCAAATTAGTTAATGCACTGTAGCTCATACACGTGCATGTGATATTTACAGTGGGACAGAACTGATTAGCCGGCCGCGGTGGCCGAGCGGTTCTAGGCGCTTCAGTCCGGAACCGCATGTCTGCTACGGTCGCAGGTTCGAATCCTGCCTCGGGCATGGATGTGTGTGATGTCCGTGGGTTACTTAGGTTTAAGTAGTTCTAAATTCTAGGGGACTGATGACCTCAGTTGTTAAGTCCCATAGTGCTCAGAGCCAAGAACACGTCATTGACGTACAGTGAGAAGAGGCTAGGACCTAATACTGAATCTTAGATCTCCATTCAGACTAGATAGTCTCAGGCATGATGTAGTTTTTGTGGGACGTCAAATAGGAGCGAAAATACTGTACGCACGTGGGGGAAACTTTAGGCTGATAAATTTTGCAAATAAAAATTTGAACTGAGGAGTATCAGAAACTTAACTAAAATATAAAAAAGAGAAAACGAATATCAGTTTGGACACAAATAGTCCACAGACCAAGATGACACTTAATGTGAGTTATTGGGTAAGATATTGACGACTTGAGCCAACATCCTTAACTCATTTGTCTGATATACGAGGAGCATTCGAAAAGTCTCCATTTCAGGGCATTGCTGCAGCATGTATACAATGTAGCCCGCCTCTGAAGTGGATATATAAGCACCGATACGTAGGTAAGGGTTGCCACTCGTGTCTTTACGACGTGCTTGACGTAAATGCTCAAAACTGAATTATGGCGACGTTAGGACCAAACGTGTCCAAACAGGAGGACCGCTCTGTTACTCTTTTCTTGGCTGCCGAAGGGCAAACAGTGGTAGACTTCCATCGGAGAATGGAGAATGTGTATGGCCAGGATGTCTGCCGAAAACCCCCGTTGTGGAATGGTGCGCCATGTTCCGTGCAGGTCGCAGTCGACCCTAGACGCCGATCGATCTGCATCTGCCGTACAATGACCTCTCCTCAATCGATTATTACGACTACGCTCCCTTGAAACATGCGTTGAAGTTTCGGCGGATTCTGTCGGACGAGGACGTGCAGCAGGCAGTTACGAAATTCTTCGCCCAGCAAGACACGGTGTTCTACCAAACGGATATCATCTTTAACTTGCCGCGTCAGAGGGATAACTGCCTCAACAATCAAAGCGTTTTTGCCTTATGGCATACCGATTCTGGGGTCTACGGTCTTCGAGCGGAAGCTTCCTGATCCCCCCCTACTGAAGAGCCAAAGAAATTGGTACACCTGACTAATATCGTGTAGGGCTCACGCGAGCACGCAGAAGAGCTGCAGCACGACGTGACATGGACTCGACTCTCGTCTGAAGTTGTGCTGGAGGCAGATCACACCATGAATCCTGCAAGGCTATCTATAAATCCGTATTGGTAAGAGGGAGTGGAGATCTCGCCTGAACAGCATGTTGGAAGACCTCCCAGATATGTTCAATAATGTGCATGTCTGGGGAGTTTGGCAACCAGCGGAAGTGTTTAAACTCACAAGTTTATTCCTAGAGCCACTCTGTAGCAATTCTGGACGTGTGGGGTGTCGAATTGTCTTGATGGAATTACGCCTGTCCGTCGGAATGCACAATGGACGTGAACGGATGCAGCTGATCAGACAGGATGCTTACGTACGTGTCACCTGCCAGAGTCGTATCTAGACGTATCTGGTATCACTCCAACTGCAGATACCCCACACCATTACGGAGTCTCCACCAGCTTGAATAGTCCCCTGCTGACATGCAGGGTCCATGGATTCATGAGGTGTCTCTATACCCGAACACATCCGATATAATTTGAAACGAGACTCGTCCGATCAGGCAACACTTTTCCAGTCATCAACAGTCCAATCTCGGTGTTGACGGACCCAGTCGAGGCGTAAAGCTTTGTGTCGTGCAGTCATCAAGGTACACGAGTAGACCTGTGGCTCCGAAAGCCCATTTCATTGATGTTTCGTTGAATGTTTCGCACGCTGATGCTTGTTGATGGCCCAGCATTGAAATCTGCAGCAATATGCGGAAGGGTTGCAATTCTGTCTCGTTGATGATTCTTTTCAGTCGCCGTTGGTCTTGCAGAATCTTTATCCGGTCGTAGCGATTTCGGAGTTTTGATGTTTTACAGGATTCCTGATATTCACTGTACATTCGTGAAATGGTCGTACGGGAAAATCCCTACTTCTACGCTACCTCGGAATTGCTGTATGCCATCGCTCGTGCGCCGACTACAACACCACGTTCAAACTCACTTAAATCTTGATAACCTGCTATAGTAGCAGCAGAAACCGATCTGACAACTGCGCCAGACACTTGTTGTCTTGTGTAGGCGTTGCCGACCGCAGCCGCCTTATACTGCCTCTTTACGTATCTCTGCATTTGAATTCGCAGGCCTATACTAGTTTCTTTGGCGTTTTAGTGTATTCCTGTTGCTGTTTTCCCATACAGTTTTTATCTTCTCTAGCGCCCTTCAGCATGATGAAGATTATTCTCTGGAATTCTAGCACCCTGTCCCTTCTTCTTGTTAGTCTTCTCTACATATTCCTCCCCTCGCCAATTCTATGGAGAACCTCCTCATTCCCTATTTTATCAGTGCCCCGACTTTCAACGTGCTTCTGTATCACCGTATTGCAAACACTTCGATTCTCTTCTTTTCCGTCTTCCCCACCGTTCACGATTCACTACTATACAATACTGTGCTCCAAACGTGAATTCCTAGGAATTTCTTCCTCAGATTAACGGTGATTTTTGATACTTGTAGACTTCTCTTCGTCAGAAATGTGTTCTTTGCCTGTGCCTGTGATCACACTTACCAACATTAGAAAGTGATATGTCACCGATGTTGGTGCCAGATCTTCTACAGGGCCAAAACGTTTCACTGTGCCCTCATAAAAATTTCTCCTTCCTTTACAAGGTCTGCTGTTAGACTGCACTTTTTAAGCAATCCTTCAAAGAGGACTGTAGTAAATTAAGATCTTTCTTTCGAAAAACGATGGAAATATGAGAATATATTTATTTGATGAATTCTTTTTGGAGCAGCTGATAATATGAAATGTTTCAACTGGGTTTTGCAGGAATCGTTAATTCATTTAAGGAGTAAAGTATGGGAATAATTCGCAGTTTCTTTTCATTACATATGCTCCAAGCAGCAAAATCTAGACATGCATTATAAATTCTAATATATTTACATATACTTCTGTCTCGCATTATACCTCAGTGTATTATACAATGTGTGTGATTGTAATTTATTTTAATAAAAGGCCATTATAAGTTGTGGAACAGGGCCTTGTTCCTATTTACGCGAAAGTTTGTTTCCCCCCCTTTATACATTATTCGCGGCGTCGGCGGAATAAGTTAAAGTAGCTGCTCGGCTAATGGGTTGATATACAACTTTGATGCAATTTTCGGCCCCTCGCTTAACTCTTGCCGCCTCCGTCTTCCCCCCACCCCACCGCCGTGGTCCCTTGTTCCCGCCGCGGGGCACACCACTGCCTGTGTAGACTGAGGCTTATCTCGGCTTCCGTTCTCTCTCTCTCTCTCTCTCTCTCTCTCTGTCTGTATCTGTGTAGCTGCCTGTTGGAGGTCGCTCTCGATGTAATTGCTCGCAATTACGGCAGACGCTACTCGTCACAGGAGCGAAGGAGCGACCGCACAGCCGAATAGACGCGGACTGTGAAGTGGTGAAGCGGGCAACTAGCAGGGAAAGGTCGAAAACTATCGGACACTTGAACTTTTTAGAAATGATCTTTTCTGAAGGTTGTATTGGAACATTCTTTGCGCCGAACAGTACTACGGTACGTTACTTAATCTACGCTGCTGAAAAAAATTAGGGTAACATGACTTCGGGCGTTTGTAATACTCCATTGAACAATAATTGAGGGTTAGGTATGTTACCAAGTTACACCTTTATCTTTCACAAAATAAATACCCAACAAAACATCATTGCATCCTTGATTGTTTACGTAAAAGTATTCAAATATCCGCAGGTGTCCAAAACAAGGTCGAAAAATGCATTCGTCCCGGTATCCTTGTAGCTACTAATAGGCCGGACCTTAAGGACTAAGTCAGTATAGAAACAGGGATCAGCTATCACGGTATCATTACAGCAACTGTGCTTTCGAAAGTTTACGAATCAGTCAAGGAGGTTAGGAGAGTGTTTCCGCTAGATAGAAGCAGATAAGCAGTTAGTAGCATCCCACTTAGGCAGTGAACTGACATCACCTAGTTCCAGTAAGATGGATGTAGAGAAATTATAGGCAAAGTTTAAGCAGAGTGTAAATCGTGTTCTTGCGAGTTAGGGACCTAGTAAATGGATAAGGGATTGAAAAGACCAAACATGGTTTAATAACGAAATTCGGAGGGTGCTGATGAAGCAGAGGCTTTCACCCTGGGTTCAAAAGGGAACGCACACAGCACGACAAGCGAAGGTTAGTAGAGATTTGGGCGTTTGTGAAAAAATCTGTGCGCGATGGATACAACAACTAGTAGCGTCACATCTTAATAAGAGATCTGACAGAGAAACCGAGAAAATTTTGTCTTTCGTAAAATCACTATGTTGGTTCAAAATGGCTCTGAGGACTATGGGACTCAACTGCTGAGGTCATTAGTCCCCTAGAACTTAGAACTAGTTAAACCTAACTAACCTAAGGACATCACAAACATGCATGTCCGAGGCAGGATTCGAACCTGCGACCGTAGCGGTCTTGCGGTTCCAGACTGCAGCGCCTTTAACCGCACGGCAACTTCAGCCGGCCCACACCATGTTGTTCTAAGGCTTCCATTCATTCCCTAGTTGACAAGTCTGATGTGGCAGTTGAAGATAGAAAAACTAAAGCCGAAGTTTTCAGTTGCACATTCATGAAATCGTCCACACGGGAGAATCATATAAACATCCAGTCATTTGACCATCGGACAGGCTCCAGTATGGACGACATAGTAATACGCGTCCCTGGAGAAGAGTCGCACCTGGAACACTTCAAAACAAGTAAATTACAAGGTCCGGATGGATTCCCAGTTCGATTTTACTTTACGACATTGACCCCTTTAACTAGCTTGCATTTATCGTGAATTTCTCGCCCGGCACCAAGTCCCTAGCGACTGGAAAAAAGCGCAGGTTGATCCAGTATATAAGAAGGATTAAAGAAAGCAATAATGTAAGGAAGCATAATCTTACATTAAAGATTCAACACAGGAAGACAAGTGCTGTACTTATAAACTGTGTAAATGTCTTAAGACACTGTCACTCACTGCGCGCAAACCACTCACTTCGTACTCATACAGAATCTGAGGATCAGAGCTCAATACACATAATCTTAACATATTTTCGAGAAAAACCCTCGTGCTGACACCCCTCACAAAATAATGAAAGGGCAAAACTTTATCGCATACAACATTTTCGATGTTCATGCAGTAAAAGCTGACGCATGAAGCATTAAGTTTTAATTTATTATGTTTTTATTGCCAAATGTATTCGCAACGCATTTCGCAGAAAGTATCTAAATAAACCACTGAATGTGCCTGCAAAATTATGTCATAGTATGAGACATGGTTCAGGAGAGATGACGTCATAAGCGTTGAGATACGCCAAAAACTACCCTATGCTTAAGACGGTGTGCAAATTACGAAGAATACAATAATGCAGTGTTTGACGATGAGAATACTCTTCGACTTTCAACGAACTTTAAACATAATTTCACACCTTTTCTAAGCATTTTTTTGGCTTACATGTTTAACATCAAATATTTAACAGATTAACTCCTTTGTAATCAGGAGTTCGAAGCAGTTTTATACGAGGATTGGAACTTAGATAGTGGTAACTATTTATTCAAAACAGATACAAAAGAGTTACATGTTTGCACCTGTTACTGTCCTTCAAATTAGTCACCAGCGTTGTGTAGAACCCGTTGCCAGCGATGTGGAAGGCGCAGTATACCGTTAGCAGGACCTGTTCTGTTGATGGTGCGAATGGAGCGGTCTAAAGTTTTGGTGATTCTCCTGTACGACTGTCATGGAGCTATCCTAACGCATTACGTTCCTCCACGGCAGACCGTCAATGCACAGTACTACTGTTCGTTTTTGGAGCATCAGCTGCGATCAGCTTTGCGAAAGTAGCGGCGACACTTTCTGCGCAACCCACCCATCATTTCGCACGACAATGCGCGGACGCATACAGCGCAAGCTGTGGCTGCTCTGTTCGGTCGATGGGACTGGGAAGTACTGTACCATCCACCATACTCCACGGACGTAAGTCCTTGTGACTTTGATTTGATTCCGAAGATGAAGGAACCAGTTCGTGGCATTCGCTTCCGAACTGTTCCAGAAATTAGACAGGCAGTAGACCGCTCCATTCGCACCATCAACAGAACAGGCTCTGCTAACTGGCTAACGGTATACTACGCCTTCCACATCGCAGCCAACGGGTTCTGCACAACGCTACTCTGAAGGACAGTAACAGGTGCAAACATGAAACTCTTATGTATCGGTTGTGAATAAATAGTTACCACTATTTAAGTTCCAACCCTCGTATATGGGGTTTTGATTCTTTACAGAATCGGGGGTATACTGACAAAATTATAAAACTTGATATCATCAGAACACAGGACTACTTCTGCTCATTTTTTATGTATTTTTCTACCTTTTGAATTTTTATCCCTTACTAAAAAAGACAGGGTCTTAGGATGTGTGACAATTAACTGTGTGTTAGTCTTCTGAACAATGGATGCAAAATATATGCGAAACTAGCCAGAAAAAGACTGAAGATGCTTTCGCGATCTTTTCTTACGGAAGAAAAAGTAATTTTGGATGGGATGAACTTGCTTAGATAGTCTTTTTAAAGTGTGCAACATTATTGAAAAACACGGAGTATATAATCATCTCAGATACATAGGCTTTAAAGACATGACAAAGATTTTGATAGAGTAAACAGAGGTATATTACGTGGAAAATTTGGAAACTAATGCCATATTACAGCATATCACAAGTGTAATGTCCATACATCACAGAATCTAAGTACGAAAACGAAGTTCGTTTACGACAATCATATCCTAAAGAGTGAGACAAGGCTGTCCTTTATTACGAACATTATTCAATTTTCACATAAACGACGTCCTAAAAACATGGGGAATAAAGTAATGCACCAATGTAAGCTCCATAATTTAGCTGTAAATACCTTTCGTTTGGGGGGTGATCAAATTTCCTAGTGTAGTGGGAAGATAAATTACGGAGAGCAATTTGGCTTTTGCACAAGGTAGTAAACGATTATAATATGTCGAGATCCAAACATAAAACTAATATAATGACATTTCATGTCAGGGAACATTTAAGATCAAAGTACGAGGGTCATTCAACAATTAGAGAGACAAATTGGTCCGGAGAAAAAAGCGTTTATTTTCCCAAAGCAATACTTTTTCTACTTTTCAAAATAAACCACTTCAAGAGTTATACACTTATTCCAACGGGCTACAAGATTTTTTATTCCGGTTTCAAAGAACCATTTATCTTGATACTTGAACCAATTTCCCACAAAATTTTTCACGTCCTCTTTGTCCTGGAAGCTCTAGCCACGTAATGCCTCCTTCAGTGCATCAAACAAGTGCAAATCGCTAAGCGCTAAATCAGGACTATATTGGTGACGAGACAGTACTTCCCAGGCCATTTTGTCCATTGTTTTATGGGTTAGTTGAGCAGTATGAGGACGTGGGTTGCCTTGCTGGAGAATATCACCTCTCCTCTGAGATCGACGTCGTCTCTCTCTCATGGCTGGCTTCACCTTGTTTAAAAGCAAATCCGGGTAGTATTGGCTGTTCATTGTACGCTGCTCTTCGACATAATCACAAGAAACTGGACCTTCAGCATCCCAAAACACCGTCAACACGACTTTTCCTGCTGATACTTGGGTTCTGAATTTTTTTCTTGACAGGTGAATTCGTGTGCTTCCACTCCATGCTTTTTCTTTTTATTCTGACTCATAATAGTGAAGTTTCATTGCAAGTTAAAATTTTGTTGAGGAAGTGCTTGCTTTCTCCTTCATATCATTCCTTTAGCTCTGTGCACACTCTCATCCTTGTTTCCTCGTGTAGCCGCGTCAACTCCTTTGGGACACATCTTGCACATGTTTTGCAGTACTTCAGCATGTTACAGATGATGATATACACTTTACTATTCTTAACTTGAACCATATCAACTACCATTTCCACAGTCACTTGGCGGTCAGTACGAATAATGTCATCAGTTCGACTCTCAAGTGAAGGGGTTTAAACTGAAACTGGTCGGCCAGAACGGTGTTCGTCAGTCACTGAGTCGCGACCACTTTTGAACTCCTCTGTCCACTTATAAAAATTTGCACAATTCATACCAGCTTCAGCATAATCTTTAGACATTCTACAGTATATATTCATTGGTTTTTCGCCTACAGCAAGTAAAAATGTATTTTTGATGTTCTAAACAAAACAATATTTATACGTCAGCTGATCAGGGCTCATCCCAGTGATGCCAACTTAGAGCCATAAAAGTACCAAACTTGCACTACGAACAGTTTTTTCCCCAGACCACTCTGTCTCTTTAATTATTGAATGACCCTCATAATAACTGATGCTAAACCAATATAACTAATAAATTCTTTTAAATATCTTAGATATTAGATTTCATATGCAACACACACAATGATGCAGAATTGAAGTTAGCCGCGAGGGGTTAGCCGAGCGGTCTAAGGCGGTGCAGTCATGGGCTGTGCGGCTGGTCCCGGCGGAGGTTCGAGTCCTCCCTCGGGCCTGGGTGTGTGTGTTTGTCCTTAGGATAATTTAGGTTAACTAGTGTGTAAGCTTAGGGACTGATGACCTTAGCAGTTAAGTCCCATAAGATTTCACAACATTTGAACATTTTTAGAATTCAAGTTACAAACATTTTAACAATTGCTAGTTACTAACAAAGGCATTTTCCTCAAAAACATGAGGAGAAAGACAGTACTAAGATTCTGTAATGTGGTAGCGCTAATAGTTCTAATGTAGGAGCCAGTGACTTTAAGCGCCAGTCATAGGAGGAGGACTGAAGACGCAGGTATGGGACTCCTAAGACCACTAGTTGGCTACAGACTCAGTCATAAAAGATAGTGATATTAGAAATGAACTGGGCGGCAAAAGCCTACTTCATAAAACAGAGGAGCTCACGAGAAAACGACATAATGACATTCGAGGGATGTCAGGTAAACGTATACCTACAACAATACAGAAGAATATACAAGAGAAAAGAAATACTGAACGTGCTAAGAAGAGATTGTAAGACCAGTTACAGTTTACTTTAACCTGAAACGTTCTAGAACGCTAAAACCAAAACTAGATACGATGATGACAACTCATTTTGGAGGTTCAAGTTTTGTAGGTTAGTACCGGACATGAAACTGCAATGTGTAAAAAATCCACTTCTGTGGGAAAAAACTTTTAATAAGATCGCAAATGGTTATAAACTAGAAATTTTCCGGTCAAGGAATCTGTAAATTCATTCCTTTCCAAAACCTGCTGGTCACTGCAGATTCCCAGATTCATCTCTCCTCAGCCACAAGTATTCATGTCTTTTCATAAAATGACAGTATAAGTAATTGCCAGCTTTCATTTCTACGTAATTGATCCGATGCTTAATTTTAAGCTGCTCTGCATATTTGTACACTAGTTTTAGGAACTCATCTTACCTCAAAGGCAGAACTGCGCATCTACATTTGTGACACGAGCATGCAATACTGTTTTCTGTTCTTCACTCTATGTTATCGGGAACAAGTTACTTCCTAAAACAGTTTTCAAAGTCACGTATGTGTCTTACTATAAGGTTTGAAGTTTATCGCGTAATGTACTTCTCTGAATTGCTTCTTTGACTGTAATTTCAAGAAGTCTTTTCGTACGGCTTCCTTCATGTTATATTCACCTCATTTTCTAAATACTTCGAAAATTAGTTTTTCGTGCAACCTGTTTTTTCTGGTGCAATCCGAAACTGTTTCTTCCGATACACCCTGAACGTAGTGTAACATTCCCATTGTCATTACGTGGGCTAGACACTGCTTCAGCCGAAAACTTGGAGACTAATATCAGTTGTATCGAAAGACACAATAAAAATGTGATACAACTTACTGGAAAACAAAACACGTCAGTCCAATCTGCACCGAAAAACTCACTAGGGTCAGGTAATTTGTTGCAACTCCTGAAGGCAGTGTCGTTTTGATGGGGAGTCGCGCGACGGTTCTTCTTTCTGCATATTTCATGCTTCACTGCCACGTCGGGTGCTGTCAGCCGTCTCTAACGATATAATTTAGAAACAGCTGTTGCCCGATATGATCCGCTGTCCGGTACTACTGGACCTTTCCTTACGTCACATTACAAACCTACTGATTAATGAAGCAAATGAATCTGCTGCATGAGTCCATGAACATAGTGAATAAAGTAATCTAATTCATATATTTCCTCACTTGTAACGTCGTTTTGGTCACTGCCATCATAAGGTTTGTAACTAAAATTAAGGAACAGAAGATCGTGACCTATACATTACAAAGCGACAAAAGACGAAAAATTAAAAAGTTACAAAATTAAAACATAATTTCACTGGCCAAAACTTAAATGTTCAAACGTGTGTGAATTCCTAAGGGAGCAAACTGCTGATCTCATAGGTTCCTAGACTTCCACACTACTTAAACTAACTTACGCTGAGAACAGCACACACATCCATGCCCGAGGGAGGACTCCGACTTCCAGCAGGAGGGGCCGCGCAATCCGTCACATGGCGCCTGTGACCACGCCGCCACTCCGCGCGGCATCAAAATTTAAAACCTGTAAACAATATGCAACGTCAAATTCAATAAAGCTTATGTCTAAACAGGGTGCCAACTGCCACCACGTCTCAAAACTTTGCAGGGATACGAACTGCTGTATGGGAGGTTAGGTGGTGTTAGTGGCGGTTAGGTTTCCTTCATTGTTCCGGTCATACATCTACACTACTGTACAAAGCAAATTGTTGTTTAAATTTGCTACGACAAATCTCGAGAAATGCTTAGACGATTTATTTCAGATTTTTACACGATACACTAATAAATTTGAAGACAGACACAGGTTATACATTTTTTGAAACAACAACAACAACGTACAGGTGTTCTGTTAAAGCTGACTGCGAGAAAGAAATCGCTCTGATATGCTCTGCTGTGAAAAAGTACTGTTTATTTTTCTTTCTGGCAGTTAGTTTTAACTGTGATAGCAGGACATTTAAACCATAAGAAAAATGGTTTCTCTCATATATATTCTTTCTCCTTATATACGATTTTAAACAAAAACTGTATACCTCACACAACATTGTGCTGTTTTGATTTCTGTTTTCCCCGCGGCCATTATTAACATAAAACAGGGAGGTTGTATTTATAGCTTCTAGGCTTATGATTAAAATACAACTACGAAATCACAAACGTCCGATGCTTTATAATACTACCCGTTTGTAGAGTAAGACTACGCGACGTACTATCAATGCCACTTCTATCCTCACAGATCTAGAATCAGGAGAGGCGTCTCATACCTTGTGTACCAATGATGCCATCCGATTTACTTAATTATTTTTAGCTATTTCATTTCCCAGCTAAGGTTTCGTTGGTTATAAAACTAAGCAAAGCTCAGGTTCAACGAGAGGTTGAAGGAGGACGTGGACAGTGGTGAGGGGGAGGACGGGTGGACATGGAAAGAACAGATGGATAGGAAGAGGAGGGAGGAGGAGATGAGGAGAGATAGGGGGAGTGGGAGATGGAGAGAGAGTGTGGGAAGCTGATGGACAGACACAGGGGGAGGAGGAGGAAATAAACAGAGAGAGGGGAGAGGAACGAAGGGCAGAGAGAGAAGGGGGAAGGATATTATGACGTCAGCCCAACCGCCATACATTTCAGAAACTGCAAAGTATTTTCGGGTTTGCTAGTATCAAATAAAAGCCAGTGTTTTAGAATTACAAAACTGTAAGTTTAACATTATGCAACTATAGTGGAGAGAGGGGTACGTTGCAACAGAGATAAATTGCAACATCTGATTTTTTCTCATGTAATATCCCATAAGATGGTGCAATCGTGTGGAGGCAGTTCCAACTGCGGAGTGTCTTCACTGTGCTGGTCAGAGTCGGCGCAATAAGCCTTTTTTCGTGTGATCTCTTTCTTTGATCGAAATCGTCATTGGTGAGTAACTGTTTATAGCTTCAGAAATGTTGTCTGTATAATAATACGTTAGGTGACAAACATCAGATTTCACAAGTGATAAATTGTTACTTTTTGTAGCTTAAGAATGTAATAATTGATTTTAGTTTAAAGTCTTTGTCAGGGTGTTTCCTTGTCATCTATATGGCGGTGCGATGCGAGGCATGTTGCAACACGATGTTGCAACTTACCCTCTCTTGGTTAGGTCAAATTTTTATGACTTTAAATTAATGTAAGGCTTTTCTTTTACTTGTTCCCATATTTTACGTTTACTCAGTCTAAATTTTTATTTTCACGTAAGGAAAATGCGTCATTACAAACGCAAAACAGGAGAACGTTTGACACCCTTAGACGTGATGCACAGGGCAACAACCACTTTGATTCTGGAAAATGGAGGAAAGGGCGATTATTCTATTACAAAAACGGCAAAAAATTATCTTGGGATTGACCAAAGAAGAAGTACGAAAACTGGGGTATCTTTGTGCAAAATAATTCAGCTTGAAAATACCATAATCTTGGGCACAAAATAAAATAGCTGGGCCCGATTACCTTTCAGGATTTTTGGAGAGGAACAATGATCTTTCCATCAGACTACCTGGAAGCACAAGTCTGGGAAGAAGACAGCATTTAATAGAAAAAAATGTTGGATAGTTTTTCCAAAAGTTAGGAGATTTTAATTTTCCGCACGCTCTTCCCCCTTCCAGAATTTGGAACATGGAAGAAGCAGATGTAACTACAATGTTGAATCGAAGCAGGATAGATGCGCACAAAGGTATGAAACGAGTTGGAATTGTGAGCTCTGCTGAACGGAGAGAATTGGTAACAATAGCAGGTGCTAAATATTCAGGGACATTCATTCCACCCTATGATTATTTTACCAATAAAAAATTTTGAAGATCATTTTATCCGAGACGGGTCCATTGGTTGCATTGGTGTTCCCACAGGTTCTGGAATGGATGGTGGAGTAATATTTTGTAACATCTCTCGACCATTTTGTTGGGCAAACCAGGTCAACAAAAGAAGGTCCTGTTCTGCTACTGCTAGACAACCATTCGTTCCATCTCAGTATAGAAGCTCTTAATAAACGCAAGAGAATGGTGTTGTGCATCTATTATTTCCTCCCCACTGTTCTTACAAATTACAGCTCCTTGAAGTAAGCGTTTGTGGTCATTTCAAGAAGGTGAGCGCCAGGGAAGTCGATGCCTGGTTGAAAGCAAACCCAGGAGAGACTGTAACAACTTGTAATTTGCCTTCCGTTACAAACAAAGGACATCTCACCACTTTCACACCAGCAAATATTAGTTCAGGATTCTCAACGTCAGGCAAATTCCCATTTGCCTCACACAAATTCTAAGAAAGTGATTTATCTGCAGCTTTTGTGACAGACTAGTTCCAGAAAAAATGCTCTTGCTATGTCCTGAAATGTGGCGAATGCTGTTAATTCTGTTCCACGTACTTCAGTAGAGAAAATTTTTCCCCTAAATACAATCGCCCTATCCCTAAAGCTGGACCAAGGAAAGAGAGCAACCGTGGAATAAAGAAGAGCTATCTTAAGAGACACACCCGAAAAACAGTCTCTACGAAAAGAATGGGAGGAGAGGAATCACAAGATGGCACCGAAGAATGGAAAGAGAGAAAAAAGGCGTGAATGAAGAAACAACTACCAGCAAAAGAAAATAGCAGTTTCGTTCATTTTCCGAAGAGTAAGAAGAAGAAGAAGAAGAAGAAGGAGAAGGAGAAGAAAGAGAAGAAAATTGTTGTTTGATCTGTGTGATATTTATAGAAAGGGAGAGGAACGGATACAATATACTATAGGCAAATAGTGCTCTCATGGGTCATGTGCGAATATTGATCAATTCTACGTGAGTGCAGACTGTGGATTCAACTAAGACTCTTCTGTCATTTCAGATGTTTCAAAATGAGTAGGCTCTTTTCAGTAAAATTTTGGTATGTTGCAACGCGCCACGTTGGTGGGGTAAATTCAAACACGTGTCAACCTTTTGTCCATATTTTATCGTAGTCATTATAATGGTCTAATCGGTAATTTTATTTGTGATTTCTATGTGTAAAATTATTTAGTTTCTCAATAAATAACAAAAAGTAATAACTTTTTCTTGTTGCAACGTGCCCCTATGTCCACTACTGTTTAAATGTTGCAAAGACAGATAAAAATGATGTACACCTTACATAGATATTATTCGTACAGAAGGTACAAAAATGGCGTAGAGTGTTTATGTAGTAAAACATTGCATATTCTTGTCACGCAGAAATAATTACATTAACTGAAAAAGTGGGAGATACACTTTGTAGTCGATGAGAAATAAGAAGAACTTAACGATTTGAATGCAATATTTTTAACGAGAACTTAATTTAAAGAAGGAGAGAAAGGAAACAGTCTGATCATATAATACCTAGCTGGCATTCTGTGCCTTCAGTTTGTTGATTTCCAGTATTTCCTGTGCGGTCATCTTTTTGTTTCTTTGAAAGGAATGTAAAACTTCGCGTTCTACATCATGTAAATGGTGTTCTGCAAAGAGGCTATCATCAGAGGTTGAATCTTGCTCCGTTAATCTCCAGGTTCTCTCATTTTCACAGTTCTGCCTGACTGACCGATGGGCCAGCATACTGTTTCAAACTGCTTGGATATAATTTTACACACACCACTCTGTGCCAAGGGTTGTAGATTTCCTTTAGCACTGATTAAATATTTTGAAATGCTGTTTGTATTACAAATTGCATGTCCGTAATTCGGAGATTTTAACTTCTTTGGAAGGTCATCTGAAATTTTACCAATATAAGGGATTTTGTACCGGAATGTGTAAGTACTGAATGCTGTTGGCCAGCGAACGCAAGTAGTGCAATTTTACGCGTTTTCTCATCTCGTAATATTTCATCAATCAGGGCAGAGCTATAGCCATTCCAGCAAGCGATATGTGTCATGATCTGGAGTTCAGTTTGCAACGGTGATACGCATAATGGAGCAGATATGAGGCACTGCTCCATCGAATGAAAAGCCGCTGGTTTGTGGCTGTGTAGACGCTGTCAGCGTGTGGGGATTATCGTTTCTGTAGCTTTGTTTTTTCTGTAAATGCTAAGTACGTATCTTGTTGTACTAACATCTTTATCAAAGTCCGGTAAATATTTGTTAGAGCTTCCCAACTCCACAGTACATTGAATTTTCTTATGCTTGGCGTTCAGATGTTGTAGTTATGTCTAGGCTAGTCGTACCCGATATGCAAACACAGCGTGTCATCCACAGAGGGAACAGTGGGGATACTCTACTTATTTCAACTGTGAGCCCTATATAATATGACATTAAACATGAAGGCTACGTAAAGCGCCGCCATTTATCGGAACTACATGAAACTGCAGGGGCTGAAGAGGGAATATTTCACGATGTCCTACAAGTAGTCCGCAACTCGTGGTCGTGCGGTAGCGTTCTCGCTTCCCGCGCCCGGGTTCCCGGGTTCGATTCCCGGCGGAGTCAGGGATTTTCTCTGCCTCGTGATGACTGGGTGTTGTGTGATGTCCTTAGGTTAGTTAGGTTTAAATAGTTCTAAGTTCTGGGTGACTGATGACCATAGATTTTAAGTCCCATAGGGCTCAGAGCCATTTGAACCTACAAGTAGTACCTCATTTTTTCAACCGAAATTGGCCGGGAAGAAAGTATGTTGCATTACTTACTGAACGCCCCTCCTGCACGGCATTGTCAGTTGCGGTGGATGATGTCCCCCACGGTCGTATGGCTTACCCCATGCTCCGGGCCACGTGCCACTGCTGACGCTGGGATCGTCACCTTGACGTGGGCGTGCCCCGCTACGAACGCATTTCCGGCCGTATGTCCACGTGATCTTCCTTGCTTCTTTTCCTCTGAGGGATCGTTTCCTAAGTCTGCGCGTCAATTTGAACCGCACTCTTACAAACACGGTGATGTGAACATTACGCTGGGCTGTGTTATCCCTGCTTTCCTTTTATCCCGAGATAGTTTGAATGGCAGTCGATAGTTTAGGTAAAGCCACGCCGTCACATTATGCGATAAATTTGGTTGCGTTAATAATGAAAACACTTATGTGGGACGTCCTTGCCGCTCTGCTATTAAATTACTTGAAACTATAAAGAACTTTTGCTTATAGTTTTCAGATTTCACGTTATTTTACGGCTGTAGATAGTATGTCTGTTACAGACTTTTTAATCGATTTCGTTTTGTTTTATGTTACAGGTGAGTTTACTTGACGTCCAGCCCTCATAACCCACGTCACATCGTCGATGCCGCACGTCTGGAGCTGCACGGATAGAAGGCCAGTGTGAAGTTAATGTTGTTCTTAGTTTTTGCGGTATGATAGTGAATGTTTTCGAAGCTCTATGCTGGTGCTAAATAATTGACGATGGGGAAGTGATCAAAATATTACAAAATATTCTGTGTGCAATTGCGTGTGGAAGTGAGTGCTTTACTTTCAAGCATTGTGTGCGTTTCCGTGTTTTTGCGTAGAAGCAGACTGTGCGACATCGAAAGGAAAATCTGTCTCCTAGGTCTGTGAGAACGTAGGTACAAATACAACTTACTCTCATTTGCGGTATTGGCAGTAGTTAGTTTGCACTGCGCGTAGAATTGTCTGATGTGAAAATGCTGTCTGCCCTATCATGCGTTTATCGAACTCTTCTTTACTCGTGTGGAATTTTCCAGCCATTTTTTTGATTGAGGCCACAACCACAATCCTTAGCTCGTTTACGAACAACAGCAAAAATGTAAGATTACTTTCTTACCCTGACATAACCTTACATCATCCCTGACTTGAAAACTACGGCTGTTTATGACATAAAAGATAAATTAACACAATTACGGATGGAACGATATTTCAGCACGCTAGAGACGCACAGTAATGGATAGTTTTGAAAATAATTTATTGTCCAACACATTAACTTCAAATTAAATTACCGGCATTAACCCATACCTGAATCATAAAAGACATGTCGAATTTCCAACGCACTGCTGAGGAAAGCGCATTGTCAGGACAGTGGCTTGTGAAGCACTGTAATGGTCAGAGTGTTTCTTTATTTTATTTATTTTCTGCAGCTTTCTTGTTTATAAAAGATCAACGTAAATTTCCCTTCTTATAAAGCGTGTTGATTTATTATGTATGGAAAACCAAACGACATACAGAAAACACTGAAAGTAATCGAAAAGTTGCATACCATTCATCACCTAAACAATATTTATGGAGCTTTTGACACTTTTCTGTAGCTCGCGAACTGTCAGTTCAGACATAACACTGACCTATTCATACGTGAAATCTTCGCATTATAAAGATTTCACGAAACTGTGTAATCTTAATAAAACACCGTGATCACCCAATAGACGAAAAATTTCAGTAGTGAACCAATCGAAAGGGGGTTGCAGCTTTGGAAACACTGTCGTACTTCGTCTGGTCGAGGCCGGCAGAGCGAATTGGCGAGTGTCGTCTAGCGAAATTTGGAAATTTGTGGTAAGTTCTAAGGGACCATACAGCGATGTCAATGGTCCCTAGGCTTACACACTGCTTAATCTAACTTACACTAGCTTACGATAAGGACAACACACACATCAATGCCCAAGGGAAGGCTCGAACCTCCGACGGGGGAACCCGCGCGAACCGTGGCAAGGCGCCCTGCACCGCACGGCTACCCCGCGCGGCTCGTCTAGCGTTTGTGGCGGACTTCGTCATGTGTACTCTGCCGACCGTCGTCGTGAATCGGGCGGGAACCTGCCGCGTCGTAGTTTGCCCTGACGTCAGCAAGCGGCAGCCTGTGTAGGGGCAGGAGCTCTGTGGAAGCTGTTCACATGTACACAAAACTTCCATGTTAACTACTAACTACACGTTTGGTCCAACGAAGAAATGGAACAGGCATTTTCGTTTCCAAATTATCGTACATTTTGCAGGGACGTTTCAGTACGAATCAGTGTCACACTGCGTTTGCCCTCTTGTTAACAATGGTCGGTAGTTATTAACGGATGTTTTTTTAGGGAACCGTTCCTTAATCGGTAGAAACGGAACCCTTATAGGATCCCCTAGTCTGTCTGTCAGACTGTGGAAAATCTTTTTTCTCAGCAATGGGTAGACGTATCACGAAGGAATTTGCGTCACAAACTTCAAATGGTTCAAAGGCTCTGAGCACTATGGGACTTAACTGCTGTGGTAATTACTCCCCTAGAATTTAGAATTACTTAAACCTAACTAACCTAAGGACATCACACACATACATGCCCGAGGCAGCATTCGAACCTGCGACCGTAGGGGTCGCGCGGTTCCAGACTGTAGCGCCTAGAACCGATCGGTCACTCCGACCGAGCTCAGTATCTTCCCTTCGCGGTGTAATAAGGTGAAGCTTCTAAGTCAGTGCACTCAAAAGCCACCGCCATTTACTCCTCGATACTCGCAAAATCGTTCATCAAAGCTTACAGGGGTCTTACCGTTGACGTATAATCATGAATTTTGGCAAGAAACAAGGTAAAAAAAATTTCTTTTGTCTTATCCGACTTCCAACTGGAAATTCCTGTAGTCTTGGAATCTGTGGGACAGATATCGTGTGAATATCAATGCCGATAAAAGGCAAAAATCATACAGATTAGGGGACTGATGACCTCAGAAGTTAAGTCCCGTAGTGCTCAGAGCCATTTCATTTCATACAGATTCTCGATGCGCAGAACGGATTAATTTTCTATATAACCTGTGGCAGCCTCTTCATCTCCGAGTATCCATACGCCTATGCCTGATATTTTTTCGATGTGGCCGGCCGGAGTTTCCATGCGGTTCTAGGCGCTACAGTCTGGAACCGCGAGACGGCTACGGTCGCAGGTTCGAATCCTGCCTCGGGCATGGATGTGTGTGATGTCCTTAGGTTAGTTAGGTTTAAGTAGTTCTCAGTTCTAGGGGACTGATGACCTCAGAAGTTGAGTCCCATAATGCTCAGAGCCATTTGAACCTTTTTTTTTTTTTTCCTTCGATATGCTCCGCTCTGACTGTCACACAGGCTTTACCCTTTACAGCTCCTTCTAGAACCATGGAACCTATTCCTTGGTGTTATATCACACGTCCTGCCATCCTGTCCCTTCTTCTTATTTATGTTTTGCGTAACTTCCTCTCCTTGCCCACTCTACGGAGGAGCTCCCCTTTTATTCTTTTACCAATCGACCTAATTTTCAACATCGTCCTATATCACCATATCTCAGACATTTCGATTTCCCTCTTTCCTGGTTTTTCCCCCAGTCTGCAAATCACTTCAATAGGATGCTTTTCGCTAAACGTTCACCCCCAGGAATTTACGTGCGTATTAAGGCCTATTTGTGATACCACTAGACTTCTTTGAACGATGAATGTTCTCTTTGCCTGTATCAGTTGGTTTCCTATAATCTCCTTGTTTGTTCTACCCGGAATAGCGCGACATGTAATTTAATATTGCGGTGTGGCATTTTTCGGTCGGCACGACGCTCTTCACTTCAGCAGCATCGCTAATTGTTAGTAGTGTGAAGGACGTTCACCGGCCTAATGGTCGTTTGCACAAAAAGAGGCAGTCTAGCGATATATTGTCACAAGCTTTAATAATTAATTGTAATTGCAGAAGAGAGCGATGGCAGTTCTTAATATCTGTTACGGAGCTGCATAATCTACATGCACTACAGATATGCTACGAAATGACATTACAATACTATGAAGAAAGAATTTAAAGATTTAGGCGACAATGTAAGAGCAAAAAACTACAACGTTTCCTAGATGGCATTCATTGTTCTGTAGATCAGGAAGCACTTCGTGGTAAGTTTGCAGCCATGGAGCATGAAAAGAAATTTATGGTACAAATAGTAAAATTTCTCAAGTTGCATGTGTTATTTCACTGTTAATTGCAATAGTTTCCAAAGGAACTCATCGGAGAGTATGCAGACTTCATATATTATTGCAAAGTACGTTGGTTAAGTCAGTTGGTATACCTGGAACGATTTCTCTATTCAGAACCCACTACTGTCGAATTTGCTAAGAAAAAGGAGTGCAGGAACGAAAATCCGAACATTCAGAATAGATTGCAGACTCCGCACTTTAAGTGGGCATTACTCTGCAATGGCCACAGTAACACGTTGCAAGGTGTGAAAAAACTTACTTCATTGGGATGCTTTTAAAAGGTTAAGTGCACTGTAGAACTGCCAAATTCTCAGAAATACAGTCCGAGTCCCTAAACTCACCAACGTTAAAGAAAACATGGCGCTTGAGAATTCACTGTAACCTTGAAAGATTTACAAGGGTAGTTTTCTCAATGTTTCGAGGATACTGTAACTCTTATATCTGTTTTCGAGTTTTCTTCGCGACTGTTTGACGTTTTAGTTGAAAGCGTCCTCATGTGCAGATGTAACTGACTGGTCGGCGACGTAATTCCCATTTTAAAGACAAATTCTTTTACTTCAAAACTTTCCAGGACATCAGAACTGCTTTGCTAAAATAGAGTTTCCACGTGCTCCGACGTAACATCAAGCGCCGGCAAGTCGGCCCGAAACGTAACAGCAGGGAGGGCTGTGAGACGGCGTCAGGCAATAGGACGCTATGACAACACCACGACAGGAGGGACACCTATATGAAGAGAATATAAGCTAGCCTCGGCCGTACTAGAAGACGAACCGTGAATTATGAACAGTATTATTTACTTGCATGGAAATTGTATATATCGAAGGACAGTGACTATTTGCATGCCACTATTTGCTTGTGACTCACTTTTTACATCCACTAAGTTAAGTATTGTCAATTCAGTTTACTGTAATTGAAACGTCCCCTTAGAACAATTATACATGACTGTGCTTAAACTGACACACAATATTTTTTGGCGCAACGCAATCTGACTTTCAAAAATCCCTACAAAAGAATGACCCTGACTAACATTAACCTATACCTTTCATAAATTCATAAATCACTTACTTCACAAAAACCTTCGTTACTCGAACTACTGCAATACAGCGAGCGCCACTACTGCCAGCTAAATAAAAGATTCAAATTCCTGAAGACACTAACTACTGATAGGTATAGTTAGCAAATGAAAGATTTTGATAGAGAACAAACAATGTATTTACCTCAATAGTGTTCAAAAGTCATAATATATATATCAGTTCATGGCATCCTGTCTTACAAATTTACTGTCTCTGTCCAAAACTCCGCCATCTCACTCCCCACATCCACCACTGCTGGCGGCTCACCTCCAACTGCGCAACGCTACGCGCTGTTAACATCCAGCTGCCGAACACTACAATGGCAGACAACAATGCAAACTAGCCACAGACTGCACACAGCACAGCCAGTGATTTTCATACAGAGCGCTACGTGGCGTTACCAATATAAAAACCTAAACAGCCTACTTACATAATAAACTCCATTAATACGAATTGCTTGAAATGTTGTCTACCTACCAGAGAAAACAGCTTCCTAGGCACCATATATTAGACGAGTAGGCCGAACACTGCACCACGTGTCCATAGTGAGGTTGCAATAGTGCTACAATATTACGATCAATGCAACTTGTGAAAGACTTTTTTTCAATTATGAATGCAAATATGTCACAATTAAGTGGCAAGCTCAGTGCGACAGTCTATGAAATTATCCGTGTCTGTCTCTATGCCGACAGTCTGTAGCAGATACTAATTATGTCTTCAGCAACCCAAAAATAATTAAATAATGCTGAAAATTTGTATTCTTTGTGATGTGTGTTGTTGAGAAATGTGAAAAATAACCCCAAGTCGTATGCAGTGCGACTGCAATGCCATTTAAATGTTGCCTGTTCACTGTTTGTCCCCTCCTAATGCTCTCACAGAGTGCCACAATGGTGGGAAAAATATGCAGCTAGTCTGACTGCTACTAGGAGGTACCGAAAAATACCGGAATAACATTGCCGTGGGCTGAGCTTACGTAGAACTTATTTTTGCCGCTAGGCTTGTATGGCGCAACTCATTACCAGTTCAGTGTCACCTGTGTTGTCGATCTGGCTTGTTCTATTCATCTGCAGTGATTGTTTTTGCAACGCTGCTTTGTTTTTGTTTCGTTTCTTATGGTGGCAAGTTTAAGTGAACAATCTGTAACGGTGAAATTTTGTTTCCTACTCGCTAAAAATCCTGCTGAAACTGTTTTAATCTTGAAAACAGCTTACCAAGATGACGCCTCGGGAAAATCTCTGGTGTACGACTGGTTCGCTCGATTTAAAAATGGCGACACCGCGATTGATGACAAACCTCGTACTGGGCGTCCACAAACTGCCGGAATCGACGAAAATATTGAAAAAATTCGAGAATTTGTGCTCAGAGGCCATCGACAGACGATTGATCAACTGTGAGAGATTAGTGGGTTATCCTGGAGCTCGGTTCAGCGAACTGTAACGGAAGATTCGGGAATGAAAAGGATTGCTACCAAGTTCGTTCCTCAGGTTCTGACTGACAACCAGAAGGATCGTCGAGCTGAAACATGTCGTGTTTTGAAACAGCCACTTGAAACTGATCCAGATTTTCTATCAGATGTCATTACTAGTGATTATTTATGGTGCTATGGTTACGACCCAGAAACAAAGCACCAAGCAAGCCATTGGAAAACGTCATCGTCACCCCGTCCAAAAAAAGTCACAAAGTCAAACCAAATATCAAAACAATACAGATTTTTATTTTTTTTTTTATGCCAAGGGCGCAGTTCATTCAAAGTTTGTTCTGCCAGGTGAGACCGTCAATCAAACCCTTTATTTGGAAGTTTTGAGAAGATTGCACAACAGTGTTCATCAAAAGAGACATGATTTGTGGCAGACGGGAGTGAGGTTCTTCCATCACAACAACGCACCTGAACACACAGCCATCTCTGTCAGACAGTTTTTGGACAAAAATAGCATTCTTCTGCTATCCCACGCAGCTTACTCGCATGACCTGACTCTGTGGGACACTTTATTTCCACGCATTAAAAGGGGCATGAAGGGACACCGGTTTCACAATACTGAAGAAAAAAAGAGGGAGGAGCTCTCAGCCATTTCTAAAGACAAAATTATTTCAAACAGTGGAAGCAACGGTGGGGGAATGTATTAGTTCTAATTGAGAGTATTTTGAAGGAGATAAGGTTGCTTTGTAAACAACTTGAAAATATATAGCTTTTAAAACATGATTGTAGTTTTTTTGGGCACCCCCTCCTATGGTATTCGTGCCAGAGCACAGCTCACAGGCAAAATTTCTCGCCGCCCCCGGTTTAGGGGAACCACTTAGAAACTAGGTGTTGCTAGATGGGTGGAGATTTGAATCACTGACCTCCAGAATGTGAATTCACTGTTTTTACGACTGCATCACATCGCTCGGTTATCACTTCCTGTTGGATCATACCGGCTGCTCCATTAAGAAAGGGCAGGTCCTGCGCTGTGTCGGCACTGTTTGCTAACTGTTAATACCTAAACCTTTGTTCCAAACTTTATAATCTATCGCAATACCGTCCCTGTTTCTTGATCTACCCGTGGTCTAGGGGTAGCGTCTTTGATTCATAATTAAAACGTCATCGGTCCCGGGTTCGATCCCCGCCACTGCCTAAATTTTGATAAATAATCAGCATTGGCGGCCGAAGACTTCCGGCATAAGAAGTCAGCCTCATTCTGCCAACGGCCTTGTCAAAGAGGGCGGAGGAGCGGATAGAGGTTCAGGGCACTCTCTTGTCCGGGGGGTGGGAAATTGCCCCTAAAGGCGGAAGAATCAGCAATGGTCAACGACATGAGGATACAGAAGGCAATGGAAACCACTGCATTAATGACACGTAACGTGTATCCACAGGACATGTGGCCTGTAATTGAAGAAGTGTCATGATGATCTCTCCATTGGCAAAACATTCCGGAATAGTCCCCCATTCGGATCTCCGGGAGGGGACTGCCAAGGGACTTCAAGCGCTGATAGAAAGCACCGAAGCTGAAATCGTTATAGGTACAGAAAGCTGGCTTAAGCCAGAGATAAATTCTGCCGAAATTTTTACAAAGGTACAGACGGTGTTTAGAAAGGATAGATTGCATGTAACCGGTGGTGGAGTGTTCATCGCTGTTAGTAGTAGTTTATCCTGTAGTGAAGTAGAAGTGGATAGTTCCTGTGAATTATTATGGGTGGAGGTTACACTAAACAACCGAACTAGGTTAATAGTTGGCTCCTTTTACCGACCTCCCGACTCAGCAGCATTAGTGGCAGAACAACTGAAAGAAAATTTGGAATACATTTCACATAAATTTTCTCAGCATGTTATAGTCTTAGGTGGAGATTTCAATTTACCAGATATAGACTGGGACACTCAGATGTTTAGGACGGGTGGTAGGGACAGAGCATCGAGTGACATTATACTGAGTGCACTATCCGAAAATTACCTCGAGCAATTAAACAGAGAACCGACTCGTGTAGATAACATATTGGACCTACTGATAACAAACAGACCCGATCTTTTCGAATCTGTATGTACAGAACAGGGAATCAGTGATCATAAGGCCGTTGCAGCATCCCTGAATATGGAAGTTAATAGGAATATAAAAAAGGGAGGAAGGTTTATCTGTTTAGCAAGAGTAATAGAAGGCAGATTTCAGACTACCTAACAGATCAAAACGAAAATTTCTGTTCCGACACTGACAATGTTGAGTGTTTATGGAAAAAGTTCAAGGCAATCGTAAAATGCGTTTTAGACAGGTACATGCCGAGTAAAACTGTGAGGGACGGGAAAAACACACCGTGGTTCAACAACAGAGTTAGGAAACTACTGCGAAAGCAAGGAGAGCGTCACTCCAAGTGTAAACGCAGCCAAAACCTCTCAGACAAACAGAAGCTAAACGATGTCAAAGTTAGCGTAAGGAGGGCTATGCGTGAAGCGTTCATTGAATTCGAAAGTAAAATTCTATGTACCGACTTGACAGAAAATCCTAGGAAGTTCTGGTCTTACGTTAAATCAGTAAGTGGCTCGAAACAGCATATCCAGACACTACGGGATGATGATGGCATTGAAACAGAGGATGACACGCGTAAAGCTGAAATACTAAACACCTTTTTCCAAAGCTGTTTCACAGAGGAAGACCGCACTGCAGTTCCTTCTCTAAATCCTCGCACAAACGAAAAAATGGCTGACATCGAAATAAGTGTCCAAGGAATAGAAAAGCAACTGGAATCACTCAATAGAGGAAAGTCCACTGGACCTGACGGGATACCAATTCGATTCTACACAGAGTACGCGAAAGAACTTGCCCCCCTTCTAACAGCCGTGTACCGCAAGTCTCTAGAGGAACGGAGGGTTCCAAATGATTGGAAAAGAGCACAGATAGTCCCAGTCTTCAAGAAGGGTCGTCGAGCAGATGCGCAAAACTATAGACCTATATCTCTTACGTCGATCTCTTGTAGAATTTTAGACCATGTTTTTTGCTCGCGTATCATGTCATTTCTGGAAACCCAGAATCTACTATGTAGGAATCAACATGGATTCCGGAAACAGCGATCGTGTGAGACCCAACTCGCCTTATTTGTTCATGAGACCCAGAAAATATTAGATACAGGCTCCCAGGTAGATGCTATTTTTCTTGACTTCCGGAAGGCGTTCGATACAGTTCCGCACTGTCGCCTGATAAACAAAGTAAGAGCCTACGGAATATCAGACCAGCTGTGTGGCTGGATTGAAGAGTTTTTAGCAAACAGAACACAGCATGTTGTTATCAATGGAGAGACGTCTACAGACGTTAAAGTAACCTCTGGCGTGCCACAGGGGAGTGTTATGGGACCATTGCTTTTCACAATATATATAAATGACCTAGTAGATAGTGTCGGAAGTTCCATGCGGCTTTTCGCGGATGATGCTGTAGTATACAGAGAAGTTGCTGCATTAGAAAATTGTAGCGAAATACAGGAAGATCTGCAGCGGATAGGCACTTGGTGCAGGCAGTGGCAACTGACCCTTAACATAGACAAATGTAATGTATTGCGAATACATAGAAAGAAGGATCCTTTATTGTATGATTATATGATAGCGGAACAAACACTGGTAGCAGTTACTTCTGTAAAATATCTGGGAGTATGCGTACGGAACGATTTGAAGTGGAATGATCATATAAAACTAATTGTTGGTAAGGCGGGTACCAGGTTGAGATTCATTGGGAGAGTGCTTAGAAAATGTAGTCCATCAACAAAGGAGGTGGCTTACAAAACACTCGTTCGACCTATACTTGAGTATTGCTCATCAGTGTGGGATCCGTACCAGGTCGGGTTGACGGAGGAGATAGAGAAGATCCAAAGAAGAGCGGCGCGTTTCGTCACTGGGTTATTTGGTAACCGTGATAGCGTTACGGAGATGTTTAATAAACTCAAGTGGCAGACTCTGCAAGAGAGGCGCTCTGCATCGCGGTGTAGCTTGCTCGCCAGGTTTCGAGAGGGTGCGTTTCTGGATGAGGTATCGAATATATTGCTTCCCCCTACTTATACTTCCCGAGGAGATCACGAATGTAAAATTAGAGAGATTAGAGCGCGCACGGAGGCTTTCAGACAGTCGTTCTTCCCGCGAACCATACGCGACTGGAACAGGAAAGGGAGGTAATGACAGTGGCACGTAAAGTGCCCTCCGCCACACACCGTTGGGTGGCTTGCGGAGTATCAATGTAGATGTAGATGTAGATGGGGGAGGTTACCGTGAGAAAAAGATTGAATAATCAACGAAAGGATAACGGTCTACGAGTCGGGGCGTGGAATGTCAGAAGCTTGAACGTGGTAGGGAAACTAGAAAATCTGAAAAGGGAAATGCAAAGGCTCAATCTAGATATATTAGGGGTCAGTGAAGTGAAGTGGAAGGAAGACAAGGATTTCTGGTCAGATGAGTATCGGGTAATATCAACAGCAGCAGAATATGGTATAACAGGTGTAGGATTCGTTATGAATAGGAAGGTAGGGCAGAGGGTGTGTTACTTTAAACAGTTCAGTGACCGGGTTGTTCTAATCAGAATCGACAACGATAGTTCAGGTATACATGCCGACGTCGCAGGCTGAAGATGAACAGATAGAGAAAGTGTATGAGGATATTGAAAGGGTAATGCAGTATGAAAAGGGGGACGAAAATCTAATAGTCATGGGCGACTGGAATGCAGTGGTAGGGGAAGGAGTAGAAGAAAAGGTTACAGGAGAATATGGGCTTGGGACAAGGAATAAAAGAGGAGAAAGACTAATTGAGTTCTGTAACAAGTTTCAGCTAGTAATAGCGAATACCCTGTTCAAGAATCACAAGAGGAGGAGGTATACTTGGAAAAGGCCGGGAGATACGGGAAGATTTCAATTAGATTACATCATGGTCAGACAGAGATTCCGAAATCAGATACTGGACTGTAAGGCGTACCCAGGAGCAGATATAGACTCAGATCACAATATAGTAGTGATGAAGAGTAGGCTGAAGTTCAAGACATTAGTCAGGAAGAATCAATACGCAAAGAAGTGGGATGCGGAAGTACTAAGGAATGACGAGATACGTTTGAAGTTCTCTAACGCTATATATACAGCAATAAGGAATAGTGCAGTAGGCAGTACAGTTGAAGAGGAATGGACACGTCTAAAAAGGGCCATTACAGAAGTTGGGAAGGAAAACATAGGTAGAAAGAAGGTAGCTGCGAAGAAACCATGGGTAACAGAAGAAATACTTCAGTTGCTTGATGAAAAGATATGATTGTCGGAAGGACAGACTCAGCATACAGGAAAGTCAAAACAACCTTTGGTGACGTTAAAAGCAACGGTGATAACATTAAGAGCGCAACGGGGATTCCACTGTTAAATGCAGAGGAGAGAGCAGATAGGTGGAAAGAATACATTGAAAGCCTCTATGAGGGTGAAGATTTGTCTGATGTGATAGAAGAAGAAACAGAAGTCGATTTAGAAGAGATAGGGGATCCAGTATTAGAATCGGAATTTAAAAGAGCTTTGGAGGACTTACGGTCAAATAAGGCAGAAGGGATAGATAACATTCCATCAGAATTTCTAAAATCATTGGGGGAAGTGGCAACAAAACGACTATTCACGTTGGTGTGTAGAATATATGATTCTGGCGACATACCATCTGACTTTCGGAAAAGCATCATCCACACAATTCCGAAGACGGCAAGAGCTGACAAGTGCGAGAATTATCGCACAATCAGCTTAACAGCTCATGCATCGATGCTGCTAACAAAAATAATATACAGAAGAATGGAAAAGAAAATTGAGAATGCGCTAGGTGACGATCAGTTTAGCTTTAGGAAAAGTAAAGGGACGAGAGAGGCAATTCTGACGTTACGGCTAATAATGGAAGCAAGGCTAAAGAAAAATCAAGACACTTTCATAGGATTTGTCGACCTGGAAAAAGCGTTCGACAATATAAAATGGTGCAAGCTGTTCGAGATTCTGAAAAAAGTATGGGTAAGCTATAGGGAGACACGGGTCGTATACAATATGTACAACAACCAAGAGGGAATAATAAGAGTGGACGATCAAGAACGAAGTGTTTGTATTAAGAAGGGTGTAAGACAAGGCTGTAGTCCTTCGCCCCTACTCTTCAATCTGTACATCGAGGAAGCAATGATGGAAATAAAAGGAAGGTTCAGGAATGGAATTAAAATACAAGGCGAAAGGATATCAATGATACGATTCGCTGATGACATTGCTATCCTGAGTGAAAGTGAAGAAGAATTAAATGATCTGATGAACGGAATGAACAGTCTAATGAGTACACAGTATGGTTTGAGAGTAAATCGGAGAAAGACGAAGGTAATGAGAAGTAGTAGAAATGAGAACAGCGAGAAACTTAACATCAGGATTGATGGTCACGAAGTCAATGAAGTTAAGGAATTCTGCTACCTAGGCAGTAAAATAACCGATGACGGACGGAGCAAGGAGGACATCAAAAGCAGACTCGCTATGGCAAAAAAGGCATTTCTGGCCAAGAGAAGTCTACTAATATCAAATACCGGCCTTAATTTGAGGAAGAAATTTCTGAGGATGTACGTCTGGAGTATAGCATTGTATGGTAGTGAAACATGGACTGTGGGAAAACCGGAACAGAAGAGAATCGAAGCAATTGAGATGTGGTGCTATAGACGAATGTTGAAAATTAGGTGGACTGATAAGGTAATGAATGAGGAGGTTCTACGCACAATCGGAGAGGAAAGGAGTATGGGGAAAACACTGATGAGGAGGACAGGATGATAGGACATCTGCTAAGACATGAGGGAATGACTTCCATGGTACTAGAGGGAGCTGTAGAGGGCAAAAACTGTAGAGGAAGACAGAGATTGGAATACGTCAAGCAAATAATTGAGGACGTAGGTTGCAAGTGCTACTCTGAGATGAAGAGGTTAGCACAGGAGCGGAATTCGTGGCGGGTCGCATCAAACCAGTTAGTAGACTGATGACCAAAAAAAAGAGCATGTGTAGTGAATCAGTTCTGTTGTTTCGGATGATATTGTTAATAATTACGGATACAGGCGAGTGTAGGGGGTTACGTGAAAATGAACACAACAGTACTGCAACGTTACACGTTTCCAATTGCTAATGTATAATGGAGTTATCCGTGCATAATGATTTGCGGGAGTACTGTTTATTAGTCTTTCAGCTCTAGTTGAAGGCAGATGGATTGCTCCATTAATAATGATGGGTACAGACAAATGTTTGAGGATGAATGTAACCTCCGGGTATCGGCAAGTTTTGCAGGTGAAAATGTATAACTCTGTGGCCCAATGTAATGCCTTGATGAATTACTATTGTTTTCTCTTAGATATTTGCAGTCTGACAAATTACCTGTTCGCTTCTGTCTCTGGTTCAAAGGGCAAATGTTTTTTTGATGATTTTTCTGACTTTTCGCCGGCACGAGTGGCTGGCATTGTCGAAGTCTCACTCTCCATTGCTGGTGGTGGATTGGAGTCGAGCGGCAGATTATTATATATGCCTGGCGCGCCAACGTCCGAGGGCTTTTCCGTGATCATTACCGCTGCGGATCCTGCAGTCTCACAGTACTAAGTGGACTACTCATGGCGACGTCTTTCAGCTGTTCGTGGTGACCAACTTCTTCGTGGATCATTTTGAAGCATAGGTGCTCGACTTGGCAGGTACGTCGACGATACCTTCGTTGTGTGGAGCCACCGTCAGGAACAGCTCGGTGACTTCCTAAGACACCTGAACAGTCTCCATGCCAACATAAAATTTTGCCATGCCATGCCATTTGCCGCAGCACCTGAGACGCGAGATGCAACACCTGGAAAGCGTTCTGAGGAGCGATAGGTACTCCACCAGGTGCTTAAGAATTGTCACAGAATCAAACGCTGCCAAGTGACACATCGCAAGAAGAAACGTCGGTTACGGCCATTGTGCGCAACCATACGTTGCGCAAACACGCCATAAATACCATAAACCGACAAAGAAGATCAAAGAGTGTGTCAGACACTGTAAAGCAGAAAAGGGACCCACTTGTAGAGTCGGGAGTATACCGCGTACAATGTACATTACACGTGGAGAAGTCTATGAATGTACGATAAATCAACACCAGGATCACCCAACATAAGCGACACTACAGATAGGAACTGGCGGAGAAATCGGCCGTGGAGTAGCAGGCGCACAGTAAAATTCAACGACACGGAATTTCTTGCTAAGAAGATGAGCTGCCACACCCGCTTGTTCAGGAAAGCGATAGGAATACACAAACATGACAACTGTAAATAAGAAGGACGAAGTCTCAAGGTGAACGAAAACTGGAGTCCCGTGCTGCAGGGGAGAAATGCAGCAGTAATGACCACAGGAAAGTTCTCGTTGTTGACGTGCCGGGCACATATAATCTGTGGTCGCGAGCTTGACTGCAGTCCAGCAAGCGAGGGTGAAGCTCTGACAATGCCAGCACACTTTGCCAACTGGAACTTTACAAAGTAGTGGTCCTAGCGTAGTGCCTTTCTCGTGAATATTTACGTTCTATAAGGTTTTAGTGTGGCCAGATGGGTTCCGCCGTTAATAATGACGGGTACAGACGAGAGTGTGGAGTGATGTCAGGATGAACGCAGCCGCAGCGTATCGGCAGAGCGCCCGCTGTCGGCGCGCTGCCCTCGCGATGGATGGCCGTGTCCCGTGGACACAGGTGCCGCGCGCGCATCGCAATCCGTCACTCTGGATTACAGACCCGCTCTCTCGAGGCCTCCACACGTATTGCGGGCGTGCGCGTGTTTGTGTGTGTGTGTGTGTGTGTGTGTGTGTGTGTGTGTGTGTGTAGCACGGCCTGGCGCCGCTACTGTGCTATGGCTCCGTGCCTGTCCGGTAGATAACTGTACTGCAAGGAGCTCCATCTTTAGCGATTTTCCCATCTGCCCCACAGCCTATAGATAAAAACAATTTCTAATGATCTCATGGACGTCACTATCTCCTACTTAACTGCCGGCCGAGATGGCCGAGCGGTTCTAGGCGCTACAGTCTGGAACCGCGCGACCACTGCGGTCGCAGGTTTGAATCCTGCCTCGGGCATGGGTGTTTGTGATGTCCTTAGCTTAGTTAGGTTTAAGTAGTTCTAAGTTCTAGGGGACTGATGACCACAGCAGTTGAGTCCCATAGTGCTCAGAGCCATTTCAACAATTTGAACCTACTTAACTCGTTAGAGCAGACTGACTACAGTTCAACCGAAAGTGCTACTTGCTACATTCTATTGTTTTTTGGTCCTATTAGCCCCACAGATACACTTTGCATATCATCATGCCAATTTCCATACAAAGTGGCCAGGACGAACTATTCTACCCTCTAGAGCTTCTAGTGTCCTGTAAGTCGCACTGAGGTGGCACGTATGTACTGTGGTTGGGCAAGAATTTGGAAACACCGCTATAAATGCATGCCTGAACCTATATGCAGATGCTACCCAATCCTGCAGGTTTCGCTGTTGTGTTTGACGACGAACGACACGTGTACAACGTCCTTAATTCGTTGCCAGCATCAGCAGTGATTAGAACAGTGTTCTGTGTAGTCGTTAGGGCACTGAGGCGGAGCTAAGTAACATCGAACGAGAGCAAATTATTTGTGCTTGCACGGTTGGTACTTCCGTAACCAAGGTAGCTAATGTGTCAGGTATATCAATAGGGACCATATCGAAGATTTACACTGCATACAAGGAGGGCGCATATAACATCATCCGCCAAGTCACGACACCGACGAGAGTGCGTGCTGTGTGATGGTGGTGGACAGTCATTGAAGAGGGTTGTGACGAAAAATAAGTGGACAACAGCTGCAAAGGTGAACGTCTCACCAGCGACCCCTGTCAGTACCAAGGGAGCTCCGTAAGCAGGGAATTACAATGCGAGCCGGAATCCCTGTAAGAAGAAAACATCGTGCCGAAGCCGTAAAACATGGACTATGGAGTAATGGAAGAATGGGAGAGTTTACGTGCCAGCAGTGAAACTTCGATGATCCTTTGGGCAACCACATTGTGGTGTTCCATGGGCTGATGGTTACTCTGCATGGTCGCATTACTGCCAACAATTGTGCGACCATTCTGGATTGTCAGGTCTAAAAAAATGGTTCAAGTGGTTCTGAGCACTATGGGACTTAGCTGCTGAGGTCATCTGTCCCCTAGATCTTAGAACTACTTAAACCTAGCTAACCTAAGGACATCACACACATTCATGCCCTAGGCAGGATTCGAACCTGCAACCGTAGCGGTCGGGCGATTCCAGACTGTAGCGCCTAGAACCACTCGGCCATCCCGGCCGCCGATTGTCAGGTCTATCCCACGGTGCAATGTTTGTTCTCCAATGATGATGCTGTGTTCCAAGACGACAGAGCTCATGTTCATCAAGCATACATCGTCCAGAACAGGTTTTGTTAGCACGATAATCAAATGTAGCTTCTCCCCTGGACACCACAGTCACTACACATAAATAATATCGAGCTTTTGTGGTCTACTTCGGAGAGAATAATGCCCGATAGCTACTCATCTTCGTCATCATTACCTGAACTTGTCGACATTTTGCGCGAATATCCGTTTAGAATTTCATTGAAAACTATGCTGGGCCTGTATTTCCACGTTCCGAGACGACCGAAAACTGTTCTGAAAGGCAAAAGTTTTCATGTACCATATTACGTATGCTGTTTCCGTACTCCTGCCCACAGCCTGTACCAAGGCAGTCTTTCAACGTAACTACGTGTATGCGTAACGTCCCCCTTGAAGAAAAATTAATACCCCTTTGATATACTTCGCATCTTTGCGAGCAGACTATCAGTGAAATACCAAGCTGGAGCTACAAGTGTTGAACTAGGTACCGCCGGCCGCAGTGGCCGAGCGGTTCTAGGCGCTTCAGTCCGGAACCGCGTGACAGCTGCGGTCGCAGGTTCGAATCCTGCCTCGGGCATGGATGTGTGTGATGTCCTTAGGTTAGTTAGGTTTAAGTAGTTCTAAGTTCTAGGGGACTGATGACCTAAGATGTGAAGTCCCATAGTGCTCAGAGCCATTTGAATTTAACATCTGAGGTCATCGGTCCCCTAGAACTTAGAACTATTTAAACTCAACTAACCTAAGCACATCACACACATCCATGCCCGAGGCAGGATTCGAACCTGCGACCGTAGCAGTCACGCGGTTCCGGGCTGACGCGCCTAGAACCGCGCGGCCACCGCGGCCGGCAATGCGCAAAGGAAATAAAATATTCTTTTGACATGGTGGTAACGCGCACTGAAATTAGTCGTGTGATAGAATAAAGACATTCTCAAGATACAGCTGTGGTAGTACTTTCTTTCATATACATCATCAGCTGAAGTCCCTCGTCCATGCAATAAGATGCACATCCTCAAACTCACCGATTATATTGTTCTCCTCTCCTGAAATGTCCTTAATTACTTTCACTGTCTGCCTAGTGTACAGATTGAATAGTATAGAGGATAGGCTGCAACCCTGTTCACTCCAGTTCTTCAGCACTATAACTACAGCGTGGTTACTGTACAAGTTCTAGATAACCTTCCATTTGCAGTATTTAATAAGTCATAGAATGTGTGAGCAAGCGACAAAGGAAACAAATGAAAAACTCGGAGTAGGTATCAAAATCCATGGTGAAGAAATAAAAACTTTGAGGTTCGCCGATGACATTGTAATTCTCTCAGAGACAGCAAAGTACTTGACAGAGCAGTTGAACTGAATGGACAATGTCTTGAAAGGAGGATATAAGATGAACATCAACAAAAGCAAAACGAGGATAATGGAATGTAGTCGAGTTAACTCGGGTGATGCTGAGGGAATTGGATTATGAAATGAGACACTTAAAGAAGTAAAGGAGATTTGCTAGTTGGGGAGCAAAATAACTGACGATGATCGGAGTAGAGAGGATATAAAAAGTAGACGGCAATGGCAAGGAAAGTGTTTCTGAAGAAGAGAAATTTGTCAACATCAAGTTCACATGAGTCAGAAAGTCTTTTCGGAAAGTATTTGTATGGAGTGTAACCATGTATGGAAGTGAAATATGGACGATAAATAGTTTGCACAAGAAGAGAATAGAAGCTTTCGAAATGTGGTGCTACAGAAGAATGCTGAAGATTGGATGGGTAAATCATGTGACTAATGAGGAGGTATTGAATAGAACCGGAGAGAAGAGGAGTTTGTTGCACAACTTGACTAGAAGAAGGGACCGGTTGGTAGGACATGTTCTGAGGCATCAAGGGATCACCAGTGTAGTGTAGGAGGGCAGCGTGGAGAATAAAAATCGTAGGGGGAGACCAAGAGATGAATACACTAAGCAGATTCGGAAGGATGTAGGCTGTAGTACGTACTGGGAGATGAAGCAGCTTGCACAGGATAGAGTATCATGGAGAGCTGCATCAAACCAGTCTCAGGACTGAAGACCACAACAACAACAACAACAACAACAGAATGTGTGACTGTCGGCTTTCTGTAAATGTAAAAAATTTGTAAACGTAGATTTACCTTTCTTTAGCATAAGTGGAGGCCCAGTATGGCTGCTCGTACACGTACATTTCTCTGGACCCCAAAGTTATCTTCCTCGAAGTTCGCTTCTTTCATTTTTTCTGTTCTTCTCTAAATAATTCGTGTCAATATTTTGCGACCTTACCGTCTGAAAAGTTTTGTACGCCGCTGGGAGCAGCGAACGTGTCAGGTGCGGAGATGAGTTGTGCACGCAGCGGCCGTCCGCTGCGCCTCTTTCTCTCTCTGGCGGCAGTCGTGGCGGGGGCGCCATTAGTTATGAAGTGCAAATGGCGTGGCCCGGTGCGCTGACAAGATACACGGCGCCCGCCATTTGTCAGTATCAGCTCCGGAGCCGGCCTGCCGCTGCCTATATCTGTGTGTGCGGGGGCGGGGGCGGCGTCAGAGGGAGTGGGTGTGTGTGCGCGCGAGGTGGCGTGCCGTCCAGAGATAACACTGCCACCAGCAGCGCCCCACTGCGGCGGCGCTGCGATCGCCAAGGAGCGCTTCCCTCCGTGGTTCCCCACGGGTCTGTACCGGGACAATCAGTCTCCCCGGTGCCCTCGTAACTCAGTCTGGGAATACAAATATGTGACATACTAGAAGAATACGGAATAGACAGAAAAACTAGGAAACTTATACAAGAGACGCTTTAAGGCGTCACATCCAAAATAAAATTAATGGCAGAAATCTCAGACCCATTCGACATATGTACAAGGCTCAGACAAGAAGATGGTCTCCAGAATGAGATTTTCGCTCCGCAGCGAAGTGAGCGCTGATATGAAACATCCTGGCAGTTTAAAACTGTGTGCGGAACCGAGACTCGAACTTGGGACCTTTGCTTTCGCGCGCAAGTGCTCTACCATCTGAGCTACCCAAGAACGACTCACGCCCCTTATTCACAGCTTTACTTCCGCCAGTACCTCGTTTCCTACTTTCCAAACTTCACAGAAGCTCTCCTGCGAACCTTGCAGAACTGGCACTCATAAAATAAAGGTTATTGCGGACACATGGCTTAGCCACAGCCTGGGGGACGTTTCCAGAGTGAGGTTTTCACTCTGCTCGCGAAAGGCAAAGGTCCCGAGTTCGTGTCTCGGTCGGGCACACAATTTTAATTTGCCAGGAAGTTTCATAAGGAGATGGTCTCTCACCATTTTTATTCAACACGTTCTTGGACAAAATCATCAAACAGTGGGTAGGAAAAGCAAAAGGAATGTAGTTAGGAAAAACATGTGAAAAACAGACGATAATAAAATACTTGGCATTTTCAGATGGCCTGGTAACACTCAGAAAAAAAGACAGGAAGCACAGGAATACTTAATTGAACTCTCTGCCAGAACAGGTCTACAGATACCATATGAGAAATCGTAGTACATGGAAAGAAAGAACCATAACAACCAAGCCATGTACACAAAATACAGAACGGTTAACAGAATGAAAAAATTCAAATATCTTGGGCAGTATATACAAATAGGTGGATCAAACAAGATGTCCAACATAGAAAGAACAGAAAAAGTTCAGAAACTGTACAAACAGACATGGACGGAATGCAGCAATAGTTATATTTCAAGACAGTCCAAACGCCGGCACTTCAATACAGTTGTACTAGCAGAACTAGTCTACACATCAGGAACGACAATAATCGGAGCATCAGACATCACGCAGACAAAGAAATAGAACGTAAAATACACAGAAAAAATATTGGATCAGTGCACACTGATGATCAGGAAACGCCGACTAACATTCTGTGGACACATACAGATAATGAACAAAAACAGAGCCACAAAGAGGGGTTTTGATGTAGTGAACAGTTGAAAAAAGAAAAAAAGAATTGGTTTCAACAAATTGAAGAAGACCTAAAACATACAGGAATGAGTACTGAAATTGTACATTAAAGAGAGAAAGTGAGAAAGAAAACCATGAACACGAAAGTTGAAGTAAAAAAAAGGAAGAAAGCAGACGAAATAAGTATAGAGCAAAGGCGGCATGAACACAGCCAAAGAATGATCGGGTTTTGGGAAGAGAAAAGGAAGAAAGAAACAAGAAAAAATTAATAATAAAGTTAACCTATGTCCTCAATTCAAAAATGTGTGTTGATGATGATAGTAATATATATGAAAATTTGACGCTATAGGCAAGAATCTTCAAGCAGTTCAGAGCAGACAGATGATGATCAGTCTTCAGTATCGTCGTCGAAGAAACAATACCACGTAACTGTCTATATCGATTTGCGGCATGAAGGAAAAGCGTGCGCAGCTAGATCCCATTCTTATTACTCGTTATTTATAGAAGCGGTTCTTCAGTGAATTGTTGTAAGGGGACAGCATTTCACAACACGATCTTTCCACCGAAAAATAAATCGTTTTTTCCTTGAAAGAGTGTATAACTTTGGAGATATGCTCTTGAGATGGACAAACAGTCGATGGCTACAGGAATAGTCAATCCAAGAATAGTCAGTCCCCTGCAAGACGTACTAAATTTCGTCACAATCTCATGAATTGCAACTTCTGTGTCCTCTGCAAACAGCTTGAAGAAGCTTCTGAAGCTCCATCTGGACGGTATTTCATACTGTTGCAGCTGTGAGGGACTTATTTTTATCTTGCTCGACTTACAAAGCGGTCTTTCAGCTTCATTTTCGTTGTAAGGAATTGAAAATATATCGTTACCATGGTAACATTAGATGCACTTAGTCAATTATCCCAACTTACTGAATCAATAAAAGTCGGTTGTTATAGCTATTGTCTCTTCAACAATGATATACGAGATTCCTCTCTACTGACTAAACAGTGCTTCCATTGTTCGTTGCGTTGTTTGCCACATACGATAATCAACTGTCAGCTGTCTACGGCTCTAATATACTGCTATGAAAGGTAAATAATTAGAATCTTCAGTTGCTCTCTCCCTCTCCCTTCCTCCCCCCCCCCTCTCCTCTCTCTCTTTCATCTTTCTCTCTTTCTCTCTCTCTCTCTCTCTCTCTCTCTTTTTTACACACATACACAAGTTCCGACAGTAATGTTGTTGTCTGGCCAACATTAAAATTTTAAAATGGCGTATATCAAAAGTCTTTCAAATAACTTCCGGGAATTCAGCCAGGTAACACTTTCAGCGACCGCCGATATTTCGGCGGGAGAACACCCCGCCATTTTCAAGGCAAACTGCAACGGACGGGCGGCGTACATGCAAATTTAATACCTCGGTTCTCGGACAGAAGCAGGAAAGGTAACACACACACACACACACACACACACACACACTGAGCAGTAGTGCCACCAAAGATGACCAAAGTCGGAGCTATCGATAGTGAGACTATGAATTCGCAGGTGAGGCAGCATTGACTCTGTTCCTCTGGTTTTTGACAAGGGAGAGAGCCGGCTGAATGACTCTGATATTTTAGTGAGTTTCGATGTGGTCTCTCTCTTCACTCGTGTTCCTCTGTCTGATTCGTTGCGGTTAATTAAAGCCAGGTTTGGTGCTGATTTAACTAATCTCTTTCGGCATGTGTTGACATCCACTTACTTTTTATTTAATGACCAGTATTACGAGCAGACAGATGGAGTTGCGATGGGTAGTCCGTTGTCTCCTGTGATCGCAAATTTATTTATGGAAGACTTCGAGGAACGTGCATTGGAGTCGGCGCCATTCGGCTCAGCGTGAAGGGGTACTTCGTACCTTGGGACACAGGGCACATGTCGTTTCTGACACTGAGACTTGCCAGCTGAGCCGTCCCATCTTGAAGTTACATTTCGTCAAAATGGTTATAGTGATAGACAGATTGAACGTGCGTTGCGCTATCGACCAACTGTACATCGGGTGATTGATGATAATTCTGAGTCAACACCTAAGTCTACTGCCTTTTTGCCTTACGTTGGAAACACGTCCAATAAGATCGGTCGTATTTTACGGAAATACGATGTGAAATGTGTTTTCCGACCTCCATCTAAAATTAGAGCACTTTTGAGTTCCGTTAAGGATGATCTTGGACTGCGTAAGGCGGGTGTATATCGTATTCCTTGTAGCTGCGGCATGGCATATATTGGTCAAACCATCAGGGCCGTGGAGGACAGATGTACTGAGCATAAACGGCACACACGATTACAGCAGCCAAATAGATCTGCTATTGCCGAACATTGCTTGGATACTGGTCACCCCATGTTATATAATAACACCGAGATATTGGCATGCACGTCCAGCTATTGGGACAGTGTCATTAGGAAGGCAGTTGAGATTAAATTAGCGAGCAACCTCGTTAACAGGGATGGAGGTTTTTGTTTAAACTCTGTTTGGAATCCGGCTCTCTCCCTTGTCAAAAAACAGAGGAACAGAGTCAATGGTACCTCACCTGTGAATTCATAGTCTCACTATCGATAGCTCTGACTTTGGTCATCTTTGGTGGCACTAGTGTTCAGTGTGTGTGTGTGTGTGTGTGTGTGTGTGTGTGTGTGTTATCTTTCCTGCTTCTGTCGGAGAACCGAGGTATTAAATTTGCATGTACGCCGCCTGTCCGTTGCAGTTTGCCTTGAAAATGGCGGGGTGTTCTCCCGCCGAAATATCGGCGATCGCTGAAAGTGTTACCTGGCTGAATTCCCGGAAGTTATTTGAAAGTTGTATACGCCAGGAGAATGGTCTCACATCAAAAGTCTGTAATTTTAAAATACGTTAGATACTAAAAATTTTAGTCTCCCTAATCGTGGTATCGCCGTGCCAAGTAGTAGAAGAAGAAAAAAATTGGCAGCTTTGTGGTGGTTTTAAAAGCTGTGGAAAACAACTTGAGGCTCGCAGCTTGCATGTGGTCGAAGTACGACGTACTTCATTTCAAGTATAAGCTTCGTTCTGCACTATTTACCTATTATTGACTTGTAATGATACAAGTAACAGGGGGATGTCGTTTCGGCGATTTGACATCATCAGGTGTACGTCTTAGCTGGCATGACGCGGTGCGTATGGCATCATGGAGCAAAATTATGTGCTGCTTTTTTGTTATGATACGATCACATTATTTGTATGTTTACTTTCCATCTGCTTGCCAGTGTGAAGTTATTTTTTGACAGCTTTTCTGACAGCTTCCACTCCTTCAAATGGTTCAAATGGCTCTGAGCACTATGGGACTTAGCATCTATGGTCATCAGTCCCCTAGAACTTAGAACTACTTAAACCTAACTAACCTAAGGACATCACACAACACCCAGTCATCACGAGGCAGAGAAAATCCCTGACCCCACCGGGAATCGAACCCGGGAACCGGGGCGCGGGAAGCACGAACGCTGCCGCACGACCACGAGCTGCGGACTCCACTCATTCAGTGATGTATAGTGTTTGAAAATAAGAGCGCATATCAGCGTCCAACAAACTTCAAACAAAATTTCAAATCTTCTGTAAACTGTGTCAAAAGTCCACCGGTGATTAATCCGAAAGTTACAGAACCAACGTTTTTAACGATTATACTTACAGTGGTCTTACATATTCAACGTCAAATACGTATAGTATAAGGTAGGTAAATGACCCTGCTGAGCCGGCCGGTGTGACCGAGCGGTTCTAGGTGCTTCAGTCTGGAAGCGCGCGACCGCTACGGTCGCAGGTTCGAATCCTGCCTAAGGCAGGATGTGTGTGTTGTCCTTAGGTTAGTTAGGTGTAAGTAGTTCTAAGTTCTAGGGAACTGATGACCTCAGATGTTAAGTCCCATAGTGCTCAGAGCCATTTTTTTGACCGTGGTGATACGACATGCCCTCCGCCATACTCTGTCCATTGGCTCGCTGAGTGTAGTTCTAGAAGTAGGAGAAGTGAAACTGCGGACAGTTCCGAAGTGAATAACGCATCTCCCCCTCCCCACTGTCAACAGTGTAGTAGGCGATTTAAAACTCCTGTTTTGTACACAGTCCTTTATAAACAAAAATTGAAACTGGTCCTAAACTTGTCATCTATGGAACACCATACAGGTCCCATTTCTTCTAGGAAGATATTCTTTTACTAAAGTTCACCAATTTAAATTAAGCTCTATTGTGTAGTTTGATTTATGTCTTCGGTAGCCTACTGCGACCCATTTGAAAACTGGGAAACAGATACTGGCTGACTGACACTGGACTTTTGGGCATGCCTGTGAGTCATTATATGCCTGTTCCGAATAGCTGTGTGTCACAGTTTTAAATTATTACTACTCATTAGGTTTAATATACGTTAAAATAAAACTGGTGTCAGTAACGAACTCTAAGGAATATTAAAGACTGAGTTTTTTTTACAAAGATATGAGTTTCATTATTATAGATGCCCACCTCACAACGAAACACTTAATTTTACTTGCGATTACATCTCGCACAGTCCTCGGAAGAGGAATTACGTCATTAAAGTTACGTAAATCACTATAATACGAAGGGTCTGCAATAAATAATGCAACACTTCTTTTTCTCGGCCATTGTTGGGTGAAGAAACACCGAATTCGTTGCGGGACATCGTGTCATAGTCTTGCTTCTGCCAGTATTGTATTGTATGTTAAGCGGGGACCTAGAAATGACGGAAAGGCTCCGTCCCCGCCGCAGCCGCACGACGACTACCGCAGTCCACTTCACTCCTCTGCCGCCCCACACCGAACCCAGGGTTATTGTACGGTTCGGCCCCCGGTGGACCCCCCACACCAGACGAGTGTAACCCCTATGTTTGCGTGGTAGAGTAATGGTGGGGTACACGTACGTGGAGAACTTGTTTGCGCAGCGATCACCGACATAGTGTAACTGAGGCGGAATAAGGGGAACCAGCCCGCATTCGCCGAGTCAGATGGAAAATTGCCTAAAAACCATCCACAGACTGGCCGGTTCACCGGACCTCGATACAAATCCGCCGGGCGGATTTCAGCCCGTATAGTTTCATGAAGTTCTGATAGGTCGCGGCGCTGTACATAACCTTCAAAATGGCATCTGTAACGGAGGTGCGTTCCAGTCAGAGTGCTGTCACCAAGTTTCTTTCGGCGGACAACCAAATCGTCGCAGATATTCATAGGCGATTGCAGAAGGTCTACGGAGACCTGGTAGTGAACAAAAGCACGGTGAGTTGTTGGGCGCTGTGTCGGTCATCATCCCGAGGTCGTGCAGACCTGTCCGATCTTCCGCGTGCCAACTTTCTGCATGCAGTTGTGACTCCTGCAATGTTGAAACGTGGAGCCTTTCTCATTCGTGGTGACCGACGGTTCATAATCAAACAAATCGCTGCTCAACTGGACGTCTCTGTTGGTAGCACCGAAACACTCCAGCAACACTTGCGGTACTCTCAGGTGTGTACCCGCTGGCTTCCACGCCGCCTAACAGAAGACCACAAAGAGCAACGAAGGGCCTCTGTGAGGAGTTGCTTTGGCATTACGAGGCTGATCATGGCAACTTTTTGTCGAATATCGTCACAGGCGATGAAGCATTGGTTCATTACTTCTGAATGGAAACAAAACGGCAAAATATGAGGTGGCACCGCACCACATCTCCTCTGAAGAAAAAGTTCAAAGCCGCGCCGTCACCCTGTAAAGTCATGGCGACGGTGTTGCAGGACTCTCAGCGAAATTTTCTGTCTGATGCCCTCCCTCATGGTGCAACGATCAGCTCTGAAGTGTATTGTGGTAGCCTCGGGAAATTGAAGGAACGACTTCAGGGTGTTCGTGACCACAAACATGCAAACGAACTTCTCCGAGACAATGCAAGGCCTCACATAAGTCTGCGCGTCTGAGCGTATAAAACTTCATTGGACTGTTCTTCCTCATCCATCCTACAACCCGGATCTCGCACATTCCGACTTCTATCTGTTTAGCCCAGTGATTGACGCACTGCGCGGGAAGAAGTGTGTTGATGACGGGGAGGTTATTGATGCAGTGAAACGTTGGCTACAACGTCGACCTGAAGAGTGGTGTCATGCGGGCATGCAAGCGACCCAGTAAGTTGGCACAAGGCTATCTCTTTGAGCGGAGATTATTTTGAGAAGTTCCGTTTTGTATCCAGAAGATGGTGGTGGTGGTGGTGGTGGTTAGTGTTTAACGTCCCGTCGACAACGAGGTCATTAGAGACGGAGCGCAAGCTCGGGTTAGGGAAGGATTGGGAAGGAAATCGGCCGTGCCCTTTCAAAGGAACCATCCCGGCATTTGCCTGAAACGATTTAGGGAAATCACGGAAAACCTAAATCAAGATGGCTGGAGACGGGATTGAACCGTCGTCCTCCCGAATGCGAGTCCAGTGTGCAAACCACTGCGCCACCTCGCTCGGTGTATCCAGAAGAATGAGGTGTAATACGGTGTACTGAGATCGCGAATAAAACCTACTTGTTTTCAGAAAAGAAAAAAATGTGTTGCATTACTTATGAAGCTGTAAGATTGATCCCTCTGAAACACTGCAATTGGGCTGTTTTAGATAAACGACATAGAAGTGTGGTATCTGATGGATATCCCAGGGTCTAATTTTACGAGGCGTATTTTTTTTAAGTAAGTCCCGTTTTGAAATTAAAAAAAGACGTGCTAAGTAAGATATCTCGATAATTTTATTTTTACACGAACGCCTGTACCTTAATCTACTTTCCTACATAATTTCCGTCAATATTGAGGCACTTGTCATAACGTTGTACGAGTTTTTGAATACCCTCCTCATACAAGTCTGCCGCCTGACTTGTTAACCACTGCATCACCACTATTTTGACTTCGTCGTCGTCTTAAAGACGCTGACCGCCCAGGTGTTTCTTCAAGTGCAGGAGCAGATGGTAGTCAAGAGGCGCAAGATCGGGACTGTACGGAGGATGATGTAGAGTTTCCCATCGAAAAGATTTGATGAGATCTTTACGGGCATTGTGTTGCAGCAAAACGATGCCCTTGCTCAACTTCCATGGACTGTTGCTTTCATTCTGGTGTGACGTAGGCCACCCATGCTTCATCGCCCGTAACAATTTGGCTTAAGAAATCATCACCGTCGTTGTGGTACCGCTCAAGGAAAGTCAATGCACTGTCTAAACGTTTGGTTTTGTGCACATCCGTCAACATTTTCGGTACCCAACGTGTGCACAATTTTCGGTAATTTGTAGCACTCGATCACAACGCCATACAAACCACTACGAGAAACATTAGGAAAGTCGTCCCGCAAGGAGGAAATAGTAAAGTGTCTGTTTTCTCTCACCTTATTGTCCACTTCCGGCACGAAACTTTCATTAACGACCGGAGGACGCCCACTCCGCCGCCCGGGATTAGCCGAGCGGCCTAAGGCGCTGCTGTCAGGGACTGTGCAGCTGGCCACAGCGGAGGTTCGAGTCCTCCCTTGGGCATGGATGTGTGTGTTTGTCCTTATGATAATGTAGATTAAGTAGTGTGTAAGCTTAGGGACTGATGATCTTAGAAGTTAAGTCCCATAAGATTTCACACACATTTCATTTCATTTCACGCCCACTTCGTTGTCTGTCATGCACATTTGTGCGGCCATCTTTAAATGCTCTCACCCACTTTCTTACCATTCCATCACTCATAATGTTTTCTTCATAAACTGCACAGATCTCAAGATGAATATCGTATCGCTTTTAGGCCTTTAGCACTAAGAAATCTTATAACAGCCCCTACTTCACAGTCGGCGGGACTCACAATTATCGGAGGCACCTTAAACACTCAGTACACAACGCAAACAAGGAAGAATCAGACTGTCATGGGGTCAGTGCGTAGATTAAGGTACAGGCTTTCATACCACCACTACTACTACTACTACTACTACTAGTACGTGATCAAGCCCAGTGGACCGCACGCATCTACAAGTTTCCTCCTCCACTGTATTCTGTCCATTGCTGCTATGCGCCATCCGTCCACATGTATTGACACTTGGTTTAAATCTTCATGGAGTCTATCCCTCCAACGCTTCTTGGGTCTTTCATGTTAAAATAAAATTATTGAGACATCTTAGCACATCTTTTTTTAATTTCAAAACGGTACTTACTTAAAAAACACGCCTCGTACTTGGGCCTACCTAGTTGTTGGTCACTAATTAATTTTTGAAGTCAAGAGTAGGTCCATACATTGATCCCTGTGGAACACCACACCTAGCCTACTTTGTATAAAGTTTCCACAGCAGTCATGCGGTACCCGCTAGATGCGCCGGGGCCTAGTTTCAGCTCGTGCCACGTCGGTGACCCTAATTTCACCTGGGACCACCTCTGTGGAGGCCGTGAGTGGCGCCCGCGAGAGACGGCCCGTTTCCAAGGCTTGGCGGCTCGCGGCCGCGCCGGGCCGGGCCGGCGGTAATCCTGATATATCGGCGCCCCTAATGGCGGCCGCTCTGACAGCCGGCCCGCATTCACAGCCAGCCGTAAATAACGAAACGCGCAGCGCGCCGCGTGCGTGCCCTATGACCAGAGAGCTACGCGCCCGGGTCTGGTGCCTCCTCTCCTCCCAGCAGTGTCTCAGGACACGGTTGGTGCCGCAACGAGCAAGTGCTCTCCAGCACCGACTCCGAAACTTGCGGAACCTACCGCTGGGGAGGAACACAGTCATGTGTTTCGTGGTACAGTCGGCCCTGCATTAAAATACAAGAGACTCATACATGAAAATTGTGACCGCGTAAGCGAAGTTGATCGCTAGTACACTACTGGCCATTAAAATTGCTACACCACGAAGATGTCGTGCTACAGACGAGAAATTTAACCGACAGGAAGAAGATGCTGTGATATGAAAATGAATTCACAAGAGGTTGGCGCCGGTGGCGATGCCTACAACGTGCTGATATGAGGAAAATTTCCAACCGATTTCTCATACACATACAGCAGTTGACCGGCGTTGCCTGGTGAAACGTTGTTGTGATGCCTCGTGTAAGGAGGAGAAATGCGTACCATCACGTTTCCGACTTTGATAAAGGTCGGATTGTAGCCTATCGCGATTGCGGTTTATCGTATCGCGACATTGTTGCCCTCGTTGGTCGAGATGGAATCGGTTGGTTCAGGAGGGTAATACGGAACGCTGTGCTGGATCCCAACGGCCTCGTATCACTAGCAGTCGAGATGACAGACATCTTATCCGCATGGCTGTAACGGATCGTGCAGCCAGGTCTGGATCCCTGAGTCAACAGATGGTGACGTTTGCAAGACAACAACCATCTGCACGAACAGTTCGACGACGTTTGCAGCAGCACGGACTATCAGCTCGGAGACCACGGCTGCGGTTACCCTTGACGCAGCATCACAGACAGGAGCGCCTGCGATGGTGTACTCAACGACGAACCTGGGTGCACGAATGGCAAAACATCAATTTCTCGGAAAAATTCAGGTTCTGTTTACAGCATCATGATGGTCGCATCCGTGTTCGGCGACAACACGGTGAACGCACATTGGAAGCGTGTATTCGTCATCGCCATACTGGCGTATCACCCGGCGTGATGGTATGGGGTGCCATTGGTTATACGTCTCGATTACCTCTTGTTCGCATTGACGGCACTTTGAACAGTGGACGTTACATTTCAGATGTGTTACGACCCGTGGCGCTACCCTTCATTCGATCCCTGTGAAACCCTACATTTCAACAGAATAATGCACGACCGCATGTTGCAGGTCCTGTACGGGCCTTTCTGGGTACAGAAAATGTTCGACTGCTGCCCTGGCCAGCACATTCTCCAGATCTCTTACCAATTGAAAACGTCTGGTCAATGGTGGCCGAGCAACTGGATCGTCACAATACGCCAGTCCCTACTCTTGATGAACTGTGGTATCGTGTTGAAACTGCATGAGCAGCTGTACCTGTACACGCCAACCATGCTCTGTTTGACTCAATGCCCAGGCGTATCAAGGCCGTTATTACGGCCAGAGGTGGTTGTTCTGGGTATTGATTTCTCAGGTTCTATGCACCCAAACTGCGTGGAAATGTAATGACATGTCAGTTCCAGTATAATATATTTGTCCAATGAATACCCGTTTATCATCTGCATTTCTTCGTGGTGTAGCAATTTTAATGGCCGCTAGTGTAAATAAATAGTCGAACATCCTATGTATTTTCGGGACAGTACAAAGAACGTTCACGGGACTGGTGGGGGGGGGGGGGAGGGGTAGTGCTAAATCGATAAACTGCATCCTTCTCTCAGCTGAATTCCTGAACAGCTTTTCTTAACATTTTCCGGGAACTGAACGCACTCTAATATCGCGTCGAGTCGATGTGAGTGTGGTATTCTGTAAATATCGGAGTGATGCCTTCCCGGCGGCTGTGAGAGTACGCACAAGGCGGAAACGGTCTCCGCCGTGAATCACAGCTGCGCTGCCGGAGTGCGTGCGTGTGCGTGCACGCACGCGGGCGCCGTGAGCGGGCCGTGACTTCCGCTGGCGGCGCATCGGCGCAGGACGTACGGCGCCGCCGCTCCTCCAGGCGCCTCAGGGTGCCGACGTACGCTGCTGCTACCCGAAACGTTTCCTTCCTTCCTTCCGCAGCCAAATGTTTGTATTGGATCTACACAACTTGCAGCCGCTATGTCTTTTTCATTACTGTCAAAACTAGGTCTCTCACTCCCTGTCCGTTCTGTCCTATAATCGTCAACTATTGGATTTTGCATTAAAAATCCTTGCCTCATCGACTTAAAATATTTGATCAATACTATCTGGATATCTGTTATTGGATATCAATATGTCGTGTGTCCAGTTTTCTGCTTTATCAAGGCGTGAACTCTGCTGGGGACACTTTCAATGGGCTGTCGGAATGTGTGTGGAGGAATAGCAGCCGGCCAATTCTTCCTCAAGAACCGCAACCAGAGAACATATTTTGGACGGTTCGGTCTAAAGCAGAAGCTCTAGCTCATGCCAAGGATGTGTTATTGGGTTCACGCCGGGACTACTGGCAGGCCAGTACATTTAAAGGGTTTTAGTTCACAGTACATTGCCTCGCAGAATCTGCTTTATGACGGGATCCACTGTCATTCTGAGAGAACGAATCATCCCTCCGAACTGTTCCTCCAGTTAAGCTTAACACAGAGCTTTAAAATGTCTTCTTCCGTCGTGGTTTGGCTGTGATTCTTCTTTGCGCTTACACTTCACACTCATACCAGCAACAGTCGACTTGGGCACGTTTAGAAGGGTGGAAATGACCCTGATGGATCTGTTACTTGAGTGACATCTTCGAAGTCACTGAACTCTCCTGGCCGACCAGCTCTGGTATTCTCTGCTGACAACGTAACTCTCACTGTTCCCTTTTATACTGGCGGGTCCGTCTCTTGTGATAGCTAGTCATTATTTGCCCACTATACTAAGGAGTTGGGATACTTTTGGTCGGATAGTGCAACTCTAAAGTACTAACACACACTATGTCTGCAAGCCACCTTATGCTGACGGAGGATATTACTCTCCGTTATCACTGCCACATCCCCCAATTTCCTGCTTCCGGTCGCCAATGATGTGCTCTGCAACTGCGAGTCTTGGTAACCCTTCATGTGAAGACAAATAGCCACAGGTGGTGTATTACCTGCATTGTAATTATCACATTTGCTCTGCTAGAGAGAGCATCTTCAGATATTCAGAAGTTCGAATCTACTCTCAGCACCAGCGTCAAACACAGTTTACCTTTATGGGCTACTCGTGAGACATAGCTAGGAGGAAACGCAATTCACTCTTCTAGGAACCACGCCGGCCGTTTTGACCGAGCGGTTCTAGGCGCTTCAGTCCGTAACCGCCCTGCTGCTACGATCGCACGTTCGAATCCTGCCTCGGGCATGGATGCGTGTGATGTCTTTAGGTTAGTTATCTTTAAGTAGTTCTAACTTTTAGGGGACTGATGACCTCAGAAGTTAAGTCCCGTAGTGCTCAGAGCAATTTGAACCATTTTTTACGTCCTTGTAGCGTTGCGGCTGTTCTCTGTACAACAGCATCATCCACGAAACGCGTCATGAAAATCAGACAACGTCTACTGTGTCACTTGTACAGGGTGTGGCAGGAAAACGGGCTGAGGGTGATATTGTAAAACATTGCTTTCGCAACAACGGATTCCTCGGGTATTGCCATTTGATGCATTATTAATGTTTTGAAAATTTTTTGGTGCCACCAATGTTAAGTTGACAGGCAATCTGCGTGAAAATCGTTGGCGGTACGTTCAAGCTTCTGTATAGCGATGTTCCTGGTTTCTGCACAAATTGTGTCCTTCAATTCCTCAACATTATTTTGAGCAGACGTCTACTGTAAGCCCTGTGTTTCACGAACATCCAAAGCAAGTAATCACAGACCGCTAAGTCGGGACATATGGGAGGCTCCAAAATCTCCCCATTCATTGAAATTATGTGCTCACCAAAAACTGTGCTGCGCTGCAATTGAAATTTGGAAAACCTGTACTCAACTGTTGAAGTTCATTTGTATGGGATGTGTCAACCATGGCAGCATACCGCAGAGATGTGACAGTGGTTTCTCGTCCATGTTTATCCTCGAAAACACGGACGGCTGACTTTTTCACGTAAGAGACAACGCACCACCCTGTGATTTTCTGGCTGTGTAAGGGTCGTTGATGAATTTGGTGCGGATGACCCCTGTAGCAGTAACGGCAGTTTCCAGAATGAGATTTTCACTCTGCTGCGGAGTGTGCGCTGATATGAAACTTCCTGGCAGATTAAAACTGTGTGCCGCACCGAGACTCGAACTCGGGACCTTTGCCTTTCGCGGGCAAGCACTCTACCAACTGAGCTACCCAAGCACGACTCACGACCCGTCCTCACAGCTTCACTTCCGCCAGTACCTCGTCTCCTACCTACCTCAGAGGAAGTTTCGACGGCAGTTTTGTCTGTTGCATAATCAGTGAGGTGAAAGTGTGCCTTGTCACTCAGCCATATAAGTCTTAAGACACCTTGACTGTCTCTAAAGTCAGTCAATAGTTCAACAGACGGATGCATTCGCTTTTCATAATAACTTCCATTTAACTGTTGAACAACCTGTATCTTGTACTGTTGCAACTTTAAATCATTCCTTTAAATTGTGTGCTCGGTACGACTGGACACAGTTTCTCACAGAACGCTTCGGATTGTCGATTACAACATTCTGCACCTCCTCTATCCGTTGCTGTGAGCGAAAACTTCGGTGCCATCCCGGCGATTTAAGCTTAAGTGGTCTTCCTGTTGCGTCAATGTTTTACAGCCCTAACCTGAGTGCATGTGCCGATGGCGCAGGATCGATTCGTGTAAGGTTGAAATGACGAAGGTATTCCCGTCTAGCTGCAGCAACACTTTCGCCGTTTTTGTTTAAGTGCCTCCACAGCCACAGCACGCTCTGGCCCTCTCAGCGCTGAATCGCAGCAAATGACGTACCTATATGAAACATATTACAAACGTTCAGTGTTCCCCATATCACAATTCTCCTTTCTAAGACTAATTAAAAGTCTCGTTTTTCCTGTCCCACTCATTCCGAACAGTATTTCTCCAATAACATGCGTTGTACACTTTTATGTCTGACTATGTTTCTCTGTAAAGAAATACACTGCGTTCTGTTTGAGTGGGCATATTCAATCCCATCAAAATATTAGTCTAATATTTCTTCGTCGACGTGCGGAACCGTATCGAACGCCTTCCAGAATCAACGAACAGGGCATCAAACTGGACGCCGGCATCTACTACCTTCCGAGTCTCCTGACAGAGAGAACTACGATTCACATGGTTGTTGTTGTTGTTGTTGTTTGCCCAGCTGACGAAGATCATTAAAAAAGCCAGATCTTCTAGGCACAAGCTTTACGTTTCAGAAACATCTATAATAATGACAAATTTGTAAAACTGTCGTGTCTGTCTGTCTCTGTGTTTGGACACGCTGATCAAAAACTACAAGACGAATTTTCATGGGCTTTCGCAGGTAATATGAGCATATCTTGTGGAGCACTGTATAGGCTTGATTTCATCGAATTGGGTCACAGAAAAAAGATACCACCACTGAATGTTTTATCCGTATTAATATGACGTTTTCACAACTAACGCGCTGAACCGATTTCGAAGAAATTAGCTGTGAAGTAGCTTGATCCCTGAAGAAGAACACAGGCTGCTTTGGAAATTGTGTTGTATACAATAATTATTATCAACTCCTTATGTGCAGCAGAGGGCTGCATCGAAGGATCGCCATCTTGTTCTATCTTCTGGTAGCATTTTCCCTTCTTACCATCCTATTCCTTGCTGTTGACGTTTTGCTTCAACTGATCGTCTACAGGTCATTCTGGGCATGACTCGTCTCCGTCGTCCCTGCGCGATCGCGATGTGTTCATTTGACCTCCTAAGTGCATACCCCAACCATCCACACTTCCTGCTTCTCATTTGCAGCTCAATTGGCGGCTGGCTGTTATTTATTTATTTTTTTTCTCTCAGAGTGTTTCATGAGAGATGGCCACCATACCCCCAGCATATTTCTCAGAAATCTGTTGATGAATGTCTGCAGCTTATGGATTAGCTGCTTCACCTGTCTCCGAAGCTAGAGTTCGGCAGTGTTGTTAAAATTTTCCAGAGTGTCTTTTGTTTTTCGGCCTTTAATTTTCAAACGGACTTCCTTCTCCGCAGATATCAGATCTTCTAGTTTCTCTTTTATGTCATTGAGGCTGTGGGATAGAAGGCAAAGGTCACTTGCCAAATGGTGGTTCGCACGTTGACACTTGTTGATGGCCCAGCATTGAAGTCTGCGGCAGTTTGCGGAAGAGTTGCACTACTGTCGCATTGAACGATTATCTTCAGTCGTAGTTGGTCCCGTTCGTTCAGGATCTCTTTCTGGCCGCACCTATGTCGGAGATTTGATGTTTTACCGGATTCCTGATACGGTACACTAGTGAAATGGTCGTACGGGGAGGTCCCCACTTCATCGCAGTCTCGGAGATGCTGTGTCCCATCGCTCGTGCGCTGACTATAACACCACGTTCAAACTCACTTAAATCCTGATAAACCTGCCATTGTAGCAGCAGTAACCGATCCAACAACTGCGCCCGACACTTGTTGCCTTATATAGGCAATGCCGAACACAGCGCCGTATTCTGCCTGTTCACATATCTCTGCATTTGAATACGCATGCCTATACGAGTTTCTTTGGTGCTTCATTGTATAATGTATAGCTACTTCAGTACCACGATGGATATCCGGGCGTTGTTGCCCGGGCCCCTCTGCTCATGAAGACACATCGTGCGTCTTCTGCGTTGTTAGTGTGCGTGATCTTCCTCTTAGACTTTTTCTACACGATCGGTATTCGACCACTCTGCTGAAATCTCCTCCAGGATCCTCTGGTGTTCGCGGTTAGCTGAACGGTGTCAGTGTCTTATGTCGCGTTCACGTACAAAACTCGAGTTTCCCCTCGCTTATTCTTCAGAAGTGAAGTTAGTGGGTGAATTTTAACCAGTTATTTTTCGTTGGCCATCGTCACTGGATACGTAACGAAATAGACAGAGCAAGGAAAGGGGAATGGCATGATTATATCTGAGACAATGCTCTGCGACAGTTGATTTGGCTCTGAGCACTATGGGACTTAACATCTGAGGCCATCAGTCCCCTAGAACTTAGAACTACTTAAACCTAACTAACGTAAGGACATCACACACATCCATGCCCGAGGCAGGATTCGAACCTGCTACCGTAGCGGTCGCGCGGTCCCAGACTGAAGCGCCTAGAAGCGCTCGGCCAATTCGGCCGGGGACAGTTCAAATCAACTTGGTTGTTGTAGGCGAGCGTGTTGATGTTCTTTGCGTATTTCCTCGACTGTTTTGATAGACGTGTTGCACTTAATACGGGCCTCATTCGCATGGAATGCGATACACACCCAGCTTTCGAGTATCTAGATCGTCTGTAGCATCCTAAAGGAGACTTTTTATCTTAGTCGAAGGGAGCGAAATGCATAGGAGACCATGTTTCCGTAGGAGCTAGCCCATGTTATTGTCATCCTGAAAAAGTAGCTTGCTGATCGTTGTTTCATTCGTCGCGCGCCTTTGCTGCATATTTACTCCCTACATGGCCGGAAGCTACAAAACTGGAAGCCTCTTCCAAGTATGAATCGTTTCTCGGACGTCCATTCTATAAACGGTGGTTTCCTTCGCCAGCACATGTATGTTGCTGAAGTAATTCTCTTGCCCGCTGTTCCAGTGTTCCGCTATCGCAGATTTAATACTTAGTTTTAACCGTGCTTGATGTTCGTTCTCTTTAATAAGTTCTTTTACAGTCCTCCCGTATCGCCCATATTTACTCTGTCACAGTCGCACGTCACTTCATAGATTCCCACACTGTGGAGGTAAACAGATCCATCCGTTATGGGTTGGAAACACTTTCTTTTTATTTTGTTACTACTGAAAAATGTGGTCTGTATACAGTTTTTTTCGTATAAATCCGGTGGTATGATAAGCAACTCTAGAAATTAATGGTAACATGGAATTAGAGTGGATCCCCGTTTTTCTTATTAACATAATTAAGAATATTTCCTGCGGAATCCCTAGCCACGGACATATCATTATAACCGTTAGGCTTCACTGTCTTCCGTGAGAAATCAAACTTCGATTAGAAAGCTGTTATTGTCCGTGATATAAAAGTCACGTGAAGACGTAGTGCTGAGCACTACATGCTTCTGGGTTTGGTGTTGATGTGTACTGGCGTCTAAATACAAACTGATATTTGTAAGCTTTCTATACACTGTGCATCCTAGATTGTTGCCAAGTCGCCTATAGATCAACACATCTAGGAACAGCAGATTGTCGAACGCCTTTCTAAATAAAGGCAAACAGAACCCACTTGTTCACCTGCCCCTATGGTTATGAATAAAGCAAAATGTTTTTCACCCGAGTGGTACCTCTAAACCAAGCTGAATCTTCCTGTCTTTTGTTGCTTTTCTTGCAATGGATGTATCCAGTCCATATTTCTAAAGTCTTCAGTCGTAACTAAAGTTGTTGTGCATTAGGCAGCTCTGAAATAGATTTCCTGCGTTCGTCCTTTAAATAAGTTCATAGTGACTCTGAATTAGTTCGCTCATATACAAATAACGAGTGAAAGACCAAGAACGAAGTGCTCGGATTAAAAAAAAGTGTAAGGGGAAGATGTGTTTCGTCCTTACTGTTCGATCTACACATGGAAGCAGCAATGACGTAAATAACAGAAAGGTTCAAGAGTGAATTGAAATTCAAAGTTTATCAGTGGTAAGATTCGATTTACGACATTGCTATCCTCAGTGAAAGTGAAGAAGAATTGCGGCATCTGGTGGCAGGAGTGAACAGCCTAATGAGTATAGAATATGGATTCAGAGCAAATCGAAGAAATACTAAAGTAATGAGAACAGCGAGAAACGTACCATCAGGATTTGTGATCAAGAAGTAGAGGAAGTTGAGAAATTCTGCTACCTAGGCAGCAAAATAGCACATGACAGACGGGGCAAGGAGGATATCGAAAGCAGACTGGCAGAAAGGGCATTTCTGGCAGAGAGAAGTTTGCTAACAACAAATATAGGCTTTGAGGAAGAAATTTCTGAGAATGTACATTTGGAGCACAGCATTGTATGGTGGCGATATGTGGACTATAGGAATACCGGAAGACAAGAGAATAGAAGTATTTTAGATGTGGTGCTACAAGTTGAAAATAAGTTGAAGTGATAAGTTAAGGAATGAGGTGGTTCTCCGCAGAATCGCCGAAGAAAGGATTACACAGAAAACAATGATGACAGGAAGGGACAGGATGGTGGGACACCTTTTAATACATCAGGGATAAACATGCATGGTACTAGAGGGAACTGCAGAGGGTGAGAACTGTGCAGGAAGACAGAGGTTGGAATACGCCCAGCAAATAATTGCGCAGATAGGTTGCAAGTGCGGCTGTGAGATGAAAAGGTTGGCATAAGAGAGAAATTCATGGTGTGCCGCATCAAACCTGTCAGAAGACTGATGAGTCAAAAAGGAAAAACCCCCTTAGCTTTCTTGATGACCTTTGTGCATCTGGTGTCCACTGTTCGTGTTATATCGCCAAGTTTTCTAATCCCTGTCTCATTTATCACACTCAGGAAAACATCATGAGCTTATCCGATGAACAAAACAGATACGTTCTTCGTATTCTCTGCTGCGTCACCCTTGTCCAGCGGTATGCCTCGAGATATATTCTTCGCATCGTCTGCTGCGTCACTCTTGTCGAACTGTATGCCCTGAGGGCGCGAGTTGCCTGAATGGGCGGTGGTTCTGCGTGTCGGCCATTCAGCGGCGGGCAGCCGCCGTAATTCACGGGACGGATGTGGCATACGACGCGGGCCCACACCGCGCGAAATATCGGCGGCCCGAGTTTGGCTGGCACGCGGTGCGTGAGCTGCACGCATATGCGTACGCGTGTTGTGCGTATGTGTCCCGCGGGTGGCCGCAGGGAGAGAGTTAGGCGAGCCGAAGGCTGCTGCACGGTGGCTGGCGGTAGTTTCGGCAAAGATGTGAGCAGGCGCCGCTACTGTTACTCCCGGAAACGACTGTCAATCCTTCTCGGGAAACCAGACGAGAAATAACCTCATTGGACAAAAGATTACTCACCCTTTTCGAGGAAAACACTGGCCGCTTCGTACTGCTGCAGGTGGTAAAGAACTCAGGCGAACCTCCACTGCTGACATGTCACGGCATGTGCCAGACGGGTCACAGTGTATGCAGAAAACCTACGCACTCTGACCTCTGTCTCAGCACCTCAAGCCACCGCCAGAGAATTTCGGTGCTAAAGACTCCGGTAGCTTGAACATTACCAGACAAGGAGAGCCTTTCCGAAGAATTAAAACAGGTACGGATGGTGCCCTGCCGGAATCGGCACTCACATCGTCAAGCTGAACGGGCGTACAAAAATCAGCAACGCCTGGGAAGAGGTTGAGACTAAGACAGAGAAAGAGAAATAATGAACTGCTTATCTACCTTTTGGTCGCTCAGTAACTGGAAAGACCGATAGGCTCCTACGGAAACATGGTGTGTTCTGTACTTCGTTCCCTTCAAGTAAGATAGGAAGTATTCCTTAGACTGTTAAAGGCGATCTACTTCTCCAAAATGCGGGTATGTATCGCGTTCCACGCGAATGAGACATATCTTACGTGAGGAATGTCTGTCAGAACAGTCAAGGAAATATCCAAGGAACATCAGCAACACACTCGCCTAAAACAATCAAGCAACTCTGCTGTCAACGAGCACTACCTCAGATATGAATATGGCATGAAATACATTGAAACCAGTATCGTGGCTTAAAAGCCAACTTTCTGGGAGAGCGTAAGTAAGGAGTCCATCGAAATAAGAACGGAAAATCTAAGAAACACTCATGGAGTTTCCAGTTTACACCAGGTTTTGGGTGTGGAAATCAATTTTCTAAGATATCGCCAGTCATCGCGGGCACCAGCACTGGGATATTCTGAGAGAATTTACGTTTCAGGTGAAAATAAAAATCAAAGAGCGTAGAGGGTGTGTGGAATCGAAGTCAGATACAGACAGCGGCGCAAGATCGACAACAGTTTCACACGGCGGCTGGATTCCAGGCAGCGAGTACACATAGTAGAGGAACTCGCAGTGTCTGTAGAAGACTGTGAGGAGGGCCAACAGCGCGACCGCTACGATCGCAGGTTCGAATCCTGCCTCGGGCATGGATGTGTGTGATGTCCTTAGTTTCGTTAGGTTTAAGTAGTTCTAAGTTCTAGGGGACTGATGACCTCAGCTGTTAAGTCCCATAGTGCTCAGATCCATTTGAACCATTTGAGGAGGGCCATCAACAAATGGGCGTCTCGAAAAAATATCGGGGTTTTAAGACTCCGTAGCATTTATAACATTCAACTTCCAACTACAAACAACTAGCCCTTTACCTGCAGCTTTGCCCACGCGAGCGATCTTACACATGTGATGCACACACATACTCCTCCCTGCTCTCTGTGCCCACCTCTTCCTACCTCTCTGTCCACCTCATCCTCCCACCTCTCTCTCTCTCTCTCTCTCTCTCTCTCTCTCTCTCTCTCTCTCTCTCTCCATCCTGTCTGCCCCTCTCTTCGTCCACATCTGCTTTTCTCCTCCCTCTTTCGATATCTTCCTCTCCCTGTCTCTGTCCAACCCCTCCTCTGTCTATCTCAAGCTCCTCACAATCATGCTCGTCCACATGAACAGTCTCTGCAAAACAGGTCGATAAAGCAATCTATACTATTCCTACAACACACCTCTGATCCTCGCATTCTGCATGCCACAGGCTTAAAAAGCGTTTGTTGCTACTGACATACAGGCTCCGAAGCAAAGCAAGTCGATTAAACAGGCCGATACCACTCCAACATAGACAACCTGACGTGTAGCTCATCTTAAACATAGGAGGTTAGAAAGCCTAATGTGTAGGCTGCCCTACAAATCAGGACGATAAGTCATGCTGATAATAGTCTCACACAAGACATGTTGTACGGAACAGCCCATATGTGCAGGGGCTGAAGAAAAAGACGCTATTATCTGTACCTCTCCTCCTACTCGAGCTTGTTGGTTTTAATCAGCGCAGGACTGATAGTAAATAAGATTGTTGTTGAGATACCATATTTGGTTAAAATGTGTGTGTGTGTGTGTGTGTGTGTGTGTGTGTGTGTGTGTGTGTGTGTGTGCGCGCGCTGTGTTTGGATTCAACATGTATGTTCAACATATGTCCTCTTCTCCCTGTGTGCACCTCCTCATCTACCTCATGCTCACATCTCCGTTTGTCTACCACCTCCTCCCCACGCTCTTTCTCTCTTCATCTACTCTCTCTCTCTCTCTCTCTCTCTCTCTCTCTCCCCTTGCCCATTTTTTCCACTCCTCTCTCTGACCATGTATTACTCTCCTCTCCCTCTGACTGTGCCCTCCTCCCCTCTCTCTTTAAATCTCTGCTAACCCCTTTTCCATTTCCATCTGCACACCACCCCTTTATGCTTCCACCTGTCTCGTGCATCTCTCCCTCCTCACCCCCCCCCCTCTCTCTCTCTCTCTCTCTCTCTCTCTCTCTCTCTCTCTCTCCCTCTCCCTCTGTCACTTTTGTCCTCCACTCCCAAATCCATCTCAACCAGTTTCCAGCCATCCTCACCAGAACTGAAGTATAGTTCAATAAAGTAGGCTGATACTACTTCTACCACAACATGCTTAATGTGCATGGCAGGCTACACATAGAGGCTTGAAAATCATTTACTTGCACCTGACGTACAGGCTGCCACATAAAGGAGGTCGATAAATTAGTCTGATACAACTTCAACGCAGCGCACCTCTCATGCAGGGTACCTTACACGTCAGAGCCCGGAAATCTTTCTTGCCTCTGACATGTATGCTTTCCTTCAAAGCAGGTTGATTTGGCAGGCCAATACTGTTCCCCCATAACATGTCTGTTGTGCAGAGCAGTTTATATGCCAGGGGCTGGAAAAACACGATTCTGCACGTATTTCCATCCATGCTGGCGGCTGAAGGTTATAAATCCCACAGCATATATGTGAGGATTGCTGTCTGCATGCAAAATTTGGCTGAAGTCAGTCCAGGGTTTCCAAAGAGGTTCTGGACATACACACACACATTCTGGTTTTATATATACAGGGTGTTAAGCGTACAAGTGCAGATATTTTTGTTGGTGACTGAGAACAGTGTACTGAACAAAGTTAAATCTGTATTTACTTTGTATGCAGCGTAATAATTATGGCTATTCGGAGTAGTATGTTCTTATGTTTATTAGTACCTCCAAGCACATAAGGCAAGATCAAGCAATTGATACTTGTTTTCCCCTGTACAGCAGGTCAGACGTTGAAGTGTGGACAAAAATCGTTAGTCTATATTGATAGGTGTAGTTCACTTGGTGGTACAGTTACGACCACGCAGAGGACATGAGGTAGTAAATTACATGACGTGTCAGTGGGAAGACTGTTAGATGCAAAGAAGAAACAGCTACTACACTGTAGTGGGTTCGTGTCAATGAACCAATGGTCACAGTATCTACACCTACACTCCTGACACGCTTATATAACAGATACATCAAATGAAAGGGCAAAGCAGTTTTGTTTGTATATATGAGCACATCTACATACGCTATTTCCTGTGTCTTTCGTTAGAAAGCACTAGGAGCAAAGATTTTTTTTGTATGTTTTGCAGTTTTCAAGCACTGCTCTGTTTTTACAGTGTGCAATACCCCGTATGTATAAACAGAGAAACAGTTACTCAGGCCAGAGCCTACCTAGACTCTAGCACCCCTCCCCCCAAAGACCTAATGTTGACACCTGATAAACTTAACTCCAAGGAAATGAGCTATTTGAAATTTGTTCCTAACGTGAAATTCTAAGGCATGGAAGTGCTACAAAAAAGTTAATAATTACATTTTTTAAAAAACACTGGATGAAAATGAGATGAAGGGAACACTGCCTACTTTAAATGAAATTCAAATCAAAATCAGAGGTAATTTATTACAAAAGTTCAACTTTCTACACAAGAAAATAAGCTGCACATTCCGTCAATGATACGAATAAACCCCACGAATCTGAATTTTACTATGAAGTGGTTGGTTGTCGGAACAAAAATGAAAAAAACCTACCTTCGTAATTGGAATCTAGCGGCATTGTTACGTCGATGTACCCTTATAAATTGGTAAACTCCCACCTAACGAGCCAGTTCTGCACAATATGCTCACCAAATTCTTGTCCTCTCGCTGGATGCGAAGATGTGGGTCAACACAGCGATCGAGCACGTGAAGTCCCTCCAAGACGACCGCTTCAAGAATCATACGTCCCTCCCTGGTTTATGCCGGTACGACAACTCCCGACCAATAGCGTGAAACTGCAACGTTAATATTTCCCCACAGCTGAATATGTCAATTACAGGGCGAATCAGAGCGCACAGTCTTCTCAAAATTTGTTGCAGAAATTAACATCTGTCGTAAAGAGACTACAGGTGAGTCAGAGCGTTGTTTATACAACTCTGAATTTTAAACACGCCAAGCGAATGCGACGGGAACGTCACCAGGCCCCGTTCTCACAGTAGCACACCTGGCCTCATCAAGACTAGTGAGTTCTCTCCAGATGTTATCAACACGCAAGCCGGGCACCGTACAGCTCCGTACGTCACAATACCAAGAATCCATACCTTTTTTGAGTGACGCGAGAGTCTCTCAACCCTCTCTCGAGTGGCTCTACCGCCTGTGTAAGCCAGGGACCCAGTCCTCTGAGCTGCGAGCGGACTGCCCCGTTACTCCCAGTGTTGTGTGCATCGGCCGTTCCCCGACACGTGGGCAAATGAACTGCAAGGTCCCCACGAATTTCTTAGCTGAAGCGACGCTAGTTCAGACAGACGACTCCTGCACTTTTATCAAATACAGTACACAGAAACTGGTACGGTAATCAGAGTTAAATACAGTGATGAGAATCCTGTTTCTCGCATACCTCCAGTCAAGACAAGGGGCAAAAATGGTTCAAATGGCTCTAAGCACTCTGGGACTTAACATCTGAGGTCATCAGTCCCCTAGAACTTAGAACTACTTAAAACTAACTAACCTAAGGACATCACACACATCCATGCCCGAGGCAGGATTCGAACTTGCGACCGTAGCAGCAGCGCGGTTCCGGACTGAAGCGCCTAGAACCGCTCGGCCACAGCAGCCGGCAAACACCTCATTCCTTATCTCGTCAGTTCACCTATTTTCAACTTGTAGTACCACATCTCAGATGCTTCTCTTCTTTTCCGGTTTTCCTACAGTCCACGTATCGCTACCATACAATGTACATTCTGAAAAATTTCTTCACAAATTAAAGCTTGTTTTGGTACAAGTAGACTTCCCTCGTCCAGGAATGCCTTTTTTGCCAGTGCTAGTCTGACGTCCTCCTTGTTCCATCCGTAATTGCTTATTTTCCTACCGAGGTGGTAGAATTTCTTAATTTCTACTACTTTGTCACCATCAATCAGGACATTAAGTTTCTCGCTGTTTCCATTTCTGTTAATTCTTATTACTTTCGTCTTTCTTTGATTTACTCTCAATCCATATTCTGTACTCATTAGACTGTCCATTCCATTTAGCAGATCATTTAATTCTTCTTCACTTTCACTCAGGATAGTAGTGTCATCAGCAAATCTTATCATTGATATCCGTTCACCTTGAATTTTAATTCCACTCTTGAACCTTTCTTTTATTTCCGTCATTGCTGCTTCGATGTATAGGTCGAAAAGTAGGGGCTAAAGACACTCCTTTTATTCAGAGAATTTTATTCTTGGTCTTCCACTCTTACTGTTCCCTCTTGGTTCTTGTGCATGTTGTACATTGCCCGTCTCTCCCTACAGCTTACCCCTATTTTTCCCAGAATTCCGAATATCTTGCAACGTTTGACACTGTTGAAAGCTTTTTCCAGTCAACATATCCTATAAACGTGTCTTGATTTTTCTTTAGTCTTGCTTCCGTTATTAACCGGGACGTCGGAACTGCCTGTCTAGAGGCTTTTCCTTTCCTACAGCCAAGCCAAACCGATAGTCATCTAACACTTCCTCAGTATTCTTTTCCATTCTTATGTATGTTATTCTTGTCGTCGGCTTAGAAGCACGAATTGTTGAGCTGATGGTGCGATAATTCTCCCACTTGTTGGCTCTTGCAGTTTTCCGGAATGTATGGATGATTATATTCCGAACGTCAGATGGTATATCGCAAGACCCATACACTATACACAGCAGAATGTAGAAGAGCTTATGAAGACTTGAGACAGAAGAAGGCAGAAGGAATAGATAATATTCCATCAGAATATCTAAATCATTCGGGGAAGTAGTAACCAAAGGACTATTCACTATTCTACATTGTAATGCTGCATCAAATTATATAAACGTGTGGTGTCCGTTCTTTCGGTCATGTCCAAAAGAACACATACCACACATCCATTTAATTTGGCAGGCCTAGGTGGCAGTGATTCCATCTTTTTCAGTGCGGATGCACAAACACGGCCGACCTCCTGTGAGAATCTCGGAAGATAAAATATGGAGGAAATGGACAGAGGCTGCTGATAGGTGGCGCTCGATGAGAGCATGGATCGGCCGTGAGCCGAGCGGAGATAGTCCTTGCAGTTGCCGTAACGCTGTGTCCCGGACCTGCCTAGTAAGCAGGACATCCCTGGTTCTAATCCCGGCCCGGTGCATATTTTCACTCGTCGCCGCCGATTCCGCGTAATGTCCCAGTGCAGCTGACAGCAGTGATCCCCTCCCCTCACCTTTCCTTTTCTTTCATCCCCTCTCCAGCTTCAGTTTAGATATAGTACTCCATCCCCTCTCTTCTATATCGACTCCTCTTTCTTCTTCTATCACGTCTTCCCCCTCATAGAGCCTTCAATGTATTCTTTCCAACTACACCCTCTCTCCGCGGCATTTCAACGCAGTCTTTCAATTTCACCGAAGGTTGTTTTGATGCTTCTACATGCTAAGTCACTCCTTCCGACAACAATTTCTTTTCCGATTTCTTCAAATTTTTCTTGCAGTCATTTCGCCTTAGCTTTCCTGAGCTTTCTGTTTATTTCAACGTAAATGACTTTAATTTCTGTTTTCTCGAATTTCCTTGTACTTCCTTTTTTCATCAGTCAGCTGAAGTATTTCTTCTGTTACTCATGGTTTCTTCGCATTTACCTTCTTTGTACCTATGTTTTTCTTTCCAGCTTCTGTGAATACTCTTTCCGAAGACGTCGCTTTCTCTCCAAGTGAACTACCGGCTGAAGTATATCGCAGTACGTACAGCCTCAGAAAACATCAGGCATACCTCTTCATTGCTTAGTACTTCTGTATTCCACTTCTTTGCGTTGACACTTCCTGACTAGTCTCTTAAGCCATACCCTACTCTTCATCGCTACTAAATTGTGATCTGAGTCTATATATGCTGCTGGGCACGTCTTATAATCCAGTATCTAATTTCGGAATGTCTGCCGGACCATGATGTAATCTAACTAAAGTCTTTCCGTATCGTCCGGCCTTTTCCAAGTATACTTCCTCCTTTTGTGATTCTTGAACAGAGTATTAGCTATTACTAGCTGACATTTATTATAGAACTCAGCTAGTCTCTCTCATTCCTTATCCCAAGGGCATCTTCTCCTGTAACCTTTTCTTCTACTCCTCCTACAACTGCGTTCCAGTCTCCCATGACAATTTGAGTTTCATCTCCCTTATACATACTGCATTACCCTTTCAATATCCTCATATACTTTTTCCATCTCTTCATCTTCGTGGTCAGCGTGACGGATTGCCGCCTACGGGCTCGGGTTCGATGCCCGGTTGGGTCAGGGAGTTTCTCCGCTCGAGGACTGGGTGTTATGTTGTCTTCATCATCATTTCATCTCCATCCAGCGCGCAGGTCGCCCAGTGTGGCGTCGATTGTAATAAGACCCGCACCAAGGCGGCCGGACCTGCCCCGTAAGGGGCCTCCCGGCCAATGACGCCAAACGCTCATTTTCATTTCCATCTTCGTATTGCGAGGTCGGCATGTATACCTGAAATTTCGTTTTCGATGCTGGGTTACTGTCGATTCTATGACTGAAGTGTTCACATTAACTCATTGCTATTCACAACGAATGCTACTCACGCTATGCCATTTTCTGCTGCTATTGATACTCATTTGATCAGAAATCTTCCTCTTCTTTTCACTTCACTGACCACGACTGTGTCTAGATACACCTTTAACATTTCCCTTTGCAGATTTTCTAGCTTCCCTACCACGTTCAAGCTTCTGACACTTCGCGCCCCGACTTGTAGAACCTTATCCTTTCGGTCGTTATTCAATCCTTTTCTCATTGTCACCTTCCCGTTGGCAGTCCCCTCCCAGAGATACAAATGATGGGCTAGTCCTGACTCCTTTGCTAATGGAGAGATCATCATGATACTTTTTCCAGTTACAGGGCTCATATCAAATGGTTCAAATGGCCCTGAGCACTATGGGACTTAACATCTGAAGTCATCAGTCCCCTAGAACTTAGAACTACTTAAAACTAACTAACCTAAGGACGTCACATACATTCATGCCCGGGGCAGGATTCGAACTTGCGACCGTAGCAGTCACGCGGTTCCAGACTGAAGCGCCTAGAACCGCTCGGCCACAAAAGCCGCCAGGACTTATATCCTGCGGATACACATTACGTTCCTTTAATGCAGTGGTTTCCATTGTCTTCTGCGTCCACATGCCGCTGATCATGGCTGATTCTTCCGCCTTTAGGGACTGCTTCCCACTCCAAGTGCAAGAGAATGTCCTGAACCACTGTCCGCTCCTTTGCCCTCTTTGACAAGACAGTTGGCTGAACGAGAGTAAGTTATTAAGCCAGAAGTTATTCTTGTCATTTGATCTGGACAGACGTCACATGACACCCCTTCAAGTTCATCGTTAAATACTTTCATTCGATTTTTTTTTATTACAGAGAGCAGCAAGCTCTCCTATCGAGTACACTGAACTAACGTTCCGGCTCCCCTAGAACACAGGTGTCCGGTTAATCGGTACCGCTGAGGAAACCTGAAAGGTTGCTTGTGACAGGATGTCAGAAAGTGACTATCGTATTTGAACGTGCCCTTGACCACACCACCAATGAATTTGGTTTGTTTATCAATGTGGAGTGTTCAATATATGCACAATATTTGTCGCCAACATACGTGGCCGCCAACTGCACATGGCAGTGGTGCGGCCTAAGGTTTCCGCTAAGCGCTCTGCAGATTTAGAATACCGTTACAGCGCTAGTACAGGCAGATCGCTTTCGAATACACATACAGCTTGCAGGCATGTTAAGGGTTTACATTAAAATTTGCAGAATGAACGAAAGTTGGTTTGCGGAGGGTTTTATAGCTCAGATGTCACTTTTTCGATTACGGAAAATGAAGTGATAGTCCCTTTTAGTTTTTAGGTTTTGTACTGTAATTAATAGTATATTTGAGAACCTCTTTGATTAAATTACGCAGCAAAGGCATTGCGAACTGACTTCCTGTAAGTGTTAACCGAAATCTTGATATAAATTTTAAGATTCCTTTAGCGACATATGTGGTTATATCTGCAAAATTTGTTACGAATAAAGTTAGTAGTAAAGGCGTAATAAAAGGTTATGTCTGAGAACGAAAGCTTTCTTCCGCAAATCATTTTATGAGTTGGCCGCGCGGGATTAGCCGAGCGGTCTCAGGCGATGCAGTCCTGGACTGTGCGGCTGGTCCCGGTGGAGGTTCGAGTCCTCCCTCGGGCATGGGTGTTTGTGTTTCTCCTTAGGATAATTTAGGTTAAGTAGTGTGTAAGCTTAGGGACTGATGACCTTAGCAGTTAAGTCCCATAAGATTTCACACACATCTGAACATTTTTTATGGGTTGTGAGGGAGGGGGGGGGGCGCAAGCGACGGAAACTTTCGTTAAGATTTGAAATTATGGGTAAAGTTTGTTGGAAGCTGATAAGTGCACTCATTCTTCGTGGGTTGCGCTGCTTCAAGACGCATACAGTGTTTATAACTGTGACACGTGTGTTACTAAGTTAAACCTTTAACGTAAGGTAAATAAAATGTAAATATCGTGTGGCTAGGGTCTCCCGTCGGGTGGACCGTTCGCCGGATGGAAGTCTTTCGATTTGACACCACTTCGGCGACTTGCGCGTCGATGGGGACGAAATGATGATGATTAGGACAACATAAAACCTAGTCCCTGAGCGGAGAAAATCTCCGACCCAGCTGGGAATCGAACCCGGGACCTTAGGATTGACATTCTGTTGCGCTGACCACTCAGCTACCGGGGGCGGACAACGTAAGGTTGAACCACTAAATGTGTACGCCCGTATTACGACAGCGTTTTAAATTTTTAAATTCGGTCTATAATTGTGTGAATTATTAGAAAACAAAAGCTTTACACAGGCAGCCTGCAGGTGAAACTGTACACAGTGTATCTGATTGGCCGTTCTAAATACAGGGTGTTCAAAAACTCGACGGCAAATTTTCAGTGATGCGTTCCTCATATAAGCAAAGAAATCCAGTATACTTGGACTCTAAAACGCATTCCTTAAGAGCGGTGGCCGCGAGGTTCTAGGCGCTACAGTCTGGAACCGCGCGACCGCTGCGGTCGCAGGTTCGAATCCTGCCTCGGGCATGGATGTGTCTGATGTCCTTATGTTAAGTTTAAGTAGTTCTAAGTTCTAGGGGACTGATGACCTCAGAAGTTAAGTCCCATAGTGCTTAGAGCCATTTGAACCTTAAGAGCGGAGAGCATCTCTTCCTCTTGGATTATGTGAAACAGATTGCTTATACTGGGAGCTCTTAGCTTTCGGTATTTTGGCAAGTGGTCGTACGGACCAAATCAAGAAAAAAGTGTCCAGCAAAAATGCCTCTAAAATGCATACCTGAAGAGCAATGAGCACTTGTTGACCTTGGCTACTGCGAAACACATCTCTACTTTTGTATAAGATGCTGGACTCTTTTTTTTCTTGTTTTGGACCATACTACGTCCTCCCAAACTACAGGAAGCAAAGAGCCTACAGTAGAAGGATATGAACAAGGTACGCATTTTAGAGCACAAGTTTGCTGGACTTCTTTCTTCTTGTTGTATGAGGAATCCATTCCTGAAGATTTGCCGTCGGCTTTGGAAACAAGCTGTATAGATCGTATGTGAAAAATCTGAAACCAGATATAAATTCTTGTACTCGAATTCTGATGACAGGAGACAGCACTAATTCTATTTTACACACAAGAGGAGCACTATACGAATACCGCGTTTTTGATAAAGATACGTGCTTCCGATGGCATATGGAGCAGTAATAATCGAGGGGTTGGCAAGCGAGTCACACAGCGACTTCAGGCGTTGAGAATACTGCAACGCGACGCTATTTCGCTTATCAGACACTGTATGTTGTGGTAGGCAGGAGGGGACGGTCGGGGAAAGAATGCTATGCTCACGAGGAAGCGAGGGACAGAAAGAGAGGGAGGAGAAGAATAAGAAAAATTCCTGCACGAAGAGCCTGGTGGGGTGGCGGCGGCAAGGAGCGGCGGTCCGTGGAAATTGGAATGCATTAGCATCTATACACATAAATTATTTTAATGGTATTTAATTTCGCGCGGCCATAACTCTGGTGGCCGATGATTCACGCCGGATGACAGTCCCCCCCCCCCCCCCCCCTGCGTACCCCTGGCCCCTGCACAGTGGTTGGCGGCCCAGCTCGCTATCTGCTCTGTATTACGTCTGCACCCCGCCCCCTGCTCTGGGGAAGAAGTGGGCACTGCCGGCCCGTGATGGAATCTGCGACTGCGTCAGCGGCGAATCAGCTCGCCAGAGCCGCTGCCATCTACTCTTCCGTCCATTAAAATTTAAGCTCCGTTAACGCCGCATCTGCGTGAAGAGATTGACAGAGCACTGAAAGACCTGAGCCGAAGCAAGGCCCCGGGAGTAGACAACATTCCATTAGAAATACTGACGACCTTGGGAGAGCCAGTCCTGACAAAACTCTACCATCTGGTGAGCAAGATGTATGAGACAGGCGAAATACCCTCAGACTTCAAGAAGAATATAATAATTCCAATCCCAAAGAAAGCAGGTGTTGACAGATGTGAAAATTACCGAACTATCAGTTTAATAAGTCACAGCTGCAAAATACTAACACGAATTGTTCACAGATGAATGGAAAAACTGGTAGAAGCCGACCTCGGGGAAGATCAGTTTGGATTCCGTAGAAATATTGGAACACGTGAGGCAATACTGACCTTACGACTTATCTTAGAAGAAAGATTAAGGAAAGGCAAACCTACGTTTCTAGCATTTGTAGACGTAGAGAAAGCTTTTGACAATGTTGACTGGAATACTCTCTTTCAAATTCTAAAGGTGGCAGGGGTAGAATACAGGGAGCGAAAGGCTATTTACAATTTCTGCAGAAACCAGATGGCAGTTATAAGAGCGAGGGGCATGAAAGGGAAGCAGTGGTTGGGAAGGGAGTGAGACAGGGTTGTAGCCTTTCCCCGATGTTATTCAATCTGTATATTGAGCAAGCAGTAAAGGAAACAAAATAAACATTCGGAGTGGGTATTAAAATTCATGGAGAAGAAATAAAATCTTTGAGGTTCGCCGATGACATTGTAATTCTGTCAGAGACAGCAAAGGACTTGGAAGAGCAGTTGAACGGAATGGACAGTGTCTTGAAAGGAGGGTATAAGATGAACATCAACAAAAGCAAAACGAGGATAATGGAATGTAGTCGAATTAAGTCGGGTGATGCTGAGGGAATTAGATTAGGAAATGAGACACTTGAAGTAGTAAAGGAGTTCTGCTATTTTGGGAGCAAAATAACTGATGATGGTCGAAGTAGAGAAGATATAAAATGTAGACTGGCAATGGCAAAGAAAGCGTTTCTGAAGTAGAGGAATTTGTTAACATTGAGTATAGATTTAAGTGTCAGGAAGTCGTTTCTGAAAGTATTTGTATGGAGTGTAGCCATGTATGGAAGTGAAACATGGACAATAAATAGTTTGGACAGGGAGAGAATAGAAGCTTTTCAAATGTGGTGCTACAGAAGATTTCTGAATATTAGATGGGTAGACCACATAACTAATGAGGAGGTATTGAATAGAATTGGGGAGAAGAGGAGTTTGCGGCACAACTTGACTAGAAGAAGGGACCGGTTGGTAGGACATGTTTTGAGGCATCAAGGGATCACAAATTTAGCATTGTAGGGCAGCGTGGAAGGTAAAAATCGTAGAGGGAGACCAAGAGATGAATACACTAAACAGATTCAGAGGGATGTAGGTTGCAGTAGGTACTGGGAGATGAAGAAGCTTGCACAGGATAGGGTAGCATGGAGAGCTGCATCAAACCAGTCTCTGGACTGAAGACCACAACAACAACAACGCCACATCCGCGCGCTACTAACGCCAAAGTAGTACGAGGATCCAGCATTCAGAAAACTAAAGGGAGGCCCGACCAACAGTGTGAAAAAGAAGACTATTGAGCGTCTACGCCAGTGCCTGCCGAAGGAAATCGTCAAGAAGCTCCGACCTCGAGCTGCTGCACCCCCAACACTCTATGGGTTACCAAAGGTGCGCAAAAAGGATGTTCCTTTGCGCCCTATCGTCAGCAGCATAGGTGCTCCAGCGTACCAGCTAGCCAAATATTTAACGGCGGAATTAAGCCCTCATGTCGGGAAATGTCAGCGTCACATCACGAATTCTGTACATTTCATTCAGCGGCTGCAGGAGCTACGCCTCCGTAACCAGCACATCATGGTGAGCTTCGATGTGTTCTCTCTTTTCACCAGAGTGCCTCTTGAGGACTCTCGTAAGTTGATTAGGGAGAAATTCAACCCGACAATCTTCTTTCCGAATTTGACCTCTCATCAAGATTCTTTCTCTTCGATGGAAACTATTACGTACAAACGGATGGTGTGGCCATGGGGTGTCCCCTGTCACCAGTGGTAGTAAACTTGTTTATGGAGGACTTCGAAGAGAAAGCACTGGAAACTGCAGCACTGAAGCCTATGTGCTTTTACAGATATGTTGATGACACATTTGTCATATGGCCACACGGAAGAGAAAACTACAAGAGTTTCTCCAACATGTGAATTCTCTGCATCTTAACATCAAATTCACCATGGAGGTGGAAGAGAATGATAAACTCCCGTTTGTGGACGTCCTAGTGTATACAGGAAAGTGTATACAGGAAAGAAACGCACAATGATCTGTATCTCCATACTACCAGCTGCCATCATCCTTCACAGCGTGGGGGTGTACTGCGAACTATGGTACACAGGGCCCGCGCAATATCGGATAAGGAAAGCCTACAAGGAGAACGTAACCACCTTAAGGACGTTTTCAAGAGGAACGGATATGACGAGAGTCAAATTCGACGTGCTTTGAGGCAGAATGCTCAACCCCAGCAGAGAGAGAACGAAGAGGACGAGAAGACAATCTCGTACCTGCCTTACGCCGGCAAAGTATCCAACAAAATTGGCAGAATTATGGCTCGGAGTAACATCAAATGTGTGTTCCGCCCACATCCGAAAACGCGTGCACTGATAGGTACAGTAAAAGATGACCTGGGGCTCCGCAAACCGGGTGTTTACCGTATTCCGTGTAAGTGCGGTAAGGCATACATCGGGCAAACTGTGCGGACAATCGAAGAAAGATACCAGGAACAGAGAAGGCAGACTGAACTGAAACAGCCTACAAACCCTGCGGTTCCGGAACATTACGTGGATACTGGAGATACTATGGAGTACGCGAAAACGGAAGCTTTACGGTAGGCCTCGTCTTTTTGGGACTGTGTTCTGAAGGAGGCGATTGAAATACGTGAAGCTGATGGGCTGATCAACAGAGACGCCGGGTTCAAACACATCAAAGCCTGGGACCCATCGCTCAGCCAACTAAAAGCACAGCGCCGACCCAAAGCGACTTCCGCGGCCGACGAAGGCCACAGGACATCTGATGGTCCACAGTTCGCATCCAGCAGCCAGTAGCCCGAACCTCCCCCACTCCACGCAGCGTCGAGTGTGGCAGGATGCGGGGGAAGGGGTGGGGAGCGATCAGAGTATAAAGGGGAGGAGATTCAGCGGAGACGCTCAGTCTGCAGGTATTACCTGAAGATGATGGCAAGTAACGCTGTCGAAATATCGTGGTTTGAAAACGACTGCACCCGGCTGGACACCCGAGAACAGTACAAGTAGTGCGAAATGTTCTACATGCTCGGGTATGCATTCCACCGCTATCTGCGTACACCGAAGACACACGACGATGTGGACGTGCTCTACACGGCTATAGCAGATTAGGTAGTCAGTAGCCGTAAAGAAGACAGCTGAGACGATGTAGCAGTAACCTCCACCAGCGACTTCGCAGAACAAGTGGACACTAAATGCGAGAACTCGGCATGTACAGCAGCCAGCGTGACGGAAGAAGCTGCGATCAGCGCATCCTCAACTCCTACACCTCAGAACGCCCAGGTTCCATAAACCATGGGCAGAACTGGAGGCCGACATTACCGCGGCCACGAAGGGTGGCTTCAGCCTGCTGTCGTTGTCTTTCGCCACTCAGACTTCAGTGTCACCGAGGTGCCTCCCACAGCGACAAGATGGCGCGAGAAGGCGAAGGCTAACGTGACATCGAGAGACGTCAAAGAAGAGCTGAATAACCTTGGATGTTACGGCGACGTCGACCTGCGTCAGACCTCAAGCATGACCAGAACAATTATTTATTTCAAGTTTCTGCTACCAGTCGAGCCGGCCGGAGTGGCCGAGCGGTTGTAGGCGCTACAGTCTGGAACCGCGCGACAGCTAGGGTGGCAGGTTCGAATCCGGCCTCGGGCATGGGTGTGTGTGATGTCCTTAGGGTAGTTAGGTTTAAGTAGTTCTAAGTTCTAGGGGACTGATGACCTCAGCAGTTGTCCCATAATGCTTAGAGCCATTTGAACCATTTTTTTTTTACTATCAATCACTTTTTATTTTATGCTTAATCTAACATAATGCATCGCGTTTCGAACATGTTCTGTTCATATTCAGGCGTTTATACATACATACATACATACATACATACATATAGAGAAAGGTTACTTAAAAATAAACAGTCTTAAACTAGATTAATCTAGAAGTCTTTGTCCACTGTATTTACTGTAGCTGCTGGTGTGGCATTTGGGGGGAAGAAGGGGGGGGGATAGTGTATGGCTAGAAATCTAAATCAGTGATGTCTTCTGCTGGTTTTCTTCTTTGTGGTTGACTATGTATATCACAGCTTGTATAGGATGCAGATAGATTTGCATCAGTTATGTGTTATGAAAATAGTGTGAAAGGCTTTTATATGACAGTTGATCACTTACAGTTTCATCATCATCAAAGAAGAAAACCAACAGAAGACATCACTGATTTCGATTTCTAGCCATACACTGCCCCGCTCCTTCCCCCCCAAACGCCACACCAGCAGCTACAGTAAATACAGTTGACAAAGACTTCTAGATTAATCTAGTTTAAAACTGTTCATTTTTAAGTAACATTTCTCTACATGTATGTATGTATGTATGTATAAACGCCTGAAGATGAACAGAACATGTTCGAAACGCGTTGCATTATGTTAGATTAAGCATAAAATAAAAAGTAACGTACCAGAAACTTGAAATAAGTAATTATCGCACACAGTCACGGTGCACAAACATAGCCATTATGGCTGAAAATAATTATGACCAGAACAGCCTGTCTTCCTGTTTGTAGGCCCAATCCGGCACTTGCAGGACCAAAACATTTTCCACTAGCGGAGGTCTATGCGGAGTGAAGTCCCAGTTGCGCTGACACCTCCAGACATGGAACGGGCGAAGCAGTGTTTACGCTGGTAGCAGATGGGCCACGTGGGGGAAATACTTCGGGAACGCTGTGGCGTGTGTGAAATGCGTGCAAGCGTATGATACGCGCTTCTGCACCAAACCGAGAACCGCCACGCCGACCTGTGGCGGCAGAGACCCCGCGACATCGCGACTGCCAGTATATTCTGGGCTGGAGCCACGAAAGGAAGAAGAAACGAAGACGAGAGCGCGGTAGGAAGGCCAGCGGCTGTGCACCAACTGCACCCGCCACTCTACAAACACCACGAGCGCTCGCCCCGAGCACAGGCGTCGCTCCGCCGACAACGGAAAGCCAATCTTTGCACCAGATTCAGATTTTTGCAAGATGTGACTCAATATTGTGTAGCTTCTTTCAGGCTGTATTTCGTTGTAGGTAGCTGATACATCTATAAAAACTATTAAATTACTGCATGAAGAGCCAAAGAATCTGGTTCACCCGCCTAGTATCTTGTAAGGCCACCGCGAGCTCGCAGAAGTGCCACAACACGACGTGCCATGGACTCGAATAATGTCTGAAGTAGTGCTGAAGGGAACTGACACCATTAACCCTGCAAGGCTGTGCATAAATCCGTAAGAGTACAGGGTGGGGGGAGTCGGAGATCTCTGATGGACAACACGTTGCAAGCCCTACCAGATATGCTCAACAATGTTCATGTCTAGGGAATTTGGTGGCCAGCGAAAGTGTTTAAAATCAGAAGAGTGTTGCTGGAGCCACGCTGTATCAATTATGGCGGTGTGGGGTGTCGCATCGTCCTGCTGGAATTGGCCAAGTCCGTCTGGATGCACGACGGACACGAATGAGTGCAGGTGATCGGACGTGATGCTCACGTACGTGTCGCGTGTCAGGGTAGTAACTAGACGTACCAGAGGTCCTGTATCACTCCAACTGCGCACGCCCCACACCATTACAGAGCCTCCACCCTCTTGGACAGTCCCCTACTGACATGCACGGGCGGAAGAGTTGCACTTCTGTCACATCGAACTATTCTCCTCAGTCGTCGTTGGTCACGTTCTTGCAGGATCTTTTTCCGGCCACAGCGATGTCGGAGATTTGATGTCTTACCGGATTCCCGACAGTCAACGTACACTAGTGCCTTGGTGGTACTGGAAAATCCGCCCCACATCGCTATCTCTGAGAAGCTGTGTCTCATCGCTCTTGCCTCGACTATAGCACCGAGTTCAAAGTCACTTAAATATTGGTATCTTGCCACTATAGCGGCAGTAACCGATCTAACAACTACGCACCACACTCGTCTGATACAAGCGTTGCCGACCGCAGCGTTGTATTATGTTTAATATATCTCCGTATTTGAATACTTATGCCTGTAGCACTTGCTTTGGCGCTTCAGTGTATAAAAAGAGTTACGTTACTAATATAAGACATGAACAGCAAGGGTACCAACACACTTCCCTGTGGCACGTCCGAAACGTAATCCGTCGATGACTCTCCATCCACCTCTGTTTGCAACATATACAATTGTACTTTCGATAATAAGCGCATGTGTGATACTGAGTCACAATTTTCTTCTCCAAAAGTAAATTTCCGAATATAAATCTACAGTTACACCCCTTGAGCCTGCAATGTTTCATGGCGTCATGGTTGTGACCTTTCATGAACCATTACCATTTACTCCATTCTTTTTCTTTTGTTGGGAAATGGTGCGGTGGAAGAAAGACTCGTTAAGCATCAGTATGACGCAAGATTTTTCATATTTTACAGTCATATTCATTCCTCGAAGTAAGAAGCAACAACTCGTGAATCTGAAAATTCTCCAGACAGATGAATAAGAAACAGAGTAAAGATAAGACGGTTGTTTTAATGATTCTTGTGCCCTACAGATTCTCTCCTCACTTCAATGGTCGTGTGTGTGTGTGTGTGTGTGTGTGTGTGTGTGTGTGTGTGTGTGTGTGTCTGTGTGATGGGGCTTGCGGGCGCCTTAAGTACAACGCACAGAACGCTCAAACATTCTCGTGAAGTTATCAGAAGAGTCCTTTGTTGGGTAGTTGGTCAAATCAGGCTTAACATTCGTACATTATTCGGTCTTGGAGACCCATCAGAGACGCATTCTTTGTCGTTTTCAGATATGATAAAACGAAATCTCGTCACTCTTGATGACTTTTAAATTTCAATTAATTCACTATATGCGTCAAAGCATCGCAGTTTTGTTAGAGTGTCAAGGTGTGAGAGGCAATCTCTGCACACACTTTTCTCTTCTTCAAAACATTCTTGAGACTGTCTTGAACACCTGGTAGAAATGTTCAGTTCGTTGTTCCATTACAATTTGTGACATAACTACGGCCACACGTCCAGTATTTAACGCTGCTTACTAGCAACTGACTGCTCAAATCTACATCCGCTGTTGACAGTTGACAGCACAGCTACTACCGTAGTAAGTGCTCTGAGGTAATTTATACGCCAGGAGTAAAATCAGTCTCTTAATTTTTTGGAAGGATGGTGCATACAGGATGGGCTAAATAAAAGTGGCCCGGAAACAGAGTTCTAGAGTACAAAGAAACAAAGCAGAGGAAAGAAAATACAGAACTAACCCGATCATAGCAGATGCCGAAAGTAACCATCATTCATCTCTTATCACATTTGGACCCTTATCAGCAAGCTGCTGAAGGTGGATCGAAGCTGGACTGCTGACATTGCTGTAGTATCATCGGAAATGTTCTGCTGCAGTTCTTGAAGACAATAAGGGTTGTTGCGATCCTCCTTAGACTTGAGGGCTGCCCACACAAAGTAATGACACTGTGACAGATCAGATGACCTGGGTAGCCATCTAGGGCCGCGATCAGACTGACCTCCGCTAACGACTCTGTCGGAGGTGAAGTTTGCGTAAATGTGCGCCAAGGTTCGGTCGGCTGTATGGGCAGTTGCTCCATCCTCTTGGAAGTAACTGTTGGTCTTTTCCTCTTCCCTTAATGCTGCCAAAAATTCACATAAATTCACGTCCAATCCTATCCCCTCGTCCGGGTCACTTTTTTTTCTCCACCCTGTATTACGGTAGTCGAATCTTGATGGAGAGTACGCTAGGTGAACGCTCTCTGTGATGCACAAAATCTCCCCTGTAGTGTCTGCTGCTGGAGCTGCATTGACAACTCGGTGACACTCGAGCGTCCTATAAACGAAATTGTAGAGAAATGGGCTGCTTTTCTTTGGATCTTCTCATCTTCATCAGTCCCAGCTGGTGAAGGTCTCAGGCTACGCAGTAATCCTCAAGAAGGAAAATGTACAATAGTTTGTCTCGTTTCTCTCTATGTAGCTCTGAAACAGCGTTAACATTTTTGAAACCGAAGTCGAAACAGACAAGAAATCTGAAAACGATTATTAGTGTCTCATATCTGGAACGTTGTGTCACGTGAATCTGCAGGCTACCGTGGCCGCTGTCACTGAAAGTAAAACCTTCTCGGTTGTTAGGCCGCGTCATATATCTCCTACACGATCGAGGTTTTGATCCCTCCACTGTGATATTCTTTGGGATGTTTAGCTGTTCACAGTTAGCTGCGTAGCGCAGGATCCTGAAGAAGTTCACAGTAGATGGGTCGAAACATCGATCGTGTAGAAACTCACTGCAGGAGAGATTTTGTGCATCACGGAGAGCTTTCACCTAGTGTACTCTCCATCTAGGCCGGCCGGAGTGGCCGTGCAGTTCTAGGCGCTGCAGTCTGGAACTGCGTGACCGCTACGGTCGCAGGTTCGAACCCTGCCTCGGGCATGGATGTGTATAATGTCCTTAGGTTAGTTAGGTTTAAGTAGTTCTAAGTTCTAGGGGACTGATGATCACAGCAGTTAAGTCCCATAGTGCTCAGAGCCATTTGAACTCTCCATCTAGATTCGACTACCGTAATACAGGGTGGAACAAATAAAAGTGGCCTGGGCGAGTGGATACGATTTTACGTGAATAATTATGACGTGGAGTAACAACCCAGAAGATTTTTGCCTTCATTGTGTGTTATTCTACACAGTCAGTTTGCTGCTGAACCAGAGTTCTAACTTTCACGGCAGTTGAGAATCAGGGATCTCGAACGGTCCTAAAATTGGAAACTGAGATCAACGAGGACTATGCTGAACCAAATTGGTCCAGAGCTGGAGTCTCCAGTAGCAACCAATATCGAATATCTGTGAATATTTCTTTGGTAAAAAATTATGGAGATTATTGTAAAAATGGCCTTGCTATTTGTCACAAACAGCATACATGCACCAGACCAGGAGAAATATATTTCTTATTTAGGTGTCGGCTCTTCCTCTCTCAAACATGGTCGTTCAAGAGGAAACAGTGTGTGGGTGTATGAAGAGACTCTGTGTTGCGGGAGTGAGAGTAGGGGGTATATGTTTAGAGGAAGAGTTTTTTTTAAGCGAGTACGATGCTAGAGGCAGTAAAAACAAGAGCAATTTCTGGGAACCGCAGAACATAACGAAAATAAAAATGTGCCGGAGAGGGATGTAGCTAGCGGCGGCGGAGGCCACCGAGACTCTTGTATACAGGAAAAGCGGCGGCGCTACATACGTAAATGCAAACAGAAGGCCCGCCGTATTAAAATATATCGGCGCCGGTTTAAAGAATTGTTGCCTGCGCTGGCGCCGGGGGAGAGAGGCCAACGTGCGCGCGTCGGGACTGGCTAAGCCGGCTTGCGGGGGTGGCAAGGGGAGTTTGGGGCGCCGCCGGTATCTTTCACAATTATAAGTTATATATTTAGCAAGAGACTCTGTTATCTGAGAGGGTGTGCCCGCGGGCCGGTGTATAAACTGGCCGCTCGGCTGGGGTTGGCAGGGAGCATGTGTATGTGTGCCTGAGCGTGTGTGGGGGCGCAGGCGGCGTGTAGTAAGAGGGCTAATAGTGATTTGTGGCCGCCTATAGGCAGGCCCTCGCGTTTTGCGTGCGGACTGGACTCCAGCCCCCTCCACGAAGCGCTGGCGCCGTAGCCTCCGACCACTCCAGCGCCCCCTCCCTTCCCCCGGAATTAATGGGAAATTAGTACACGCTGCGCGCGACCAGGTGGAGGGGTTGTGGGCCGAAATCTGGCACTCCTGTGGGGAGCAGGGGGGGAGGGCGGATAGAGAAAGGAGGGGGGGAGAGAGGAAGCGTGTGTGTGTGGCAGATTTTGAGGCTAGTGTGTGTGTGCGCGCGCTAGTCGGCCTCCAGGTTTCCAGTTCACTTTTGCAGCGAGGGAGGCCGTATTGTTAGGGTGGTAGCGGCGCTGTTCGTTTCGTTTAGGCCCCGAGGCTGTAAACGCGGGCGGGGAAGCGGCGGTTGCGTAATAAAGCACTGGCTGCGGGGCGCGCGCTCCGCTTGTCGGACAAATCCAACCCCCTCCGTGTCTGGCTTACCTCGGGTCGTTCATTTTTAGAGCGTGTCGGGTGATTACTTTTTTAACTCGGCGATCATACGCCATCAGCAATGCAGCGCCCCCAGCAGACGAGGAGCGGAAAAAAAGGCAGAACAAGACACCTGTAGCGATTGGCGGGGATAGTCCTGGCACGGTCGCCAGTTGTTTCAACTGTACTGTGCAGTAAGACACGTCCACGGCTGTTCTGCTTCTAATAGTGTCGTCATCTGCTAGTGAACTAACTCTTTCTTATTATTTATTCTATCACAAGGAATAGGCTCTTTTCATGACAAGGGAAAATACAAGGTGCGTCAAAAAATTTATACACACTTTGAAGCGTCATAGAAAATTTATTTCCCGTTCTACAGTGTTACATTTCTGGAAATGGAAAGCTTAAATTCCAATTGGAAAAATAAATGTACTTTGCAAATGTCATTAATGTTCAAACTGGTGGCCTTCAGCATCAATACATTTCTGAGTACAAGTCACCACTGATTTCGTACATCGTACCAAAGTGTCCAATGAGATTTCTGCGCACACCGCCTGAATCTCATTCCAAAGCGTGTCCAGGTTACGTGGTTTACGTTTGTACACCTCATTTTTTACTGTACCCCATAAGAAGAAATCCAGCGGCGTGAGGTCTGGAGAGTGTGCAGGGAACTCGATTGGTCCCCTGCATCCTATCCACTGGCATGGCACATTGTGATCCAGGTATGCTTGTGCGTAACTATGACACGATCTTGTTGGAAAGAAAACACATGATTACCGTATAATGCACGAATGGCAGGGAATATGGAGTCAGCAAGCATTGATAGGTACGTTTCTCCAGTAACAGTACCTTCAAAGTGGAAAGGCCCAATGAGTCCCCTTGCAGACAAACCACACCACACATTTACATCAGGCAAATTCACAACCTTTTCAACTGTAATGTGAGGATTATCTTCAGCCCAGTGCACACAATTGTGCATATTGACAGTTCCATTGAGTTTGAATTGGGCTTCATCCGACCAAATTATGCTACCCATAAATCCCGGTTCACGTCTCACCATCTCCTGAACCCATCCACAAAATTCTAACCTTCGTTCTGGATCATCGTTACTTGGCTGATGCACCAGCCTTGGAATGTACACACGAAACTTACCTTTCTTATAATGCGTAGCACACTACTAGCACTTACATTACTCTCACGTGCCGCTTGCCTTGAAGATTTTTGAGGCGAACGCTGAAACAGTTCCAAGACCGCAGTTGTGGAATCATCACTTGTAGCTGTCCGAGGTCTCCCTGATCGACCTTTATGCACATTACACACTGTTCCACGAATTTCGAATTTGTCTCGTAGACGTGTAATTGTTAACCTTGAAGATGGTTCTGTACCATACTCACTTCTCCACTGCCTTCGAACCGCAGCTAAATTCTCAAACTTCCAGTACCACTTAATTATCTGCTTCCGCGCTTCAAAGCTCAAACGCACGTCCGCCATGTTGCAGTTACATCCTTGCCACTGCTGCTACCTGTTGAAGAAACATAACATTACTTTCTCACAGATATTTAACCTTGTAGAACGGGAAATAAATTGTGTATGACAGTTCAAAGTGTGTATACATTTTTTTGACGCACCCTGTATTTATCTTTGTAGGCGTCTGTCCTTCCTGTCGCTAAGGTCATCATTTAACGTAAAGGTGTGTCTACACAGGCCATATTTCATGACAGTGTGCGGCTGCTGCAGTATCGCCATTACCCTTACCGGAATAAATGCAATATTATGGAATACACAAGAAATACTTGCAGCTCCCATTTGCAAGTAGTTTACGACGTATTGCCTGGATGTTGCTAGTGTTGTCTTCCAAGGCTGAAGAGTTTTATATGGCCCACCCATAGCTACCTCCGTCCTTCTATGGAAAGACTTCCCTCTCACTCTCAGCCCTCCTTCCTCTTCCTCACGCCGAGAGTCCCAAGTCATGTGACATGAGCGGCAAAAACATCATTATTTCACGTTACTTCGAAAGATGCCACAGGTACATAGAAGCATTTATTTAACTGTGGGCTATATGCGTAGAAGTGGGCAAACTAGAAAACCACAATGAGCGGTAAGCAATATATGCTCTCGTGTCCGTCGGCTGTCGTAACTTAATTTATTATTTACTACACAAATTGATTGGTAATGGTGATTGTTGCCGACTTACGTGGTGGGCCTTACTCAAAATGATATTTCATTCAATTTGATTTACAATTAAATGATTTTGTGCAGTTGTCTCTTTGCTTAATAATATTAATCTTCAGTGGAAATTATTTGTTTCGTTAATGGACATAAGACTCACTGCATCTCAAAACATGAGCATATAAGTTGAACAATGGAATAAACTTTTCATATTAATTTCCTCGGCTAGTCAGTTCACTTTAAAGCAAAAAATCTTTACTTACTAATTACAGTTCCGGCCCACACACGCGCGAGAGTATTTCTTCTTACATCCGTTAACCATTGCATTGTAGTCGGAGTCTGGCTCTGGCTCTCGGCTGTTGTACTGAAAATAAGAATCTTAAAGCTACTTACTTTCTGCAACATCGGGCGGCTGTGGACAAAAATGTATATTATTTAATAGCGGGCGAGTTTTTCGCTTCCGCTTATTTTTGTAAGTTAATATCGCTACGGAATGCCGTCGTTGGCTGCCTCGGCCGCTGCGATTGTTGCACTGTAAATTACTCGAATGCAGGTTAATCAAAGGAAGGCGGACATGATATCGGGATCACCTCTTACAAATTAAAAGTGAGCAATAATATTAAATCAATATATTATCTGTTTAATTAGTACAAATATGCTTACATTTGCCAGAACTCGCGAGATGTCCATCTACACTCAACCAAGACAAGAGAAGAAGTGAAGACGACTAAAAAATTAACAAAAGAGCGTTTCTTGTCGTCTCTTTAGATGATTTTGTTATATTTTGTTATATAATTTTGTTATATTTATAATACGGATACATGAGAAAAATACATGTTCGCCTGAGCGGCTAGTGTCGACTTATTGCTCAATTTTTAAATATCTCTTCTTTATAAATACTGTTTTTTAAGTCTTTTAGTATTTCACTGGGTACGGTAAAATGGGAAGAACGAACTCAGAAAGTGGATAGTTTCCATGCAACTGTCTTAGAAAACCGACAGTTGTGAACCATAATTATATTCTATACAGGGTTAACTTTTTTGAAACTCCATCATATGTTTTTTTCTGTGCTCTGGGTGGGGACTTTCCAATCTTCTTTGTTTATTGTTACAGTCTTCAAATACACTGTCTGAGGTTACAGCTGTGCAATCGACATACCTCTGTGGATGTCGGAATGACCTGCATCGAGTGACCTTGCCAATAAACAGATTGCCCCCCCCCCCCCCCCCGTCAGATGACGTATATTTAATAATTGTCACACAACAGATAACTTAATGTACTGAATGAATTAAACAATAGTGGCCCCAACATAAACGAAACATTGGTACTGTAACTCACAAAATTCATAAAGAATGATACTGAATGAAAGAATGGTGTCTATACAGCCCTATTCATTACATATCCCCGTACACTTCAAGTTAAACACAAAATGCACAAATAACAAAGAACACTTATATTCGTGAAGTATAAATACATGTTACAACCGAATTAATGTTTTAACACCTTGGCAAAGGTCGGATAATGGATCTGGAGCGAGAAAGCTAGAATCGCCACGCATTTGAGGAAGTGACTAAGTTCGTGGAAGCCACACAATGCCTGCCAGTAGTTGGTTGGTTGGTTTGGGGAAGGAGACCAGACAGCGTGGTCATCGGTCTCATCGGAATAGGGAAGGATGGGGAAGGAAGTCGGCCGTGCCCTTTCAGAGGAACCATCCCGGCATTTGCCTGGGGTGATTTAGGGAAATCACGGAAAACCTAAATCAGGATGGCCGGACGCGGGATTGAACCGTCGTCCTTCCGAATGCGAGTCCAGTGTCTAACCACTGCGCCACCTCGCTCGGTACTCTGCCAGTAGTTGATCAAGAAAGGAGGAAAGAACAAAAGAAAGAATCTTGCATGCTCCTACAGCCTTGATTGAGTACATGATGAATCTTCGATTAGTAACAAGCATACCTGAAATAAAAAAGTGTAAGTCCTAACGTTAATCTGAAGTCTTCGCGTGCCTCCTACAACTCCGATTACTAACGCTGCTGTTGCCCACCATACTGGCAGGGAAACTCCATGTCATATGTGTTGCATCGAAGCATGCTCTCCCTCACAGACCAGAGTCGAAACCTATCTCCTGGAATAGCCCCTGTTGAGTCTTGTATGGAAGACACCCAGGAAGAAGTGAATTATTATTCCTACACTATGAGTGTGAACCTTCTGCATAATTTTGGTCGCCATTGATGGTGGCTCTGCCTAGTGCCAACCAATCCGAAAAGTTTTAATAGGAGTCTCCCTGTTTAATATAATTATCCAATAGTGGAGATGTTTAATGCTGGAGCCCAGAAACAGACAGCATCTGAATCCTATTACCTTCCCTATTTTGTCTCCCAACAGTAAGAGTTCCTCCGTTCCCCCATTCCACAATTTATTTAGGTCGAGTACTGGCTGCTGCTCAAACAATTTCTTAGCAAAGATCATCAACCTCAATTAGGTTGGCTCCAGTCTAACATCTGTTGGTGCCACGTTTCCATACACGAAGGTGCAGGATGGCCTCTCCTCATACTGCTACATAGATCCCATTACTCAGCTGTCCCTTGGCCAGCGTTTCCCACAATACGGGTCTCGTGCAGGGCTCGGTTCTTTACAGTTGGGCACATCATGTAACTGTCACAATGAGCCTCTGGCACTAGTTGACACCACACGTTAAAAACACTTTTATTCCCCAACAGCCTCCCGTTGCTTAGGATGCCAGCATTGCTGCCAACTGAGAAAGCGCAGATGTCACATGTCTGGTGGGCCTCAGCTCATGTACACTACACTGGGCCGAATGGCTTACTACCTGTCGTCTCTCCTCCATCAGTGATGGTGACACGTGATCGGTGAAAAGGATCCGTGGCTCCCCAGGACAAATGGTTCGAAATGGCCCTCCCGTCTCCGCTCTGCAAGGCTTCGCTCGGGATGCATTCAGTGAGATTCTAAGCTACTCATTTAAGTTTTTCTCAAGGAGAAGGAATTATCGTGGGATTTTAGTAGCTGGACGTGGGTATCACTGACGTTAACTTTACCAATAATCATACTTTCGTTTCTAGGCTGGAATTAATTTAAAATAGATGGGTTTATAGATTTAATTTGAAATTTATTATCATGCATGGCAGTTTTGATATAATCGGTCACAAATGGCTATGAGCACTATGGGACTTAAACTTCTGAAGTCATCAGCCCCTAGAGCTTAGAACTACTTAAACCTAACCAACCTAAGGACATCACACACATCTATGCCCGAGGCAGGATTCGAACCGGCGACCGTAGCAATCGGTCACACATCAGTTGTTTTTCACGCCCCAAGACTCTGGTCGTACACGTATCGCACTTAAGAAATTCGTCGTTCTCTCACGATGCTGGTGATCCACAGTAAAATTTTAAGATAAAAGTTATTTAAAATTACATTAATGGACTGCTTGCGGTTTTCCACCAAAGCGTAGCAAGCGCTTGGTACGAAAGAGGCATATCAGTGAGATTCATAAATTTAGACAACGTAATCTAAGAAGTGCAGCAATCTGGTGCTATATTTAGATTAAACATCGACAGTCGAGAATGCAATAATATTTGTTTATTTACCGGTTTCGGACTGTGTTAAAGCCGTCGCCAGAATTTGTTGCCCCGTATGGGTGGTGCTGGTTCTGACATACGATAGTAAATCGTACACAGCCACCTAAAGCACAACTTATGTTCATTTCCATTTACGTTCCTAAATTCATCATCGCCTGTGTAAATCTGATATGAGTAAAAGTACACGGATCGGAGCCATGAACACACGAATGAAGCCAGTCACATCTAGACTTACATAGGTGGCTGTCGACATTCTTCCTTCCATATAGCGGAGTTCCTGTTTTATCCTGAGGTAACGCAGTGGCTGCATTTATGCCCCGTTGTACACTTACCAGCTGGCAGCCAGCTGTTCAACAGCCACAGGCTCATCGGTCCGTAGTAAACCATGTATCTCGAATTAAGAGCGTTGGTTTAGGTGCTAAGCTATGGACGTAATTGTATTTCCTATCTTTGCAACATTGTAATTTCTCCTTGCTCCTGTTCTTTCTTTCTTCTGGGAGTTACGGGGCCGCTGGCCCTTGGGCGCCTGCTGAGCATTCTCCCTGTTGCCCCAACCAGATCACGTCCCTGTAGGAATGCGCCAGCCGTCTCCCGGACACTGTGCATTCAACAATTGCTTTCAGTCCCGAATGGCTGATAAAAACGACTTGAACGATGATAACCATTATTATCAATCAATAACAGAATACCTATTACTATAGGTTGTCCGTCTTAAGCTGACTGCAATGTAATGAAGAAGAATTATACCAGACGCTTTTCGCGCTCTTTATAAAGCATCTTCCATAGCTATTCTGCAAATTGGATACATACGTTTGCATATTTTTGATTGTTTTAGTTTTAAAACAGCGTTTTGCTTATAAAGTTGGTCTGCAAGTTACTTACGGTGTTTCTTTACTTATTCTGCTGCTTCCCTTCTGGTTAGCAGCGGTTGGCGTTGAAGGGCTTCGTTTCACATTTGCACTTGGTAGTTTTTGAAATTCTGCGGTATTCCCTGTGCTACATTATTTACACTTTACTTTCTTAAACTTTTCCTCATTCCGCATTTTTACAGTGTATGTCCGTTCGTTTGTTTTCGTTCACGTTGTGAGTGTCGCCAACCTAAATTTGTAAAGTAGTCTTTTTCATATCAAGTGGACTTCTTTTTGAGGGGGGAGGAGGCAAGACGGGGATGAGCCTGGACGGTGATTATAGGACAGAATGTGTATCTTATCATTTTACAATACAGAAAGAGCGAAATAGACAGTTAAATTTCTTGGACATCACATTCGTAACAACCAACACACATTTGACACATACCGAAAATCGACAACAGGCACAATTGTACATGAGACATCACAACCACCCAGTTCTGAAAAACAGGCAGCACTTAGCTACACAATTCAGAGACCAACCACAGTGCCATTAGATACAATTACAAAAAAGAAATGAATACCATATTGCAAATAGCCACAAACAATGGATACAAAGAGAACTTAGTAACAAAGCAACAAAAAAAATCAAGAAATAGAATAGAACAAACACCCAGGTATCGCCAACACAAGGACAAAATCACACACAAATGCACAAAATACAAGAATAGAAACGACACGAAGCGTGAAAGACAGAGAAAATAAAAGATGGTACGCAGTGACATACAATCACAAATACAGATACAGAATATCCAACAGTTTTTTTAAAGCGTAAAAATAGCCCACCAAAGTTCTCTCTTATTCGAATATAACCATTTTCAGTCAATGATCGGTTAAACTGGACAAGAAACCCCAGTCCATTCTACATAAATACAGCCCATACCATTATTTAGCCACCATCAGCTTGCACAGTGCCTTGTTCACAACTTGGGTGGATGGCATCGTGGGGTCTGCGCCAGACACGACTCCCACCATCATCTCTTACAAACTGAAATCGGGATTCATCCGGCCAGGGCACTGTTTTTCAGTCGTCTACTGTCCGAAATTTGGTAATCTCGGCACACTGATAACACTGTGGATCTCGGAATATTGAATTTGCTGACGATTTCCGAAATGGAATGTCCCATGCGTCTGGATCCAACTACCATTCCGCGTTCAAATTTTCGGGATGCTGTTGTTTTTTACACTGATGGCTCTAAATCTGCTGATCATGTGGGGTATGCCTTCACGTCCTCTGTTGGTACAGAAAATCGTATGGTGCCAGCTACATGAGGGGTGTTTACTGCGGAATTGATGGCAATTTCCCAGGCCCTTGCCTTTATTAAACAGTACCAACACAATCGCATTTTGTTATGTACGGACTCAATGAGTGGCCTTCTGGTTATTGACCGGTGTTCTCTGCGGCATCCCTTGGTCTCGGCCATCCATGACCATCTCGCTGATATTCGCCGTGCTGCTTGTTCCGTTGACTTCCTTTGGGTCCCTGGCCATGTGGGTGTCCCGGGTAATGAGCTCGCTGATCGTTTCAAATGGTTCAAATGGCTCTGAGCACTATGGGACTTAACTTCTCAGGTCATCAGTCCCCTAGAACTTAGAACTACTTAAACCTAACTAACCTAAGGACATTATACACATCCATGACCGAGGCAGGACTCGAACCTGCGACCGTAGCGGTCGCGCGGTTCCAGACTGTAGCGCCTTTAACCGCTTGGCCACACCGGCCGGCTCGCTGATCGTTTGGCTGGGGGAGCAGTCACTTATCCCCGTTTTCTGTAACCCCTCCTGCAGCGGATTTACGGCTTCGCATCAAATCCCACATCGCGCAATCATGGGCCAACTCTTGGGAGGCTACTTCCCTGTCTAATAAACTTCGTGGGATTAAGGTGACACCAGGCCCGTGGAGTTCTTCCTTTCGCCTCTGCCGAAAGGACTCGACCACCCTGTGTCGTCTCCGCATTGGCATACCAGGCTGACCCATGGTTTTCTTCTGCGTGATGAACCACCCCCACTTTGTGGTTGTGGAGCCTTCCAGTCAGTAGCCCACATTTTGGTTGAATGCCCCCTTCTTTTGGCTCTGCGTGCTAAGTACAGACTCCCCCGCTATCGACAGGGGATCTCAAGTTGATTCCGTATTTCTAGATTTCCGGAAAGCTATGACACCGTTCCTCACAAGCGACTTCTAATCAAGCTGCGGGCCTATGGGATATCATCTCAGTTGTGCGACTGGATTCGTGATTTCCTGTCAGGAAGGTCGCAGTTTGTAGTAATAGACGGCAAATCATCGAGTAAAACTGAAGTGATATCAGGTGTTCCCCAGGGAAGCGTCCTGGGACATCTGGTGTTCCTGATCTATATAAATGACCTGGGTGACAATCTGAGCAGTTCTCTTAGGTTGTTCGCAATGATGTAATTTACCGTCTAGTAAGGTCATCCGAAGACCAGTATCAGTTGCAAAGCGATTTAGAAAAGATTGCTGTATGAGGTGGCAGGTGGCAGTTGACGCTAAATAACGAAAAGTGTGAGGTGATCCGCCTGAGTTCCAAAAGAAATCCGTTGGAATTCGATTATTCGATAAATAGTACAATTCTCAAGGCTGTCAATTCAACTAAGTACCTGGGTGTTAAAATTACGAACAACTTCAGTTGGAGAGACCACACAGATAATATTGTGGGGAAGGCGAGCCAAAGGTTGCGTTTCATTGGCAGGACACTTAGAAGATGCAACAAGTCCACTAAAGAGACAGCTTACACTACACTCGTTCGTCCTCTGTTAGAATATTGCTGCGCGGTGTGGGATCCTTACCAGGTGGGATTGACGGAGGACATCGAAAGGGTGCAAAAAAGAGCAGCTCGTTTTGTATTGTCACGTAATAGGGGAGAGAGTGTGGCAGATATGATACGCGAGCTGGGATGGAAGTCATTAAAGCAAAGACGTTTTTCGCCGCGGCGAGATCTATTTACAAAATTTCAGTCACCAACTTTCTCTTCCGAATGCGAAAATATTTTGTTGATCCCAACCTACATAGGTAGGAATGATCATCAAAATAAAATAAGAGAAATCAGAGCTCGAACAGAAAGGTTTAGGTGTTCGTTTTTCCCGCGCGCTGTTCTGGAGTGGAATGGTAGAGAGATAGTATGATTGTGGTTCGATGAACCCTCTGCCAAGCACTTAAATGTGAATTGCAGAGTAGTCATGTAGATGTAGATGTACCTTTGATGTTGGCTGACGATTCCCGGATGGTCGCCCCGGTTCTCTGTTTCCTCTGGGAAAGTGGCTTTTATTCTCAGTTTTAAGGTTTTTAATCTCTCTCTGGTGTTGGGGCAGAGCAGTGAGTGAGTGTTGGGGTATCTCCCACTGTAAGCCGTGTTTGGCGATTCCAGAGTCCCCTCCCCGACCGAGATCCTCTTTTCTTCCCCTTTTACTCTGTTTTTATCATTCTTTTTTTAGGATTGGTTAGTCTCCTTTTCCCATACGCACTTCCACATTCTAGCGGTTGCACCTTTTGAGTCGCAGATGATCTTGCCTCTGCTGCTTCAGCGTAGCGTTGGGTTCGCTCTCTTGCTGACTTATCTCATTTCGTATTTACCATTGGCAACATGACTGCCTTTTTACATTTTTTAGCCTCTTCCCTTTTATTGTTCTGACTTTTCTGAGATGAGATGTCACACTATCGGAATGGACCACATTTGGAACAAGGGACTGATGAGCTTACTGTTTGGTCCCTTAAACCCCAACCGACCGACCGCGTTCAAATTACCGTCGTGCGGCCACATTCCGGTCCACATTTAGTCACGCCAATGGGAACAAGGCCCGTTTTCGTTTCCGTCGTTCCTACATGTGTCGTGGCCTGCACCTGTGGCGCCCCCCAGACGTGTGTGGGAACAGAGCAGGTGAGGCAGTCGGGTGCGCGCCGTCGGCCAAGGCCCCGGCGCCGGCGCCCCTAGCCTCATTGGCAGCAGCGCCGCGACGCGCTCATAACCGGTGGAGGCGCATGCGCCGTGCATGCCGAGCGCCGGCGGCCGCCGTGACGCCTCACAAGTGCTCCCCACCCGCCGCCACACACCAAAGGCGGCGCCGCGCACATCCGAGGAGAGCTTCGCACACTGAGCCACGACCGCCACAGCTCCATCCCCTGCAGCCCGTGGACCGTAGATCCGATGACTTAACTTCGTGCACAGTAAACGATATTTTTCGAAAGACTGCAGCTGCATCAGTATTCACTTACGTTATTAAGTACTGCTCCAGTAATGCTTCTTAATGATTAAATTTATTCACATTTGCGATTGGTGTGGGAGTTTAGTGTTGGATGTGATATACGTATGTACAGTATGTGATCGAAAGACTTATTGCAGTATTAATTACACTACTGGCCATTAAAATTGCTACACCAAGAAGAAATGCAGATGATAAACGGGTATTCATTGGATAAATATATTATACTGGAATTGACATGTGATTACATTTTCACGAAATTTGGGTGCACAGACCCTGAGAAATCAGTACCCAGAACAACCACCTCTGGCCGTAATAACGGCCTTGATAGGCCTGGGCATAGAGTCAAACAGAGCTTGGATGGCGTGTACAGGTACAGCAGCCCATGCAGCTTCAACACGATACCACAGTTCATGAAGAGTAGTGACTGGCGTATTGTGACGAGCCAGTTGCTCGGCCACCATTGACCAGACGTTTTCCATTGGTGAGAGATCTGGAGAATGTGATGGCCAGGGCAGCAGTCGAACGTTTCCTATATCCAGAAAGGCCCGTACAGGACCTGCAGCATGCGGTCGTGCATTATCCTGCTGAAATGTAGGGTTTCGCAGGGATTGAATGAAGGGTAGAGCCACGGGTCGTAACACATCTGTAATGTAATGTCCACTGTTCAAAGTGCCGTCAATGCGAACAAGAGGTGACCGTGACGTGTAACCAATGGCACCCCATACCATCACGCTGGGTGATACGCTAGTATGGCGATGACGAATACACGCTTCCAATGTGCGTTCACCGCGATGTCGCCAAACTCGTATGCGACCATCGTGAATAACCTGGTTTCGTCCGAAAAAATAACGTTTTGCTTTTCGTGCACCCAGGTTCGTCCTTGAGTACACCATCGCAGACGCTCCTGTCTGTGATGCAGCGTCGAGGGTAACCGCAGCCATGGTCTCCGAGTTGATAGGCCATGCTGCTACAAACGACGTCGAACTGTTCGTGCAGATGGTTGTTGTCTTGCAAACGTCCCCAACTGTTGACTCAAGGATAGAGACGTGGCTGCACGATCCGTTACAGCCGTGCGGATGAGATGCCTGTCATCTCGACTGCTAGTGATACGAGGCCGTCGGGATCCAGCACGGCGTTCCGTATTACCCTCCTGAACCCACCGATTCCATATTCTGCTAACAGTCGCTGGATCTCGACCAACGCGAGCAGCAATGTCGCGATGCGATAAACCGCAATCGCGATAGGCTACAATCCGACCTTTATCAAAGTCGGAAACGTGATGGTACGCATTTCTCCTCCTTACACGAGGCATCACAACAACGTTTCACCAGGCAACGCCGGTCAACTGCTGTTTGTGTATGAGAAATCGTTTGGAAACTTTCCTCACGTCAGCACGCTATAGGTGTCTCCACCGGCGCCAACCTTGTGTGAACGTTCTGGAAAGCTAATCATTTGCATATCACAGCATCTTGTTCCTGTCGGTTAAATTTCGCGTTGTAGCACGTCATCTTCGTGGTGTAGCGATTTCAATGGCTAGTAGTGTACTGGATGTGACGAAAGTGGATCCGGCAGTGTAAAAGATGATGGTGTCGTGTCCTGAGGCAGAATAGAGGGAAGTTAGAAAGTTTGTGGTCAGTCTGGAATTTCCGAGCGGTGAGGGGCAAATGGAGAAAGACAAGTTCCCAGTGAAGGCAGGCTGACAGAAGGTATCTACGAGTGATGCAGATTATGGGATTTGACAGAATTCAGGGCCCTGATTAACACTTTATTTGCGATCAGGCTAACTAGTACACTGAAGGCTCATTGTAGACATTAGGAAAAGCAAAGGAAGCAGTTGGTTGCACAGCGGAAGTCAGTGACTGAAACCTTATGGGAAGGGGGGGTGGGGGGGGGGGGCGGGAGAGGGGGTGTGTGGAAGGGAACAGTGTTACCAGAAGTAGCGAACACTAGCAACACGTTAAGCAAAGAGCAGCGCTTCAACTGAAGTGAAGAAAAGATTTCGCAGCTTACCGAAGCTGGCGACAAGGGAATCGGCGCCCAAGCAGTCTAACTGAGAACGCTCTCTGAATACAAAAAATACGAACCACCAATCCACCGGCACTTCACAAGCTTCGGTCAATCTGGCGAGTCGTTCTGCCCCTCCAGGGCGCCTCTGACCAACAACACTGAGATTGCTCCCCTACTCCTACTCGTTGGGTAGGAATGCTTCTCGATTTTACATAACAAACTCCGAACGTGTCGTATCAACAGCGTTCGTCTGCAAGCTAAACGTTACTACCACTCCGATTAGGGCCAGCAGCAACAGAGTTCTACGTCACTTGCCCCCGCCGTCCGTTGTTCTGTGGGTGGGGAATGCTGTAGTAGCCCTCTAATCTACTGACGTCGATGTTCTCAGGAGCAAGTATCAAGGTAGCTGCCTCTGCTAAGACGTGCCTTTTCGTGGCCATCTTCTACAGTAACGCCTAACGGCAGCGTCTAGGCCGTGGATGAAGTTGCCAGCTAATTCTCTGACATGAAACTTCTCCCCTGAGACAACTTCCCAGAGCGTATGCACAGCTTTAGTCTTACTATTTATCACCGGTAACCTAAACGCTACCACTTTTGCCTGCTCTGTGCATTCTCTCTGATTTCCTACCATGCAGTTTCCTTGCTAGCTCCAAACAGCCTTAAGCATAACAACGTATAAGTCACTATGTCGTCAATATATGATAGTGGAAAGTATAGTATTTCAGTAGAGAACCGGTAATAGCAGAACGAGTTGGTCTCGAGAGCTGAATGACACCCAACGTGAACTAGACAGTGAACGTCACCTGAGTAACAAATCCAACAGTGAGATTTCAGCTATTCTAAAGCTGCTCAAGTCGACGGCTGGTGATGTGATTGAGAAGTTGAAGCCAGAATAAACAACGACGGCTACATCTACATCTACGTGATTACTCTGTTATTCAAAATAAAGTGCCTGGCAGAGGGTTCAATGAACCACCTTCAAACTGTCTCTCTACCGTTCCACGCGGGAAATTTAGCTGGTATTTTCTTTTATTTTTTTAGTATTCATGTGAATAACCTCACACTTTTTTTTATTCAGGGTCAATTGCCACTTTTCGCACCATACAGATATCTTATCTAAATCATTTTGGAATTCGTCTTGGTCATCTGATGAGTTTACAAGACGGTAAATGACAGCATCGCCTGCAAACAATCTAAGACGGCTGCTCAGATTGTCTCCTATGTCGTTAATATAGATCGGGAACAAAAGAGGGCCTATAACAGTTCTTTCGGGAACGCCGGATATAACTTCTGTTTTACTCGATGACTTTCCGTCTGTTACTACGAACTGTGACCTTTATGACAGGAAATCACAAATCCAGTCACACAACTGAGGCGCAGTTTGACTAGAAGACGCTTCTGAGGAACAATGTCGAAAGCCTTCTGAAAATCTAGGAATATGGAGTCAATTTGACATCCCCTGTCGATAGCACTCATTACTTCATGAGTATAAAGAGCTAGTTGTGTTTCGCAAGAACGATATTTTCTGAATCCTTGTTGACTAGGTGTCAATAAATCGTTTTATTCGAGGTACTTCATAATGTTCGAATACAGTATATGTTCCAAAACCCTAATGCAAATCGAGGTTAGTGATATAGGCCTGTAATTCAGTGGATTACTCCTACTTGCCTTTTTGGGTATTGGTGTGACTTGAGCAATTTTCCAGTCTTTAGGTACGGATCATTCAGTGGGCGAGCGGTTGTATATCATTGCTAAATAAGGAGCTATTTTATCAGCATGCTCTGAAAGGAACCTGACTGGTATACGATCTGGACCGGAGGCCTTGCCTTTATTAAGTGATTTAAGCTGATTCTTTACTCCTAGGATATCTACTTCCATGTTTCTCATATTGGCAGTTGTTGTTGATTGGAATTCAGGAATATTTACTTCGTCTTCTTTGGTGAAGGAGTTTCGGAAAACCGTGTTCAATACCTCTGCTTTAGTGGCACTGTCATCAGTGACTTCACCGTTGTTATCGCGCTGTAAAGGTATTGATTGCGTCTTGCCACTGGTGTGCTTCATGTATGACCAGAATCTCTCTGGGTTTTCTGCTAAAGCAAGGTGTCACGAAGTGACGCACAGGGATCGTCGCGTATTGCGGAGGATGCTGTAAAAAAGCGGATGAAATCAGCGCAGGAATCACTCGTGAGTCCCAAAATGCTACGAACAGTCCACCTGCTGTGCGTAAGGAGTTAAAACGAATGTGGTGCAGCGGTCGAGCAGCTCCTCATAAGCCACACATTTCTGCAGCCAGTGCTGAGGGACGACTGACGTTGTGGTAAAGACCGACGCCACTGGTGAGTTAACTACTGGAAACGAGTGATGTACAGTGATGTATCACGCTGTACCCTGTGGCAGTCCGATGGAAGCGTTTGAGTGTGGCGAACGCCTGGACAACGTTACCTCCCATCATGTCTAAACAGTGAACTGTACAGGAAGTGGAGTTACGGTATGGAAGCAGTTTCCATCGTTACGGTGTAGGCGCCTTATTGCATTTAAGAGAAAACGCTAATTGTGGAAGTACATGAACAAATTTTATAGCGTAGTGTGCTGGGTACAGTAGAGTAACTGTTCGGATACGATGACTGTTTGTGTCAGTATGAAAAAGCACCCCGTCGTGAAACATCATCATTGAGGCAACAGTTGAGGACAATAATATTCCTAATAAAATTTTCTCGGGCTTCCAGCCACGTCAGGCGGTTAAAATCCCACCAGCTTTCGACCGAGATCTCCTCAGACCAACAGAGAAGGGAACACAACCGGAGAAGAAAGCAAGAAACTTGTGTTTCTGCCTTTCTTTGGTACAGTGTCGGGCAAGATTAACTGGCTCCTGAAGAGATACAACATTTCATCGGTGTTCGACAGCTCATGAGGCCTGTGAAGGACGATCTAGGGCTTAGAACGCCTGGAGTGTACAAGATACCACGTCAGTGTGGCTGTTGCTACGTCGGCCGAACAGTACGCACTGTGGAGCAACTCCGGACGGAACACGAGAGGTGGTTACGCCTACGCTATCCAGAAAAATCAGCCGTGGCAGAACACGCCTTAGGAAATGGACACGGAATTCTATTCGACGAAACATCTGTCGTTATGAGGACGAATTGATTTTCGGATAGCGTCATAAAAGAGACTATTGAAATAAAAACCTCTGGAAACACCATCAACACGAACGGCGGTTTGCAGCTCAGCACAGCCTGGGAGCCGGCTATCGCGAGGTTGAAACGGGCGCGCCGGATGCGGGATGAAAACATTACCATATATGGCGAGGAAGAGAGCACCAGTGACGTCACAGCCAGCAGTGCGGCTATATAACGACGTGGCCACGGCGACTCAGCAGTCAGTCTTACCACTTGACAATGGCCGGGAAGAGCTCGGTGGAAAGCTCGTGGGATTTTAACCACCCGACGCGGCTTGAAGCCCAAGAAATTTTATTAATTCATATCGCCGGGAAACCATGCTTTCACAATAACATTCCTAAAACGGACTGGCCTGCGCATAGACCCGACCTGAACCCAATGGAACGCCTTCGCGATGGGCTGGGGCGTCCGCAGACATTCTTACGTCTCATTGAAAGCGTCCCCAGCGAAGTTCAAGTCGTCGTAAAGGTGAAAGCACAGCACATAGAGTGTGTGCGTGTGTTTGTATGTGTGTTTGTCTTTTATTCTGCTTGACTTTCTCCACATTTGCCTTTTATAGCCTTACTGCTGTGAGGAAATTCAGACCTAGGTTTTTTTTTTAAATAATGATAATAGAACGTAGTATTTTTTGCGGATGTACTTCCGGAAACTCTGCCTCCTTCAGTACGCAGAAATTTACACACATGTGACCACATCATTCACACTCTTCGCTTTACGTTAAAGTGTAACGAAGTACAAAGGTTATTGCGACAATATATTTTTGGGCCCATGTGAATTGGGGGTGTAACAAGAAGAGAATAGAAGCTTTCGAAATGTGGTGCTACAGAATAATGCTGAAGATTAGATGGGTAGATCACATAACTAATGAGGAAGTATTGAATAGGATTGGGGAGAAGAGAAGTTTGTGGCACAACTTGACCAGAAGAAGGGATCGGTTGGTAGGACATGTTCTGAGGCATCAAGGGATCACCAATTTAGTATTGGAGGGCAGCGTGGAGGGTAAAAATCGTAGAGGGAGACCAAGAGATGAATACACTAAGCAGATTCGGAAGGATGTAGGTTGCAGTAGGTACTGGGAGATGAAAATGCTTGCACAGGATAGAGTGGCATGGAGAGCTGCATCAAACCAGTCTCAGGACTGAAGACCACAACAACAACAACAACAACAACATATTCCGACAAGAAGTGGACAGAAGCTTTTGAAATGCAGAAGATTGCGTAGTCAACCGAATAACTAACAACGTGGTATTGAATCAGATTCTGGGAAAAAGAAACCTATAAAACATTTTGTTGTGATAGAATGTATTAACTGACACAGCGTGATAGATTCTTAATACATTTTGCTTCTTCTGAAAGCGAATTTCATTTCAGACAACAGGACAGAAAATATTTTGCGAATATTTTTGAGCAATAGTTTTAGAAAAAGACCTCGATTAAACTGATACGCTGTCTCCCAGTACTTGGTAAGCCACAGTCAAATGATGCAGTGGGTAGCAAAAAAAAAAAAAAAAAAAAAAAAAAAAGGGGAGGGGAGATTCACCAAAAAAAGGGGGGGAGATTCACGTAACATTCACGATTATAAATGTTATACAGTACTCTAAATCAGTATCTGTAGGAAAATTAACATTTTCTGTTGGAATAGTCCTGTCAAGTGTATATTCAGTAGTATGAGATCCAGTATACTGATATTTGTAGTAAAATGGGATCGCATTTGATGTGAGTAGTACAATGTCTAACAAGTTATTAACGATTCAGGTGACAGAGGGTGGAACTCAGTGTAAAGGCAGTATGTTCTGTATGATGATAGTGTGCCCGCATATGCCTTTACTGCAGACGGGTAACAGGCACCATAAGTGACAATGCGTGTTGTGTATATAAATCACGATTGTGACAGTGGCACGCTGAAATCAGTTATTACGTGGTCAAAAAGCAAAACTCGGTGCATACGAAGAAACGGCACTCTCTAACCGTTAAGTCGACACGAAATTGAACAGTTCAAGTACGGTGATTGATAATTACGTTAGATTGGGCGCACGATGCAGAGAAAATGGAAAATATGGGCAAAGTAGAAAATTATCTGAGGCATCCAAATGGTTACTTTTGGGCAAAAAGAGGTCCACAAATCGTTATTCTTTTCAACTCAATGCTGAGAGGCAGTCGTCAGTAACTGACAGACGTGTAGGACAAATTGTATCAAATGACAAACACCTTGCATTTAGGAAACAAGTGCAGAAACCTGTAGTAACAGCCAAACATAAACAGGCTGGATTGGAGTTTGTTGGACTTCAGAGAGGGATTAAGTGATGTACAGGATAAGAAGAGGTTTGATTTACATGGGCCAAAATGTATTTCGATATTATTGGCATGATCGAAGAACAGAGCAGCGGGTAAAAATGAGCAGAAATTTTGATGGTGGAAGTTTTATGATTTGGCCAGGTTCCTGCGCTAAAAATATATCACGCATTGCTTAGATGAACACAAGAATGAACTCAAACACGTACATTGAGACGTTAGAGACAGAACAGTTAGAATGTATGAGGACCTAGGGTACGAAAGTCTAATGTTTCAACAAGATAACTGTCCTGTGTGTGTTTCTTCCAGACGAGAAAGTGGTTAGCAGATAAAAATATCGATGTCTTTCCCTGGCCTGCACGTAGCCCGGATTTGAAGCCATGGAAAATCTTTGGCGAATACTTGCAAAGCGTGTTTATTGCATTTGACGGCGTATGTGAGGTGAAGATAGCCATACGAGAAGAGTGGGCGTCAATTTCACTGCAAGGACCACAACCCTAAAAAGAATCAGCGCCGAAGAGAAATTTTAGGTAATCGGGAAGAACGGAGATAGGACAAAGTACTAAAAATGCAGTGACGTGGCAGAATAGTGAGTGCCTTTATACTAATTTACATCCAGGAAATGCAAACACCTTTTTGCGTTACACGTGCTTTGAAAGAAACTATGTAATTCCGTGATGATTGTTTGTCTTATTTGTGTCTGCTAGTTTCATTATAAATTCGTCACATATATGCTTCACACATCACATTGTACTATTACTTTCGTAGCCACTATTACTTTCGTAGCCACCCTACCTTAATACTAATTTCAACTACTGTATTGATTTTCGTTTTTTCACTCGTGCGCTAGTCTGTTACCATGATCTGGAGACTACAGAAGATCCTGTGCTCACTCCAGAATACTGTGCTTAGAGAATCAGTGTACAGACTGATTTGCGTCGCATTTTTTAAAGTCTTAAGCAAAATCACCCCGGCTGGATGGCGATTTAAATCTTCAACCTTCCGAACGTTAAGCCAGTGACTATAAATATAGTTTACCATTTTTGTACTAGTTGAATGAAAGCACTAAAACGACACAGGGCCGGCCGCGGTGGTGTAGCGGTTCTAGGCGCTCAGTCCGGAACCGCGGGACTGCTACGGTCGCAGGTTCGAATCCTGCCTCGGGCATGGATGTGTGTGATGTCCTTAGGTTTAAGTAGTTCTAAGTTCTAAGGGACTGATGACCACAGATGTTAAGTCCCATAGTGCTCAGAGCCATTTGAACCATTTGAACGACACAGGTGGATCGATAGGGATGGAAAATGGAAATGAGCGTTTGGCGTCATTGGGCGGGAGGTCCCTTACGATGCAGGTCCGGCCGCCTTGGTGCAGGTCTTACTACATTCGACGCCACATTGGGCGACCTGGGCGCCGGATGGGGATGAAATGATGATGAGGACAACACAATATCTAGACCCTGTGAGGAGAAAAGCCCCGACCCAGCCAGGAATCGAATCCGAGTCCTTGCAGACGACAGTCCGTCACGCTGACCATTCAGCTATCGGGACGGACATCGATAGGGATGAAGTAATTGAAGATGATGTGAGATCAACAACGTTTCGACGAGTTTCCCACTCGTCATCTTCAGGGGAAATATGAGGTTCGTGTCTGGTTCATTCATTTATATCCGCTGGACTACCAACCCGTTGGCCCACGCGGGTATAAGAGAACGAACTGGACGTGAACCCGATATTTCCCGGAACAGAATGAGTAGGAAACTCGTCGAAACGTTACGACAGCACGAAGCGATGACTGAACTGAAAGCCCGAGATGGCTTAATCATGCAACATTAGTGTATGTAGTGAATAATTTATAGCTGAAAATTTATCGACCGTGATTCAGACGTGGGGTTGCTGAAAATCGCATCAGGTTATCTGAGGACGCCTCCACTTCTGACCCAACTTTGATGGTGATTGAAGATTTACACTGTTAGTGGAGGTTCTCCTGTCGGATATGTGGAAATGGATAGCACCACTGGGGAACACGGAGGAGGACTGTGGTTTATCATGCTTCAGTGGTCAACCGAATTAAATGTATCGAAATGAAATCTGGATTTGATTCAACTCCGACACCATTTTTCAATTGTTTCGGTGTATACATTCTTTTTTCTGAAGGTGTCGAAACAGGCTTTCTGAGTTAAAGATTTTTAGCGTGAGATAAACGAGTGCATGTGGTTTAGATGCTGGGAAATGTAAACAGTAAGTAGCCTAGGAGCAAGGTCTGAGCCTTGAGGAAGCCCACGGTTCATTTCTACTGGTAACTAAAAGCACTCGACGACGCTGTATAGAACTACAATAAGCTAAAATATTGGGGATCTGTTGCAACGAAATTCTTGGTATAGAGTTTTACACCAAATTTGACTGCGAAACGGTACCTCCCCACCTGTCGGGCTTTGAGATTAACAGAAACCACCGGCGAATCGATCGGCGGAAGCGAGGCACCACCGCTGTGTTCCGGCCGGCGATTCGTTCGCCCCCTCTCGCGGCGCGGCCAGTTGGGCGCGACGCGGACACCGCCGCCGCCGCAGCCCCCGCCGCCCCCAGCAGCCCCCGGGGGCGGCGGCCAGTAAATCCCCGGCAGGCGGCGGTGATTCACGGCGCGGCCGCCAGGGCGCGCTGACCCCGCCATCCATCCGCCGTGCGCCCAACATGGCCGCCGCGCCACGCCGGACCAGCCAGCCGGCCGGCGTCGGTCGGCGTCGCGACGCCTGCGGCGTCTGCTGCTCTACTTGGCAGCGGCGAAGCCCGTGTTAGGGGCGAGCGCGGTGGCGGCGCCGTAGCAGCCACCAGCCACTAGTCCCACGAGGGCAGCCCCCGCGTTTCGTGACGCTGCGAACTAGTAGGGTGTATTGTTCATTGAAAGGTACTGCTCACCGTATGTCTCATATTAAAGAAGTCGTGTTAAAATTGTTAAGCGTTTACGAGTATAATATGTAAAAAGTGACTTTTGTGTTTCACGTTTGTATTTGTCTCATTCGAGCGATTTTTCTCTTCTTTTCGCACATGTCTCACGAGTATGTGTACGGTTTCAGCCATATCCGATACTTAACAAGAAAAATCGCGAAACTGCTATATGTTTTGGTAAGTTAATTTATTTATGCAACCAGTTTTTCCATCTCAGTAATGCCATCTTCAGGATACACGTAGAGTATATCAAGGTGTACTACAGCTGACTTTACAGAAAATGAAATGTAATAATTAAAGTCCTTAAAACTTACCAAATGCAATTTGCAGCGTTAACACAAGTACCTGTGATCATACAGCACAACAAAGTAGAATATGTACATATACTGGTTAGGACAAACTATTTTGACATCACAGAGCTACAACAGAACATGCCAAACGTTATAAAGAACAAAAAATAGACAATATAAATCAAAGCACAAACGGATAAAGCTTGTCTAGTTTTTTCCCTCCTCCACTTTCTATCTTTCTTTTATTTTATTTTTTATATATACTTTTATTTTTTTGTATTTTATTAAATACGAGAAACCTACATGATTCTAATAGACGAGAAACACCCTAGTTCTTAGGAGAACTTACCCTCATTCAAAATAAAACATGGCGATATAATGTATGAAGTAACACACAGCAGTGTGCATATTTATCTCCTAAGTATTGTCGCTAGTGGTGATATATCGGAATTAGTTGCCAGAACACCAAAACGCAACCAGACGCAAAACCTGCGGCGAATAAACTTATTAAGTGGACAATGACATGCAAAGAACATGCGAGATATACTCATAAAATATTACAAACAAAATAAAAAAAACAAAAAGATATGACTTAGTGTCCTTTACATCAGTTAATAGGCGGGAAAATAGCAGAGTGGAACAAAGAAGGATCTCAAATCTATATTAACTAAGGGGAGCCCTCCAAAATCGCAACTGACAATGTAATTACTATTTCCCTGGGAATATAAGATATCGTACTATTGACCTATCTAAATAGGAAGAGACACATAGCAAGCTGTGTGGTAATAGGTAGTGTGGGGATGGAACGAGTTAAAAGGAAGGTAAGCGTGGGAAGAGCAAAGTCTAAGCCCACTAATTAAGGAACATACTGGGGCAAAAAGGGGGCAATAATCGTGAGCGGAAAAAGAGTTCTTAAATGGCCTCATGCTATAAACCAGTAATGGAATGGAACAATACTAACCTTCTAAATAAGGAAAACGAAGGCGATAGAATAAACAATGTAGTAGCACAAGCCTGCATATCCCAGCAGTGTCGAGCTACAAAGTCAGACTTGTGGCCCACAGCAGTAGCACGTAACATACTCAAAACTTACAGCTATCATCAGGTCGATAACAACGAAAAATCACCTATACCACCACTGAAATAGCAATTGTGCTCATTGTAATATGTAGGGTGACCCGGAACCGATAGAATTGCGGAATTTGTTCGGGGATATTTCTATGAGTGTTTTGGAACAAGAAACCTCTGCTCTACAGTGGCTCATTACAGAATAATAACGTAATTGTGCCATCTTATCTTTCTTAGCAATATTGGTTTATTTGTGAATCGTAATGGCGTAAAAGCTTGTAATTGCAAACACCAAAGCGTACAACACAAAATACAAAATGATGCTGCAATGCCCACATTTTCCCACGATCGTTTTAAGGGCGTGGATTGCTTTGAACCGGTACATGTTTGTACACAGTCATGTTACCAAATTAGATCTCGCAACGGTTCATTTTGTCGAGTAATGAAATGGTATGAAGTTGTTCTTAAGATGAAATACAGTTGTTTTTGTGCTTGCAGTTTGTGCTCAGTCGTATAACGGTGACTAACCTTTACTGGGCGCCAGAGAGAGGCTGTATAATATTACTACATTGTTGACGCAATGGACCCTCAGCATCATCGTAAAGTGGTGCGTCAAGTATGCTTGTGTACACACACACACACACACACACACACACACACACACACACACACACAGAGAGAGAGAGAGAGAGAGAGAGAGAGAGAGAGAGAGAGAGAGAGAGAGAGAGAGAGAGAGAGATACTGTAACCGGGATGATGATGTTTGGTTTATGGGGCGCTCAACTGCACGGTCATCAAGGCCCGTGCAGAAGTCCCAATTTTTACGCAGTTCAATTTTCTTTTTCACAATCCAATCTAGCCATTGTCACGAATGATAATGATGATTAAATGATGTGGACAACACAAACACCTAGTCCTCTGGCAGAGAAAATCGCCAACACGGCCGGGAATCGAACCCGGGACCACGTGATCCAGAGGCAGCAATGCTAGCCACTGTAACCGAAAGAAATAGTGTAGTTAAGTTATTCGAGTTTATAAGATTGTACAACTTCGTTTTCTAATATTTTTGCAAAGAGCTGTTCACCTGTGGATCCATTTCCCGCTTGATGATTAGTAACAATCGAAACTGGTAACAAGGAACAAGAATAATTTTCAGTGTTGCACTCGGTATTATAACACAAATTTCTACAGGAACGAAAATGATCTTATAGATCTTATAATTAAATTTTCCTGAGACGTTTAAATCTTATCTTTATCTACGATAATTATCGAAGCACTAGACATGAATTAAAATTTGTGTCACGGCCGGGACTCGAACCGGGTCTTCTTGTCTATTAGGCAGAAATGCTAATCTTTGCCCCACCGCAGCACTACGGTCAGCATTGTCGTAGGATCAAAAATGTTTTAAATAACTAAGGGTTAGTAAGCTGATTAGTTTATTATTATATTCATCTACAGACTAGCGAACCCAGCAGTGCTTCACAGTTGCTAAATATCTATTGGAGTTTGACATACGTCCTAATCTCCTTCTCTCCATTTGTCCATCTACTCCATCTCCCACTCATCTCTGTCCATCTCCTTCCTGCCACTCCGAGTATATCTGTCATCCCACACTCTCTTCATCCACCTCCTCTCACTCGTCCTTCCGTCCATATCCTCCTTCCCCTTCTCATATACATTTCTTTCACCATTCTCTGAGCGTCTCTTCCTCGCTCCTCTCTCTCTCTCTCTCTCTCTCTCTCTCTCTCTCTCTCTCTCTCTCTTTGACGTTATTTATTGTTACTGCAAACGGAACCTTGCTTGCGAACAGAGCTCAGAAGGCATGTGTAATCGACTGGAATCATCAGTACACGGTGTGTGAGAGAGACCTTTCCAGCTGCTGGATCTGTGAGGATAGGACGTTTCATGACAGTGTTTCACATGATTTTAATCTATGAACAGGTAGAATTATAAAGTTAGCCAAAAATACAACTCACATGTTCTCCGTTAAAAATGACTGCAAAAAGGAAAAGAAAACTGCACATTTTCACGGCACAACTTGGCATGTTTTCCCTCTCAGCCGGTTTAACAGAAAGTCTTCATCGTATAGTTCTTATTCGATTTTTTCCAAACACTGTCTACGCTCTCCGTAAGTCTCATTGACTCCACGATCAAATATTTGGTCTGCGATGCACATACGCCGACCGACCACGAACTGAAATCACTTGAATGTTCGCAACACATCACATTACCACGAACTGACATCAATTCAATCTTTGAAGCACACCAAAGGAATGATCATCCCGGATAACACACTGAAATATCGCTTTAAATTGTATTATTTTTCGCAAAATATCAATATCCGATAAGGAATTTGTTATTGTTATGAAACCGTCCGACAGCGGAACCGTCAAACCGACCGACACGTTTCTTTTACTGACATTTCCATACAAAAATACCATCCAAATTTCAGACTTTCCCGGTGGATTTTCCAGAATTTTTCTTTCGTGGAAACCGTGTCCTGACAATAACGAACAAAAAAAAAAAAAAGAACAAACAACAACCAAATCGGTCAAGCCGTTCTCAAGTAATGATCTATCACAACTAATTTTAGTTTCTGACTTTTCCATTGGATATTCCAAAAATTTTCATTCATAAAAATCTTCTCCTGACAATAACGAAAACAAAAAAAGCCAACGAAATCGGTGAAGCCGTTCTCAGATGATCGTCTTCAGTCATGTGGAAATTGACTTTTATTTATATAAATCTAAAAAATCTTTAGGTAATTGATGATTAAAGCGACGCATTGTCTGCGAAACGCGAACACGATTTGCATATCTAATGGATTCCAGGGACAGCAAAAATTTGATTTTTAGTGTTTGACACAATTATTGACCGAATTTAAAATTTTTATATTTTTGGTAATGTGCTCATTATGTGGTATAATCTTACGTCAAACGTTTAACACACTAAGTCAAGTATTAAACTTTGAAATTGTATATATGTCTAGAGGCAGACCAACTCATAGCGGCAAATTATCCGCACAATACTTATCCCGTATTGGAGAATGAGATGGTTTAGCGACTTTCAGCCAACCTAACACATAAATTCAAATCTTTAGTAAAATTTTTCTTGCTGACATATCTCACTAAATAATGAAAAGAAAATATTTTATCCCATACTTTAACGGGAAGTCAAGGGAATACGGTACAATGGAAATAAAGTAAGTGAATTGTTTATTATTTCAAAAGTAATCGCAATAACAGTTAATACATTTATCACACTGAGACACAAAACAGACAGTAATTTTATCTGTATGGAAAAATTTTTAGTATTTCCAACGTAACTACGATTGTACCCATGTACTACCCTCTTTGCGCGAAAAAATAGACCGTCACGTGGCTCCTTCATCAGGACTCAAAAAACATGAAAATCGCATTAGAGAGACCGGGAATATATGGAGGATGTGTATGGGGTTCCCAGTGGGACTTCTTCAGCACGGTGGGCACCCCCCCCCCCCTCCCCTCGCCCCACTTGTGATGTAATAAAGGGTTTTACTTACACTTGTACTCTCGTTTTCATTTGATTGCCGCTTATACATTTTCACTACTCATGCAATAAAATTTCAACATCAAGCATGACTTCTTAATTTATTTGTTCTTTACTTCTAATGTTATTCGCAACACGTTTTGCAGGAGGTATCCATATACTCGTACACCACTGAATTTACCTGCAATATTAAGTTGTACCACGACACATAGTTCAGTTATTTTCAATGCGATAGGGTCGGCAGCTCCGATGAATTTTTTGAAAGATTTCTTGATGCGTTCAGTTGCTATTCTCTTTGTTCCATGCACGATTGTACAGTTTCACACTTAGACCGTTTTCAAGTAATTTATGGATGATATTTTGTAGCTTTGCACCAAGTGCTCGAAAGTAGCGAGCTCCTAAAACAGCGTGAACAAAAAAAATGGTTCAAATGCTCTGAGCACTATGGGACTTAACATCTGTGGTCATCAGTCCCCTAGAACTTAGAACTGTTTAAACCTAACTAACCTAAGGACATCACACACATCCATGCCCGAGGCAGGATTCGAACCTGCGACCGTAGCAGTCCCGCGGTTCCGGACTGAGCTCCTAGAACCACTAGACCACCGCGGCCGGCAATAGCGTGAACGTCTCGGATTTATTTTATGAGCATAACGTGATGTCATAGAAGCAACGAAGTACATGACGTAATGTACTACTATAAACGCATCGATAAAATACCTGAAAATGGCCTAAGGATGAAGCTGTACAATCGTACATGAAATAAAGATAATGGCAGCTGGAGCCATCAGATATCTTTAACAAATATATTTCAGTAGATACGACGTCAGAAACACTTAGATGCGTGAAAAACTAAGGTTTAGCGTCTTTACCCGTGCAGGTTGTAAAGGCTTAATGCCAATCATTTAACAGATTAATTTCTTTCTAAAATAATTACACGTTTGAAACTGCTTTGAAAATGATAGTTCGAGTATTTAAAGAATCGGGAGTGGGGGTTTACATGTGGTAGGTACTGCATAACCCTTTCTGTCGCCGAGTAGTAATAAGAGGACGGTCTGTTAGTCCAGAGATACAAGCCAAGAACAGTCATAATACGCCTTTTACGCTTGCAACTTTTCAACAGAGCGTTACTAATCGGAAACATGAGTATAATAGTGATTTAATGAATCGTCGTCTCAATTGTGTTTGTAGAGTACACAGAGAGAAACTGTAGAATGGAGATGTCACAATTAGCCGACTGTGACAAAAAACCCACGAGAACCACCTCTCTCCCACTTGAGACGTTCCCATCGTATGATGGCTCCAGACTACCAGGCCACTGGCGTAAGTCGCAAATTGCGGTCATTCGCCTTGATTTACACAGACAGGATAATGGCTACTGGAGACGTGCCAGCGTAAGGAATCACCTCTCGTGGGATCACGTGCGCATAATACTGACGCTAATAAGCCGATTACTCTGTAATAATCCCGTTAGCAAAACACTGGCCGCCTTACCGCCCCACCTCGTAGGCGGCCGTTTCTCTGTCTCCCCAGACCTTAAGCTATGCGACAGACGCACACCCTTGCCTCACCGGTCGGTAATTTCTTCGTCTGGAGAGCTGCGCAGGGAGCCGACACAATACTCGGACCGTGTTTTCGCAGCGACGCCGGGCCGACACTTTTATGCGCCGGTACCAGACTGGGAGCCGCCTCACAATAAACAACGGGGTGACATCAACTCGCAGAAAGACCGAGAGAGAGAGAGAGAGAGGGAGGGAGTGTGTGCGCTCCTTGCGAGACCCAGCGGCAACGATCAGAAGGCGGGCGGAGCGTTCATGAATATTGCAACGCCGCGCCGGGAGAAGGCTACGAACCTCAGCGTTGGCGTAGTCTCCATAAACCTGCCCCGGTATTCTCGCTGCACTGTCGCTGGCAACTTAATTACACGTCCCAGGCAATTAGACTTCGGTTTTACTCCCACCAGCTTTGCACTCCTTTCTTTTTTTCTGTAGTTCCCTTTGCCAATTCCGGGGATGTCTTATTTATTTGTTGCTACACACACACCACGCACACACACACACACACACACAGAGTGAGAGAGCGAGAGAGAGAGAGAGAGAGAGAGAGAGAGAGAGAGGGAGAAACTCTGGCGAGGTCAAAAGAGCGAAGCATCTCGGACGTGCCGGGGCTGAGCAAATCGGGGAGAAACCCGAACGCCTGCCGACGCCTCGCTCTCCATCTTGGGACGCCGATCGGCGGAATGCCGTCCTCGCAGACGCCGCTGCACTGATGCCTCCTAATTGAGTCGTCAGCGGCGGTCATTTGCGGGGTCAGCGCATTCCGCGACCGCCGGCAATGGAATTGCGGATCGTCCGCCCGAGCGCATACCGATGAGCGATTCATGTCAACAGCCGCGCGAACTGGCGTTTGTCTCGTTTCTTCATCTCCAGTACACCAGAGGCCACTACTTGGTGCAACATTTTCAGCCTTAAATATGGCTCTGAGCACTATGCGACTCAACTTCTGAGGTCATCAGTCGCCTACAACTTAGAACTAATTAACCCTAACTAACCTAAGGACATCACACACATCCATGCCCGCGGCAGGATTCGAACCTGCGACCGAAGCGCTCGCTCGGTTCCAGAGTGTAGCGCCTAGAACCGCACGGCCACTCCGGCTGGGTTTTCAGCATTAAAGAAAGTCTTTGGGCACCTATTCCCTATGAGAGTCTCTAACTACAGCAGTACCTCCTGATGATGCGGAAGGAGTCTTCGACACACTTGCCCAACATCGCCAAGTATTTAGATTTCCAGAAGGCTTTCGACACCGTTCCTCACAAGCGTCTTCTAACCAAACTGCGTGCCTTCGGAGTACCGCCTCAGCTGTGCGACTGGATTCGTGATTTCCTGTCAGAAAGGTCAACGTTCGTAGTAATAGGCGGAAAGTCATCGAGTAAAACAGAAATAATATCCGGCGTTCCCCAAGGAAGTGTTATAGGCCGTCTATTGTTCCTAATATATATTAACGACATAGGAGACAATCTGAGTAGCTGTCATTTACCGTCTTGTAAAGTCATGAGATGATCAAAACGACTTGCAACATGATTCAAATAAGATATCTGTATGTTGCGAAAAGTGGCAATTGACCATGAATAAGGAAAAGTGTAAAGTTATTGACATGAGTACTGAAAGCCGGCCGGTGTGGCCGAGCTGTTCTAGGTGCTAGTCTCGCACCGCGCTACCGCTACGGACGCAGGTTCGAATCTTGCCTCGGCCATGGATGTGTGTGATGTCCTTAGATTAGTTAGGTTTGAGTAGTTCTAAGTTCTAGGGGACTGATGACCTCAGAAGTTAACTCCCATAGTGCTCAGAGCCGTTTGAACCATTTGAACTAAAAGAAATCAGCTAAATTTCGATTACGCGATGTCACACGAATCTGAAGGCTGTATATTCAACTAAATACGTAGGGATTACAATTACAAATAACCTGAATTGTAACGATCACATCGATAATATTGTGGGTAAAGCCAACCAAAGACTGCGATTCATTGGCAGAACACTTAGAAGGTGCAACAGGTCTACTAAAGAGACTGCTTACATCACGCTCGTCCACCCTATTCAGGAGTGGGGATCCGCATCAGATGGGACTGAAGGATGACATCGAAAAAGTACGAAGAAGGGCAGCTCGTTTTGTATTATCGCGAAGTAGGGGAGATGGTGCCACAGACATGATAGGTGAATTGAAGTGGCAATCATAAATGCGTTTTCCGTCGCGGCGGGATTTTCCCATGACATTTCAATCACCAGTTTTCTTCTCCGATTGCGAAAACATTATGTTTGCACCCATCTATGTAGGGAGAAATGATCATCACGATAGAATTAGAGAAATCAGGGCTCGCACAGAAATATTTAAGTGCTCGTTTTTCCCGCGTGCCGTTCTAGAGTGGAACGTTAGACAGCTTGAAGTTCGTACATTGAATCCTCTTCCAGGCACTTCATTGTGAATAGCAGAGTAATCACTTAGATGTGCTGCTGGGACTATCGCTGTTACGAAATACATTACATGTATTCGCAATTACATCAGTTGTAAAATGGAATGACGACAATAAAAATTTGTGTCGGACCGGGAATCGTACCCAGTGACACGCTAATCGCTAGCAGTCGCCTTACCATTTGGCTATCCGTGCACGACTGACTGTTAGCCCCAAACTTGCATAAGTCGTCAACTATGCGTCTACAACCTATACTCGTACATCTGCTGCTATAGTCCCGTAGAGGTGTCACATTTTGTCTGAAAGCCGCTTACCCAGTCTTAAGATATTGCAGTATATGTAAGTGTGCAGGCTTTCGTGGCCGTTGTCAATAAAGTTAAAATTGTCTGTGTTGTTAGGGCGCGTCATATTTCATTTCAAGTGGTCGACGTTTCGACTCCTCTGCTGGGATCTTCTTCAGGATGCTTCGGTATCCACTATTGCTAGAACACTATTTCCTTTAAAATAATCGACGTTTCGACTCCTCTGCTGCGATCTTCTTCAGGATGTTTCGCTGTCCACTACTCCTAGAACACGCAGCGTTCTAGCAATAGTGGATACCGAAATATCCTGAAGAAGATGCCAGCAGAGGTGTCGAAACAAAAATTTTAGAGGACATACGATACGGTCTAACAACCCTGAAGATTTTAATTTTAACGAAATTGCACTGCCTGTGTTATACCGAATTACGACCAAAGTTCCTTCGGAGACGCGTGCATGTAATGGTTGTAGACAAGTGGCCGACGACACATGGACGTTTCGGACTGGCCGCCAGTCGTTCTCGAATAGCCTAACTGCAAGGCGACGATAAGCAGGAAATGCCGGTTCGAGTCCCGGTCCGGCACAAATCTTCATTATCATTCCATTATACAGCTGATGTAGCTGCGAATACATCTAATGTATTTTATAACAGCTGTAGTCGTAACAGCGAATACATTTAATGCACTTCCATATCTGCTCCGTTTGTTCCCTGTAAAACTTCTACTCAATGCTCAGTTTCCCTCCATGTCTTTGCCTACATCCCCTTCTTCATCGCTTCTACACCATTTCGAATTGGTGCAGTAAGAGTTTGCACATGGCGAACTGAACACGTAACTCCACGAAACTAAAACTGAAGAGCGAATATGTATGGTGAACGTGGGGGCTGTGACGATGGGACCGTCTCTATCTGTGCGTCTATCCAGAAACGTTTCATTCTTGCGGTGCAATATCTTGTTGAAACGCAACCCATGGCTGAAATTCTTGTAACTGAGCTGTACACTATAGTTCCAACACCTCCAAGTAAATTGTTGCCGCAATGATAGCCTCAGTAATAAACAGTCGTCCTGTAATTGTGTAGTGCATTAAGTCACCCCACACATTGACTTTTGAGCTACGGTTTATTTACTGTACCGCGATAGATGGGTCCTTCGAGCCTCAGATCTGGGCATTATTTCTGTTTACTTTCCTGGAGATGTGAAAATTCGCTTCGTCGGAAATAGAAATCTTATAAACGTACTCATTTTTTGCATTGATTCGCTCGAAGTGTCTTCCTAGAAAACTTACAAGGGAAACTCCCCATCGCACCCCCCTCAGATTTAGTTATAAGTTGGCACAGTGGATAGGCCTTGAAAAACTGGACACAGATCAATCGAGTAAACAGAAAGAAGTTGTGTGGAACTAAGAAAAAATAAGCAAAATATAAAAACTGAATAGTCCATGCGCAAGATAGGCAACATCAAGGATAATGTAAGCATAGGTGCGCCGTGGTCTCGTGGTTAGCGTGAGCAGCTGCGGAACGAGCGGTCCTTGGTTCAAGTCTTCCCTCGACAGATACGTTTACTTTCTTTATTTTCGTAAAGTTATGATCTGTCCGTTCTTTCATTGACGTCTCTGTTCACTGTAATAAGTTTAGTGTCTGTGTTTTGCGACCGTACCGCAAAACCGTGCGATTAGTCGACGAAAGGACGTGCCTCTTCAATGGGGACCGAAAACATTTGATCGCAAGATCATAGGTCAACCGATTCCTCCACAGGAAAACACGTCTGATATATTCTATATGACACTGGTCATGACATGTGCGTCACATGAGAGGAATATGTTGTCGACCCACCTAACTTGTACACTTGGCGAATGGGTGAAAAGATTCTTCTACCTTTCCCGATTTAGGTTTTCTTGTGGATGTGCTAATCACTCCCAAAAAGTGATGAAAACATAAGAGTTTGTGACAGAAACTGAAAACAAAAAATCAAAATTTCCACTCGAGGGAAGACTTGAACCAAGGACCTCTCGTACCGCAATTGCTCACGCTAACCACAGGACTACGGCGCTCCTGAGCTCACTCTCTCCTTGATTTCGGTTATGTTACACATGGTCTACTAAGTTTGTATATTTTGCTTATTTTTTCACAGTTCCACACAACTTCTTCCTGTTTTCTCGATTGATCTGTGTTCTGTTTTTCAAGGTCTATCCACTGTGCCAACTTAGAATTAAATCTGAGGGGGTGCGATGGGGAGGTTCCCTTGTTAGAATGTCTGGGTCTATTACTTGACTGCAAAGCTCGCAGGAGCTGCACTTTGCATCCTTGCAAGTGCAGCCATTTGTGTGAAATTTTCAGATCAGTTCCTTGAGGTATGCTTGTTTCTCTGGAAACACGATGTTTCGATAACTGGGAACTGCGCTGAAATCTGCATGCCCAGTATCAGCTGAGTCGTCCTTCCCTCCAGGTCGACGACCTCTTGCCTTGACATCAACACTGCCAGTCTCTCGGCTTTTCACGCCTTCCTTTCATACGCCAGGCGACTCTCGACCACACGAACTGTCGCACACATTCAACTGTATATCAGTTATTGAATTACTAGCTTTCTTAAATTACGCACTCTGTAAGGAGACAGAGAGAAAATAAATCAGTTGCTGTTAGAAAGAATGTAGAACTGTATCCAAAAAAACTTGGAACTAAGCAACGGTTTGCAACAAACAACATAGCTTTATTTATTGTCGTTCCTCAGAAATAAATTTTTGAAAGCAGTGAAAGGCTTTACGCTCATCCTGTAAATGTACGGGAATATTCAAAAACATATCCTACTGTATTTAATGACTTGCTATCCAACACATCTCGATTTGTCGTGAAAAGCGAAAGTAATCTCCCTTGATCCTCGGGGTAATATGACAGTACCGCTAGTGTTCACGATATTCATGGCGTGTATCAAGCGCAACAGGAGCAAAACGATAAGGTGGTGGATGTTGCATTGAGCATTTTGAGATAACCAATGTATGATAGGACCTGAATGTATCAGTCAGCCAGGGGTCTGAATGTGCTGTTTGTGTGACACACACATGTTTTTAAATAAAAATGAATCTCCTGTAAACAGCAGGTAGCTGCGTCCTCGGGGAGTTGTTGGAGCTGCACATGCACTCTGGCAGTAATATAACAATATTAATAATAACAACAATAATAATAATAACAATAAATAAATAAGTCTCTTTCGTTCTGCCCAAGAAAGTTGGAACTTCCCAATTCATAATTTCGTAACAACATAGAGGGTTATTATTACTGCTAGCTCAAAACGACACATTTTACATGAGTTTATTTTCATTTGTTTTGTGGGAACGTTTCAAATCATTTGAAAATATCGTAAAAATTAAATATAAAAAAAAATCGTAAGAACGTTAGGATGTCACACTCCAAAATCATGTTGAATGTTCAGAAATATTCTCAGGTACACTTGAAACGCACTTAAATATTCAGCTATACCTTAATTTGAAATAAAATACTCTGTCACTCACTTTTTCATTTCATAATAGAGCGCATACCGAAACAATAGAGAAAAGAACAGCAGTAGATCGCGAAATCTGTCGTTTTATTACAGCAGATCTAGATTTCAACTACTAAGCAGCCGCATTCAATGCATCTAACAAGAAGTGATATTAACCCAGAGCACCACATAATAAACAATGATAGTTCGTGTAGTGCAATCGAGAGGGAAGCGATGGAGTTCCAGTAAGAATCAGAATTTAAAGGACCTTTGAACGGCTTAAGACCATATAAGGCGGAAGGAATAGATAATATTTCTCGGATTTTCTAAAATCATTAGGGGGAAGCGGTAACAAAAAGACTATTCACGCTGGTGTGTAGAATCTATGAGACTGGCGATATGGGCCGGCCGCGGTGGTCTCGCGGTTCTAGGCGCGCAGTCCGGAACCGTGCGACTGCTACGGTCGCAGGTTCGAATCCTGCCTCGGGCATGGTTGTGTGTGATGTCCTTAGGTTAGTTAGGTTTAAGTAGTTCTAAGTTCTAGGGGACTGATGACCACAGCTGTTAAGTCCCATAGTGCTCAGAGCCACTTGAACCAACTTGCGATATGCCATCTGACTTTCGGAAAAACATCATCCACGCAATACCGAAGGCAGCACGAGCCAAGAAGTGTGACATTATCGCACAATCAGCTTAACTGGTGATGAAGACACGTTGATGACAAAAATAATATAGATAAGAATAGAAAATTCAGGATTTGTTGGATGACTTTGAGCGTGGCTTTTGGAAAGATAAAAGTACCGGAGAGGCAATTCTGCCGTTGCGGTTGATAATGAAAGAAAGACATTGGTGCAAGATGTTCAAAATTATGAGGAAAATATGGAAATGCAGATAATGTACATTATGTACAAGAACTAAGAGGAAACAATAGGACTGGAAGACCAAGAAAAGGGAAAAATAAAGCTGGAAGGCAAAGAACGAAGTGCACGGATTAAAAAGGGTCCGAGACAGGGATGTAGTCTTCCGGTGCTACTGTTCAATCTACACATTGAATAAGTAACGACTGAAATAAAGAAAAGGTTCAAGAGTGGAATTAAAATTGAAGGTGAAGGGATATCAATCATACGATACGCTGATGACGTTACTATCTTCAGTGAAAGTGAAGAAGAATTACATGATCATTTGAATGGATCTGATAAGCACATAATATGGATTCAGAGTAAATTAAAGAATGACGAAAGTGATGAGAAGTAGCAGAAATGAGAACAGTGAGAAAAGACAACATTGGGGATCACGAAATAGATGGAGTTACGGGATTCTGCTACTAAGCAGGAAAATAACCCATGACGTAGGGATCATGGAGGACATCAAAAGCTGACTAGCATTGGCAAAAGGGTACTCCAAGAGAAGTCTATTAATATCAAACAAAGACCTTAAAGTGAGGAAGGAGTTTCTGAGACTGTACATCTGGAACACAGCACTGTATGGCACTGAAACATGGATTGTGGGAAAACCGAAAAAGAAGAGAATCGAAGCATTTGAGATGTGGTCCTACAGATGAATGTTGAAAGCTAGGTAGGTCGATAAGGTAAGGTACGGGGAGTTTCTCCACGGAATCGGAGAGGAAATTAGTATACCGAAAACACTGACACAAAAAAGGGGAATATAATCGGACGTCTGTTAAGAGATAAGGTAATAACTTTCATGGTACTAGAGAGAGCAGTTTGTTGTTATCGTGATCTTCAGTCCTGCGACTAGTCTGATGTAGCTCTCCATGCTACTGTATTCCCGCATCTCGTGGTCGTGCGGTAGCGTTCTCGCTTCCCACACCCGGGTTCCCGGGTTTGATGCCCGGCGGGGTCAGGGATTTTCTCTGCCTCGTGATGGCTGGGTGTTGTGTACTGTCCTTAGGTTAGTTAGGTTTATGTAGTTCTAAGTTCTAGGGGACTGATGACCATAGATGTTAAGTCCCATAGTGCTCAGAGCCATTTTTTGCTACTGTATCCTGTGCAAACTTCATCTCCTAGTAACTACTACAACCTACATCCTTCTGAATCTGTTTAGTGTATTCATCTCTTGGCCTCCTTCTAAGATTTTCACCCTCCACACATCCCTCCAATACTAAATTGGGGATCCTTTGATGCTTCAGAACACGTTCTACCAAACTGTCCCTTCTTCTAGTTAAGTTGTGCCACAAATTTCTCTTCTCCCCTCTTCTATTCAGTACCTCCTCATTATTTATGTGATATACCCATCTAATCTTCAGTATTCTTCTGTAGCACCACATTTCGAAAGCTTCTATTTTTTTCTTGTCCAAACTATTTATCGTCAATGTTTCACTCCCTTACATGGATACACTCCACACAAATGCATTCAGAAACGACTTCCTGGCACTAAAATCGATTCGAGGTGTTAACAAATTTCTCTTCCTCAAAAACGCTATCCATGCCATTGCCAGTCTACATTTTATATCCTCTCTACTGAGGGCATTTCGCCTGTCTCATCCATCTTGCTCACTAGACCGTAGAGTTTTGTTAGGCCTGGCTCTCCCAAGGCTGTCAGTAGTTCTAATGGAATGTTGTCTGCCCCCGGGGCCTTGTTTCGACTAAGATCTTTCAGTGCTCTGTCAAACTGTTCACGCAGTATCTTATGTCCCATTCCATCTTCATCTACATGCTCTTCCATTTCTATAATATTGTACTCAAGTACATCGCCCTTGTACACACCCTCTATATACTCATTCCACCTTTCTGCTTTCCCTTCTTTGCTTATAACTGGTTGCCCATCTGAGCTCTTCATTTTCATACAAGTGATTCTCTTTTCTCTAAAGGTCTCTTTAATCTTCCTGTAGGCAGTATCTATCTTAGCCCTAGTGGTATACGCCTCTACATCGTTACATTTGTCCTCTAGCCATGCCTGCTTAGCCATTTTGCACTTCCTGTCGATCTCATTTTTGAGACGTTTGTATTCCTTTTTGCCTGCTTCATTTACTGCATTTTTATATTTTCTCCTTTCATCAATTAAATTCAATATATCTTTTGTTACCCAAGGATTTCTAATAGCCTTCGCCTTTTTACCTACTTGATCCTCTGCTGCCTTCACTATTTCATCCCTTAAAGCTACCCATTCTTCTTCTACTGTATTTCTTTCCCCCGTTCCTGTCAATCGTTCCTTAATGCTGTCCCCGAAACTCTCTGCAACCTCTGGTTCTGTCCATTTATCCAGGTCCCATCTCCTTAAATTCCCACCTTTTTGGCGCTTCAGTCTGGAACCGCGCGACCGCTACGGTCGCAGGTTCGAATTCTGCCTCAGGCATGGATGTGTGTGATGTCCTTAGCTTAGTTAGGTTTAAGTAGTTCTAAGATCTAGGGGACTGATGACCTCAGAAGTTAAGTCCCATAGTGCTCAGAGCCATTTGAACCCTTTGAACCCACCTTTTTGCAGTTTCTTCAGTTTTAATCTACAGTTAATAACTAACAGGTTGTTGTCAGAGTACACATCTGCCCCTGGAAATGTCTTACAATTTAAAACCTGGTTCCTAAATCTCTGTCTTACCATTATATAATCTATCTGATACCTTTTAGTATCTCCAGGGTTCTTCCATGTATACAACCTTCTTTCATGATTCTTAAACCAAGTGTTAGTTATGATTATGTTGTGCTCTGTGCAAAATTCTACCAGGCGGCTTCCTCTTTCATTTCTGTCCCCCAATCCATATTCACCTACTATGTTTCCTTCTCTCCCTTTTCCTACACTCGAATTCCAGTCACCCATGACTATTAAATTTTCGTCTCCCTTCACAATCTGAATAATTTCTTTTATTTCATCATACATTTCTTCAATTTCTTCGTCATCTGCAGAGCTAGTTGGCATATAAACTTGTACTACTGTGGTAGGCGTGCCTTAGTGTCTATCTTTGCTACAATAATGCGTTCACTATGCTGTTTGTAGTAGCTTACCCGCGCTCCTATTTTTTATTCATTATTAAATCTACTCCTGCAGTACCCCTATTTGATTTTGTATTCATAACCCTGTATTCGCCTGACCAGAAGTCTTGTTCCTCCTGTCAGCGAACTTCACTAATTCCTACTATATCTAACTTCAACCTATCCATTTCCCTTTTTAAATTTACTAACCTACCTGCCCGATTAAGGGATCTGACATTCCACGCTCCGATCCGTAGAACGCCAGTGTTCTTTCTCCTGATAACGACGTCCTCTTCAGTAGTCCCCGCCCGGAGATGCGAATGGGGGACTATTTTACCTCCGGAGTATTTTACCCAAGAGGACGCCATCCATCATCATTTAACCATACAGTAAAGCTGCATGCCCTCGGGAAAAATTACGGCTGTAGTTTCCCCTTGCTTTCAGCCGTTCGCAGTACCAGCACAGCAAGGCCGTTTTGGTTAGTGTTGCAAGGCCAGATCAGTCAATCATCCAGACTGTTGCCCCTGCAACTACTGAAAAGGCTGCTGCCCCTCTTCAGGAACCACACGTTTGTCTGGCCTCTCAAGATACCCCTCCGTTGTGGTTGCACCTACGCTACGGCCATCTGTATCGCTGAGGCACGCAAGCCTCCCCACCAACGGCAAGGTCCATGGTTCATGGGAGGGGGGGGGCGAGGGGGAGAGAGAACAGTAGAAATTAAAAACTTTAGAGGAAGACAGATGATGGAATAAAGCCAACAAACAATCGAGAATGTGAGTTGTAAGTGTTACACTGCGATGAAAAGGGTGGTAGAACGAGAGAAATTAACGGCGAGCCGCTTCAAAGCAGTCAGAAGACTAGCGGCACTCCTCCCCTCCCCTCCCCCCCCCCACCCTTACAGAAAAAAATCGGCAATGGCAGCGCGAAACCATGACAATAACCAAATCACGACTTCATCCTAGCTGCAGTTCATGTAACGTACCGAGCCGTTGCACCATTACTTGATGATCCCATTCTCGTGCTCTAAAATATTGTAAAAATTTCAATTACATGTGATTTCCATAATACAACTACCCTCGCAATACTATCGGATGTATTCTTTCTTCGAAATTCTACGAGGCAGGCAGTCCGTACTACCCATTTCAGTGCATTCGAAGTATTCAGTACTTGTGCCTTATTTGCATGTACTTTAAAGATTGCAATACATCTGTGTACGACTTTTATCTCAGTAACGTTGAAAGCAGCCCTCTTGTCCTATGGTACTAAATGTAGTGTAAATCATGTCAGTTGTAATAAAGCGGAGAGTCTGAGCTTAGTATTAATTTACCAGTAGGACACCGGAGCTGATGATTGTGTCTCGATCGGGACATAAAGCTATCAGCCAGGTTCACATTTTTAGCAGCCCGCACGGAATTGCTGCAATTCGACCAAAGAGCAGACTGCGCTTTTTAATATGACAACAGGCACCGAAAGAGTCCTGGGACGTGGTCAGTGCGGCCTACACAAATGTGTAACACAGAGAATTCTCAGGACACTTTGAAAGGAATTTTTGGATGAAAGGTGACATTCTTCCTCGCGAAACCTTGATGGAGAAATACAGAGCGCCGGTATTCGAGGTAAAGCGTGTCATAGATCTACTGCTTACATAGCGTACCTCGCTTACCGGCCTCGGGAAAGAGACCGCAGTGATTAAGCGTCTACAGAGGCATGTAGACCAGCATTTTCCTCCGCTCCATGCATGAGTGCAATATTATTGCGGATAGCAAACGTCGGTGCTAAATTCTCTCAATCTTGCATTCGGCATGGCGCGTGAAGTGTACTGTAAATGTAGATGTAGAGCTGGAAGTACAGCGTCTTTATAAAGCCCCTTTCCATTTGTGTGTTAACGTTGAAAATACTGATTTTTTTGCAGGTGGGCTAAAGGAATGTACAGAACAGAAGAAGATCAGCCATTGTTGCTGACCGACCGAGTGGAATGTCGCATAAGGAAGGGTGGAATAATACTTCACGCTTAGTGTTCACAAACCAGCTCCCACCAGACACGTTATTAAGCACATGACCAACAAATTCATGCGAACTGGTTGTGTTGCAGATGAACGGCATTCGGAAAGGTCGACTGTGCCAGACTGATGCAACAAGCCATTTGTCTCAGCACCTCACCATCAAGTAAACAAAGGACTAAGCGGGGAACTTGGTATCGCGCGAACACACACACACACACACACACACACACACACACACAAGCGCGCGTGCACCACTATATGGAAAACATGGAGACTGAAATGGGAGAAACGTGTACCTACCACATTCAAATTGCCGAAAAGTTGAAGAGGACGGCTATGCCACCAGACAAGTAATTTGTTGTGATTTATTGGATGCCTAAAGAAATGTAAATTTGACGCAGCACTTTCTGTTCGACGATGACATAGTATTTCATATCTTTGAACGTGTGAATACACACAACTGTATGATCTGCGCAGCTGGACATCCAAATGCATTACAAAGGAACGTGTGTCGATAGGAATTAAAAGATCAAAAGTGCGTGGACAGAACACTTTAGCAGAGTAAACAGTGAACAGACCTACTGGAATAGTTCTTGGAAATTAAGTGGATTCAGAATGATATTTCGGATAATAGTGTCTATCATAAGATGAAGTATAACATTTTCCGCAATTGTCTGTGACCACCTGAATGTTACTTTTCCTAGGAGACGGACTAGTTGTCTTCCTTCGAGATTTTTGATTCCTGCTCACCCGTTTGACCTCTATGGACTTTTCACTCTGGGGATTTACCTGGTACGAGCGTTATCAGCTGAAAGACAATTATCAGGAACGGTGGGACTTACACTTGTATTCGCAGGACGATCACAATTCGGTACACTATATTTGTATTAGTAAATATGCCAGTGAAGTTCATATAATTTGTTGTTGTTTTGGTATTCATTCCGATGAATGGTTTGATGCAGAACTCCACGCTACTCTAGTCTGTGCAAGTCTCTTTATACACGAACAACTACAGTAGCATATAAATATTTGAACGCGCTTACAATATTTATCTCTTGGTATCCCTCTACAATTCCTACCGCCAACACCTCCATCACAGGCCGTGGTGGCCAAGCGGTTGTAGGCGCTTCAGCCCGGAACCGCACGACTGTTACGGTCGCAGGTACGAATCCTGCCTCGGGCATAGATGTGTGTGATGTCCTTAGGTTAGTTAGGTTTAAGTAGTTCTAAGTTCTAGGGGACTGAGGACCTCACATGTTAAGTCCCATAGTGCTCAGAGCCATTTGAATTTGAACACTTCAATCCAGTGCTAAATTGGAGAACCCTTTAGTCTCAGAATATGTCCTAACAACGTATCCCTTCTTTTCGTCACGTTATGCCACACATTTCTTTTCTACCCATTTTTTCTTAGTACCTTCTCATTGTTTACATGGTCTATTCATCTGATCTTCAGTATACTTGCGTAGCACCACATTTCAAAAGCATCTATTCTCTTATTATTTAAACTGTTTATCGTCCATGTCTCACTTACACAAGACTACACTCCAGATAAGTGCCTTCAGTGAAGACTTCCTAACACTGAAATTTATATTCGATGTTAACAAATTTCCCTTATTCAGAAACGCTTCTCTTTCGATTGCAAGTCTGCATTTTATATCCTCTCGTCTTCAGTCATCATCAGTTATTTTACTTTCTTTTACTGCCCAAATAGCAATTCTCACCTGCCATTTGTAGTATCTCATTTTCTAATCTAAATCCCTCAGCATCGTCGAATTTAATTCAAATACGTTCCATTACCACTGTTTTGCTTTTGTTGATGTTCGCCCTAAATTCTCCTTTCAAAACATACCCAATACGTTCATCTGCTCTTCTGGGTCCTTTGCTGTCTCTGACGAGATTACAGTCTTACCGCAAACTTCAAATTTTTCTATTTCTCTCCCTGAATCTTAATTCCTTTACTGTTTGCTCAGTGTACAAATTAAACAACGTCTTTCTGACTCCCTTCTCGCTTTCATGCCCTCGACACACAACTGCCGTCTGGTTTCTGTACAAGTTGTCTGTGTCCTTTGCTCCCTGTCTTTTACCCCTGCTATCTTCAGAATTTCAGAGAGTGTACTCCAGTCGCTATTGCCCAAGGCTGTTGTTTGCCGGCCGCGGTGGCCATGCGGTTCTAGGCGCTTCAGTCCGGAACCGCGCGACTTCTGCGGTCGCAGGTTCGAATCCTGCCTCGGGCATGGATGTGTGTGATGTCTTTAGGTTAGTTAGGTTTAAGTAGTTCTAAGTTCTAGGGGACTGATGACCTCAGATGTTAAGTCCCATAGTGCTCAGAGCCATTTGAACCATTTCGTGTTGTTTATTGTCGATAAACCGGGTTTTAGTGGGAAATGGTAAGTAGTTTTATAATCGTCCTGTATTAATCGGAAAGTCGACAGGTAAATGGTCAGATGCAGTGAGACATTAAGTGATGCAGGAAAGAAATGAATACGTAAATATGAGTGTAGAAAACTCTTACTAACAAAATGGAATAGTTTATTGGGAGACCGGCTGAGAGACTGAGTGATAATCCCACAGAATCAGACATTAGTTAGCCCATCAAAGCAAATCACTTGTCGTTATGGAGCACTGTACATGATGTAGAACTGTTCATTATGCGGACCTCCCCTCATGCTAATCGCGTGATATGCATATACTAGTCGTACGTACGGAATCAGCGCAGTGAGATTGGTCGACGTGGACACTTGACCGAATCTCAGAAAGTAGCCACCGCGTCTGAACGTTGCTATGAGGTTGCCCAATTTTTTGATGTGTCAACGCCGACTGCACAACGTGTTCAGTAAAGAGCAGTACACCACTGACAGTCATGTAACACAGCATGGGAAGAGTTGTTGTAAAAAGATCGTAGCTGACAGAGATAGGAGACAAGTGTCACATATTGTCAATAACAGTCTGTTTCAGACCCGACACGAATTGCTATTATCAGTGAACACAGATTCATCTCAACCTGTTTCCGAGCAAACATTGCATGCGATGGACATTTGGAGATATATCAAAGAACGCGACTTCTCAAAATTCGATATAAGCTGCGTGTCTTCAAGGGACCAAAAAGAAACTCGGAAATTAGACAGTAGCTGACTGTGGTCCGATGAACCGCTGTTGTCTCCTTCCAAATGATGCGAGACGTCTAGTGCACCGACGGCCAAACGAGATGTGCAATCATTATGGCCACCTGTGTAATGGCGTGTTAGGTCCACTTTTCAAACACATTACAACAGCGATTTTGCATGGAATGGAATACACAAGTCCTTAATATGTGGCAGCAGATGTCTACCCACAGGTCACTAAATGCCCGCTACTTACAGGATAGTATTTTAAGAGCACACAGCTTGCGCCCGGCGTGTGTTCCAGAGGTACAGAACATGCACATTTTCTGGCTAAAAGATCAGTTTGAACCCAGTATCAAGATCCTCAAACCACTGCAGCACGATTGTGGCTTTGTGTCGCAGAGAGTCACCATCACTGTACGCGAGACTCAAAGCGTGAGGCGATGCAGTTGATCCACAATAATGTTCTCGTAGTTAACTGCTGTCATGGAGTCTTCAGGTACTGCTACAGGCCCCATAGAAGTCCAACTCAAGGTGTCCCACTGCATAATTTGGCCCTCACCGGGCTGCACCTGTGGCACCATGCACTTTTCAGGCAGCCATTCGCCTGGATGACGGAGTGTAAGGGCCCAACCATCCACCTTATGTAACAACAAATGCGATCCGTTCGAAGGGGGACACGTTTCTATTGATCCACGGTGAAAACTCAGGGATGATGTACCTACTGCAATCTAACTGGCGATGTCGTTAGATCAACACAGGGTCGTGTGATGTGGAGCTCCATGTTCAACAATGGCCTTTGAACGGTGTGCTCCGGAACACTTGTGCCTCCACCCTGCCGTCAGATCTGCCACAGGTCGCTGTCTATCCTGCATTACACACCCGACCTCTGTGGTTTGTGATGAGACGTGGATGTCTAGTACAATACGGCCTACGCGTTATTCCAACAGCCTTCAACCAATTTCCATAGGTGTTCACGACGGTAGTGTCCCAACAGGCGACCGAGCGACGTGGAGCAGTGGTTAGCACACTGGACTCGCATCCGGGAGGACGAAGGTTCAATTCCGCGTCCGACTATCCTGATTTAGGTTTTCCATGATTACCCTGAATCGCTCCATGCAAATGCCGGAATGCTTCCTTCCCCGTCCTTCCCTAATCCGATGAGCTCGTAGTGTGGTCTCTTCCCCCAAAACAATCCAACCCCCAATAGCTGACCAGCTTGAACGTTTCAGAGATTCTCGTTTCCAGTCACAAGAATGCGCTGCTTATCCAATTGAATTTCCACATTTGCGGCCCTTTTCTTCGCTACAGTGCCTGTCCATTCGTCTCTCTCTCGCTTACATTCTTTCCTTACTGCGTCACGTTCCCGCAACATCACCACGAGGCATTCAACCTCGCGGCCGGCAGCGGTCATAAAGTTTTGGCTCATCAGTGTAACCGGCAGTGTGTGGAGGTAACAGTTCAGGCCCGAGAGGGTTGCCTGATGTTTCTCCTACCCCATGTTGAGCTATTCATTCAGGTTACCGAGAATACGAACTACAAAATTTATATCTATCTTCTCTGTACTCCGGCCGGAGTGGCCGAGCGGTTCTAGACGCTACAGTCTGGAACCGCACGACCACTACGGTCGCAGGTTCGAATCCTGCCTCGGGCATGGATGTGTGTGATGTCCTTAGGTTAGTTAGGTTTAACTAGTTCTAAGTTCTAGGGGACTGATGACCACAGCAGTTGAGTCCCATAGTGTTCAGAGACATTTGAACCATTTTCTCTGTACTGACGTTTCTTCTAAATCTTAATGATGAGTACAAAGAGGACATTTCATTTCTGCATTATAACAATAACCGCAATCGTAGGGAGGGCTGCACGCAAGTGTTCTTGGTTTGGCGAACACTCAGGCTCCTTATAAAATATAGACTAGCCAGTTAAATACATCGACTGCAATCCCGTAGACGAAAAAAATGGTTCAAAATGGCTATAAGCAGTATGGGACGTAACAACAGAGGTCATCAGTCCCCTAGAACTTGGAACTACTTAAGCCTAACTAACCTAAGCACAACACACATCCATGCCACAGCGGCCGGCCCTGTAGACGAAGTCGGGGACTACACTGAACAGTTAATGAAACGTAGCGAAATACATCACCACAAATCTTAGCTCAGGGTGATATAACCACCAATGCGTGGCCTCAGCTGGACATGATATACCTGAAGAAATCTGTTTACATCGTACGTCGTGGGACTCGGGCCGTTATCTACGCTCACGTCTCTGGGGCTGCGAGCGAAGGTCGCGAGGGGGTAGGCGCCGCGAATAAACTTACGTCCAATTTTCTTGACATAAGAGGAACAATGTTGAAAAACGGAGGAAGTTTACAATCGAGGATATTTAACAAGATGCACGTGCGAAGATAAAAAGAAAAGAACATGATATTGAATGTGATGTTCAAGCAGGTGAACCGAGCGAGGTGGCGCAGTGGTTAGACACTGGACTCGCATTCGGGAGGACGACGGTTCAATCCCGCGTCCGGCCATCCTGATTTAGGTTTTCCGTGATTTCCCTAAATCACTCCAGGCAAATGCCGGGATGGTTCCTCTGAAAGGGCACGGCCGACTTTCTTCCCCATCCTTCCCTAATCCGATGAGACCGATGACCTCGCTGTCTAGTCTCCTTCCTCAACCCAACCCAAGCAGGTGATAGACTGAAGAGGTAAAACAAACCTGTACAAAGACATGAACCAATATAATGGTAGTTGTTTTTTTTTTAACCAGTCATATCACTTCTGATTTGCTGTCTTTCAGTACACTCATTCTCAACAATTCGCCCGAGTTCCAACTTCAGATAAGTCAGTGACCTCCCTGCTTGCTTGGAAGGGCATCACTGCCCCCACCAAGCTCACGCCCCGTTCCTGAGCCGCTACCTCCTCTCCCTCAGCCGCTACCACCCCTCTCTCCCTCCCTCCCTCTCCCACCCCATCCCCCCACCACAGCCGCGGCGTGTGCGACAGATTTAGTGGCGGGCTTCGCAAAGACGGATAGCGCGCCCGCGGGTGAAATTTTTAACGGTGCATTTTCCTGCCCGGTCCCCCATAACCCCCATGGCCTCGCCCCCATCCATATGCCTTCTCTGTAGAGGCTCAGCTACTCTGCAGAGCGCCTCGAGCTTCGCCAAAGACGAAGATGACTCTCACTTTCGACAGGACCACCATTAGAGAGACGGGCAGCGCGTGTCGTTCATTAAGACAGCTTAGTTTAGAAAGCAGAGGGTGTCTGACTATTATAGCTAGAAACGAAACTGATTAATAGGGGACAATGAAACATGCAAATGATCGTAATAAACATGGATCCAGAAAACAAGGGTTTCGCTGATACGACGTATGCATAAGTGCAGTCATACCAATATAGCAACACTGTTCACGTCCGTTTGGATGACATTCCATATGGTGAAAGAACGTGGCACACGCCTGATGGTGCACTGCCATACCATCACGTGACTGTTCGGAAAAGCCTAAGACGAATCTTCGATGACAAGTGTATTGGTCGTGGCTCCCCAATACCATGGTCTGTTGGTTCCCCCGACTTCAAACCGTTCGACATTATTTTGTGGTTATATTTAAAGCTTTGGTGTATTCTAGACCTGATGATAGCGTCCACGAACTCCGAGAATGCATTGTGAATGATTTTCAATGCTTTCGGAACACGCATGGGATTTCTGAACGCGTACAGACATTGATGAGGAGACGCAATGAACGGTGGCTATGTAGAACAACTCTTATATGGTGCTTATCCTCCAGTGCATATCGGGAACTCTGTTGCAATGTGTTCATGTAATCAGTCGTACTGTGCAGTATTGGTTTTCACACCTATGATTGTTCGGATTATTTGCTTGTTTCACTGACCACGGTACATAGGGCGGTCCGTTTGCTGTCGCGGTCAGTACTTTCTCCACTGGTTGCCGACACTCTGGTACTGGCACGAAAATTGGAATCCAGTTGAAGAAGCATGAGACGAAGTACCCGTACCTGTCAACCAAACTCAATCCAAACACTGTTCTCAGCCGGATCAAAACCATGTTGCTACCAGAGCTGATAGCTATGTTCAGTAAATTTCGCATCTTAGGACCCCATATCACTTACAGATTTAGTGAGGTGTACTTTCTGCTACACTGCCGGAAAATAATAGAGCACCGTCAAGGACAGTGCTCATAGGGGCTGTAGCGCTAGTGATCAATCTCTCGCCGTCATCGGCGTTCAGATGGCCCTCACGAGGCCTGTCAGTGTGCCCTCTCTTTTAACTGTCCAGGCAGTAACCGTGCTGAGTTAGAAGTGAGCAGTGTTTGCAGCACTCATTCTAGGGTACAACCGTGCCCCATCGACGAGCATGTACTCCTGTTGAACAGCTTCAGCCTTTGTGAGCGTGCAGGGAACTGGATGGAAATATCAACGGATTGCTCTGCGTGTTGGGCTCAGTGTATCGGCGGTGTGTCGTGTTTCTAACAGTGGTATGTGGAACCTTCCAACACCTATAGACCAGATTCTGAACGGCCGCGAAGTGCAGATGCACGTCAAGATCCGTGCATTTTGGGAGCAGCGGGCCGGCCGAGTGGCCGTGCGGTTAAAGGCGCTGCAGTCTGGAACCGCAAGACCGCTACGGTCGCAGGTTCGAATCCTGCCTCGGGCATGGATGTTTGTGATGTCCTTAGGTTAGTTAGGTTTAACTAGTTCTCAGTTCTAGGGGACTAATGACCTCAGCAGTTGAGTCCCATAGTGCTCAGAGCCATTTGGGAGCAGCGGTGGCCGACGGAGCGTCATTCAAGGACGGAATTCGGACACACATTGCGCATGCTGTAGCATCAGGTACCATTGCGAACTGTCTGTCTGCGGCAGGACTAAGATCACGGGCTACGTTTGACATCATGACACCGCCCAGCAGGCTTCCCCGGTGTCGTGAAAGAGTTGACAAGAGAGTGGAATGGCGGTCTGTCGTCAGTGATGAGAGCAGGTTCTCTATGTATGCGAGTGATGATGGATGTACACCTGTATGGCGTAGACATGTGAGCTACTTCTTGCAGAGTGCATTCGCGCATGACACTCAGGCCCCATACCAGGCTTCATAGTGTGGAGGGCTATCAATTACAGCTTACGGCCACATTTGGTGTTTATGCTGGGTGAAGTAACCAGGGTCTGCTACACTGTACATGCTGTTGCCCCCGTGATACTGTAGGCGCCCCGGTGGTCCCGGTCGCCTACGGTGGACTGGATGGCCGAGCGGTGACCTCTCCAGTTGTCAGGATGCTAGGAAATGGCTGTAGAAGCGTCAGAAACGCCAAAGAAACACTATTAATTCATAACACCTTTATTCCTGTCCATTATAATTATCCGGGCTGTTATGCCGTGGTCGGTTGATGAATTCTGTGGTGATTCCCAACGTTTCGTCTCCGACTGCGGGAGACATCTTCAAGAGGGTCTGTAGCTTGATGGAAGGTCCAGCACACACACTGGCTCGCTACTGACTGCCGCTAAATTCCGTGTCCGCGCGCCCCCGCGCCGCGGCGTGACGTCACGTGTTTTGAAAACGTCAGTGCAATTGGCCGCTGTCCGTCGCCGTCGATCACCGTTGCCATCACCCAGTAGTGGACGAGTGGTACACATCTTCTTTAACACCGGCATCCACATACCGTTTAATTTGACGCCCTCCTCCTTTCGGTTGAAATTATTTGGGTGTTTAGCGATTTCGATTGCCTCCCTGTAGAGCCTTTCGTAGTATCCGCTCGTGGCCGCTAGTACTTGCGTCTCCTCGAAACGAATATTGTGGTTCCCTGGCTGGAAAGCATGCTCCGCAACAGCTGATCGTTCCGTTTCTCCTCTTCTACAATTTCCCTTGTGCTCTTCCAAACGTTTAGAAACAGTTATTTTAGTGGTACCCACATAAACATCACCACAGCTGCATGGGATCCTATACACTCCAGATTTTTCCAATGGTTTGCGAGCGTCCTTGGCAGGCCTAAGGTATTCCTGTATCTTCCTGGTGGGCTCGTAAATTACGGTAATATTCCGCTTCGTCAAGATCCTCCCTATTCTTTCCGTTACATTTTTAACAAACGGCAGGAAAACCTTAGATTTTGCAGTAGCCTGTACGTCAGTATGATTTCTGCGTGGCTGCTCAACGCACGTTTTATTTCGGCGGACGAATATCCGTTCTTCGTTAGTGACGTTTTCAAAACACGTGACGTCACGCCGCGGCGCGGGGGCGCGCGGACACGGAATTTAGCGGCAGTCAGAAGCGAGCCAGTGTGTGTGTTGGACCTTCCATCAAGCTACGGACCCCCTTGAAGATGTCTCCCGCAGTCGGAGACGAAACGTTGGGAATCACCACAGAATTCATCAACCGACCACGGCATAACAGCCAGGATAATTATAATGGACATGATATTTCCGGCCGTGAAAGTTTACATTTTGGTACCTTTATTCCTGCCGAGTACAATGTGGCCTGCGTAGCACAGGCTGGCTGAGCTTGGTGATACCAACGACCTTCTCCGAGTCCTCGCCGACTCGTAGCGGTGACACCAGCTCCGGGCTGCACAGTCTTGCTAGTGCAGCGCCGCGTGCTCTGATGTAGCGAAGGAATGTCCTTACTTCGTACTTCGGCCGCGCGTGGCTGGTGGCGCGCGGCTGGGCGGCCGGCTCGGCTGCGGACAGCAAGAGGCTCCGGGTTGGAGTCCCGGCGCTGTCGGCACGAGAAGCGTTCTCGTAGTGCGGAGTGTACTCTATCCCACCCTGTCTTCTTCCCTGCTCCTCCTGGTGGCTCGTCCGCGGTGGACGGGCGGAACGGGCTGCAGTCCCCCAGCGTCGTCGGCTCACCCGGTCGTGACGGCGGATGCACAGGGCCTAGGCCCCGCACGATCTCGACGACAGCTCACTGGTGTGGTCAGCATTGGCGGCGAGCGAGTCTGCCGCGATGTCTGCTAATCCTGGGTTGATCATTGACAGCAGCAGCAGAGAGGACCAGTGCTGGTACTGTCCCCTCACGTCTGCTGCTGGATGGGCCGCCCTTACTGCAACATCTCCTTAATAAAGATTAACATGTCGACCACCGAGCTGAGCGCTACGCAGCGACCCAGTACACATCTAACTGCCAGTCTAACTGCGAGTGCCTTGCTGCCATCAAAGCTGGCGTATTTAAAGGAAGCACGAGCAGCGTCCTGACGTCATGCTCGTTTGTAATGAATGCATTCGTTCCACTTACACTGCTGATTCATCTGTCGTACTCGCCCCTTAGGTGTTCTTGTGGCTGAGTTACGTGTTGTTGCGGCAGAGTTACGCGAAGTAGTGAAATGCAGTACAGCTGACGCTATCCCTCTGTCTTGCACTCTACGAAAGTCTCCGTCTAACACAAAACCGCGTGCTAAGCAATTCTCTCTCGCCTGTTGTGTGTAACCAGGCCACTGCCCCTGCATGACGACACATTCCGATATATGTGCAATCCTCTTACTCTTGGCTAACCTACTGCCTCTGGCTCTCGGCATAGGCAACGAAACTTTGACAATATTCCCCGTTTCCAACTCTTTACTATTCCGCGTCACTACACTACCGCCATTTCTTCGGCAGGAAGGTTACGTGCTTTTTCAGCAGAACAAGGCATGTCCGCATACGGCGGCTACTTAGCGACATGCCCTTCATGCTGTACAACAACTGTCGTGGTCAGTGGGATCACCAGATCTCTCGCCAGTTGAACACGTATGGGACAAACTGCAGGAGGAACATACTTGTTCTCGCCGGCCGGAGTGCCCGTGCGGTTCTAGGCGCTGCAGTCTGGAACCGAGCGACCGCTACGGTCGCAGGTTCGCATCCTGCCTCGGGCATGGATGTGTGTGATGTCCTTAGGTTAGTTAGGTTTAATTAGTTCTAAGTTCCAGGCGACTGATGACCTCAGATGTTAAGTTCCATAGTGCTCAGAGCCCTTTGAGCCATACTTGTTCTCCAGAGATTGGAAGAACCAATGCCTAATTGCCACAAATGGTACAGTTCGAACATGCGAGTAAACACAGCTGCGTTGCCGCCAGAGAGGAATAAACAGTGTACTGATGTGACTGTCTGGGCAACCTCTGCTGTAACAGGTATATTCACCAGGGTGAGTCAACTGAAAACCTTAAATTCATTTTTTAATATTATTTATTCTGCAGAAGTGGTACAAAGCTGCACCACTTTTCAACATAATCTCCCCCACGCTCAATGCAAGTCCTCCAGCGCTTACAAAGTGCATAAATTCCTTTAGAAAAAAAATTCTTTTGGTAGTCCGCACAACCACTCCTTCACCGTGTGGCGTACCTCTTCATCAGAACGGAACTTCTTTCCTCCCATTGCGTCTTTGAGTGGTCCAAACATATGGAAATCACTTGGGGCAAGGTCTGGTTGAGTATGGTGGATGAGGGACACACTGAAAATGCAGGTCTGTGATTGTTGCAGCTGTTGTACGGGTAGTGTGGGGCATTGCATTGTCATGTTGCAAAAAGGACACCTGCTGGCAGCAATCCATGCCGCTTTGATTCGATTGCAGGCCGCAGATGATTGTTTAGGGGATATGAGTATGATGCACTGGTGACAGTGGTCCCTCTAGGCGTGTAATGCTCCAAAATGACGCCTCTTTCGTCACAAAAGAGAGTCGGCATAACCTTCCCTTCTGATGGTTCTGTTCGAAACTTCTTTGGTTTTGGTGATGCGGAAAGGCGCCGTTCCTCGCTCGCTCTCTTCATTTCCGGTTGGTGGAAGTGAATCCAGGTTTCGTCCCCAGCAACGACTCTTGCAAGGAAGCCATCACCTTCTGGTTCAAAGCGCCGAAGAAGTTCTTCACAAGCATCAACACGTCGTTCTCTCATTTAGGGAGTCAGCTGCCGTGGCACCCTTCTTACAGACACTTTGTGAAACTGGATCACATCATGCACAATGTGGTGTGCTGACCCATGACTAATCGGTAAACATGTTGCAATGTCATTCAGTGTCACTCGGCGGTTTTCCTTCACTATGGCTTCAACTGCTGCAATGTTCTGTGGAGTCACAACTCGTTGTCCCTGACCTGGACGAGGAGCATCTTCCACTGAAGTAACACCATTTCCGAACCTGCTACTCCATTCGTAGACTTGCTGCTGTGACAAAGTTACATCACCGTACTGAACCTTGATTCGTCGATTAATTTCAATAGGTTTCACACCTTCACTACGCAAAAATCGAATAACAGAACGCAGTTCTTCCCTGGTGCAAGTCGCAAGTGGGACGGCCAACTTTATGCTGATATTGCGACGGTGTGTGTGCATCTGCACTATACTGCCACCTACAGGCCATTCTGCACCCTGTTTGTAGCACGCTTACCAGCTTACAGCAAACGGCGCGAAATTTCGATTTGTTATTACAACTTTAAGGTTTTCATTTGACACACCCATGTAATTTAGTCTGAATTTGTTCTCATATACTCGTACAGTGATTGACTACTTGCTACATTATTTGCCAGTAAAATGAACTTGGCCTTGAGGGTGTTGAATTTCTTTTTTCGGCAGTGTAGGTTAAATCTCGTTCTTTGCTACTTTTCCTGCCCATGGAGTTTTAATGGTAAGCAGTGCATTATTTATGCATTAAAGGGGGGCGTACAGACAAAATTTGTCAGACACACCTAGTGTAAATGTGTCGCCGGTCGTTGTGGCCGAGCGGTTCTAGGCGCTACAGTCTGGGACCGCGTGACCGCTACGGTCGCAGGTTCGAATCCTGCCTCGGGCATGGATGTGTTTGATGTCCTTAGGTTAGTTAGGTTTAAGTAGTTCTGAGTTCTAGGAGACTGATGACCACAGATGTTAAGTCCCATAGTGCTCAGAGCCATTTGTAAATGTGTCTGAGCTGAAACCGTGCAAAGTGTTTGCCCACCTCCGTCGCGCGCAGACAGAGGCGTCATCGGAAGTCGCCCCCCGCCTCTGCGACCAATACCGCGTGGCGGGCGTTTAATGGGACACTGACACTAATGATCGCGAGCGATAAATCCGCGGGAAAGAACGAACTGCGAGACAGATAGATGGCGGCCGCGCACAAACACACCGCCTGACGGACAGTGCATTTAAAAGCGGTAATATAGTGGCAGGTCGCACTCCGGCCTGTAGCCGTGTCCCGCGACTCGGCAATTAATGGCGGATTAAATTAATTCCCGGCACACATATTCTGGCGCCGCAAAACCCCGCCAGTGCTATTCCACTACCCCCCACCCCACCCGCACCAGCCCCGTTTCCTAAACACACAAACGTACACAGACATTCTAGCACGGCCGCGCATGCTCACACACGAGGCGGGGGTACGAAAGTATTTTAATTACGCCTAATTTTATTTATTGAAGTATTTTATTATTAAAAGTTCAATTGAAAATATTTGTCGCAGTCTGCAGCGCACAACGTGGGAACCCCTCCCCGCTGGTGGCCGGGCCTTAAATTAAAGCGTGGCTGCCTCTTCTTCGCACACGTTATAAATAACAGCGGAATAATGGACTGCCGGTCTGCCCTATTTGACCACGCGTGTTGCCTCTTTCTGTGTGTGTGTGTGTGTGTGTGTGTGTGTGTGTGGGCGTTCACATACGCACACACGGCCACACTGCAACATTGACTGAGTGTTCGTCTGCAATGTGACGCCACACGTACGGGGTGAATGGATCGCATGGGGGTCTGAGTTACGATGTTTGAATGGGAGGCATGTCGTTCCTCGCCTCTCTTGCTGCGAGCATGGAGTCGGCGAAGTGGTGTTATTTGTCACGAGAGGGGAGACAGAGAGAGAGAGAGAGAGAGAGAGAGAGAGAGAGAGAGAGAAGAGCAGGAAAAAAAAACTAATGATCCCGCCCAGGTCAGCTTCTAGGAGAATTACGACGTGCTAAAACAGAAGATGAGTGAACTGTACATATATCTACGGTGGCCGCCCTGTTCTGCGGATGAGATAGGAGAGGCTGTATTGACGTGTACCGTTGATGAAGTACAATTTTCAGTTGCCCATTTATTAACGCTATGTAACGTCTTCTTGGACGAATTTATAAATGACGGTGCTGATAAACCTCTGACATTATTTGATTTTCAAACAGCTGAGCTAAACTGAACGTAATCAGACATTTCTCTCTTTACTCATTCTGATCAACACTAAACTGACACACAATATTTTTTAGCGCAACGCAATCTGACTTTCAATGATCCCAACAAAAGAATGGCCCTGACTAACATTAACCTATACCCTTCATGAATCACTTACCTCACAAAAATCTTCGTTGCTCGAACTACTGCAATATAGCGAGCGCCATTACTGTCAGCTAAATAAAAATCTAACTACTGAAGGCATTAACTACTGATAGCATAGTTAGCAAACGAAAGATTTTGGTAGAGAATAAACAATGTATTTACCTTAATAGTGTTCAAAAGTTATATATATATATATCAGTTCATGACAACCATCTTTACAAATTTCCTTTTTGTGACGGACACACGTCCAGATCGTCCGCTTATAGTAATCTCTCAAAACTCTGGCATCTCTCTCTCTCTCTCCCCACATCCACCACTGCTGGCGGCTCACCTCCAACTGCACAACGCTACGCGCTGTTCACATCCAACTGCCGAACACTACAATAGCAAATATTCAAACAATCCCAACCAGCCACAGACTGCACACAGCACAGCCAGTGATTATCATACACAGCGCTACATTGCGTTTCTTCTTCTTCTGTAGTGGTCAATCCAAGGACTGGTCTGCAACAGCTACAATGGCAGCTTGTCTCCATTCTGTGCGTCTTTCAGCTTTTCTCTTCATTTCTTTATAGGTGTTACATCCCACATCTTTCACGATTTGATCCATGTACCTCAGTCGTGGTCTTCCTCTTGGTCTTTTTCCCTCGACATATCCCTCTATGATTGTGTTCAGGAGTCCTTTATGTCTTAATAGATGGCCTGTAAATTGCACTCTTCTTTTAACAATGAAACTCCAGAAGCCTCTCTCCCCTCCTGCTCTTTACAGAACCACTTCGTTTGTGACCTTGTCGATCCATTTTATTTTGAGCATGCGTCTATAGCACCACATTTCAAAAGAATTTAGCTTCTGCTGTTCCTCTGTCCCGAGAGTCCATGTTTCACACCCATAGCATGCCACACTCCACACATATGATTTCAAAAATCTTTTCCTGGTTTCAAGGCTGATGCTCTTAGATGTTAATATGTTTTTCTTCTTGTTAAAAGCAGCCTTTGCTTGAGCTATTCTACTTCTCACTTCTGCCTTGCTCCTTCCATCCCTGGTAATATTACTGCCCAGATAAGTAAATTTATCAACTTGTTCAAGCAGTTCATTGCCTACATGAACTTGGACTTTCACTTGATCTTCTTTGTCGCATGGCATTACTTTTGTTTTTGCTTTATTAATTCTCATATTATATTCTTCACCCATAACTTTATCCATTCTATTCAGTAGGACTACAAGATCTTCTTCACTTTCAGCCAGGACAGCTATATCATCGGCATATCTTATCATATCTATTTGTTGGCCATGAATTACTACACCTGTCTGTGAATTTTCCCTTACTTTTTTCAGCGCCTCCTCAATGTATACGTTAAAGATAACAGGGGATAGTGCGCAACCTTGCCGGACACCTTTCCGTATCTGCACCTCTTCTTGTGTTGTCCATCCACGGATAACTGCTGTCTCGTTTTTGTACAGGTTCCATATCATTTTTCTATCATTATGGTCTATTCATGCTTTTTTGAGTACCTCAAACATCTTATCCCATTTAACATTATCAAAGGCTTTCTCTACATCTACGAAAGCTATGTATGTTTTCAGGTTCTTATCTAGTCGTTTCTCTATTATTAGTTTTAGAGCAAATATTGCTTCTCTGGTTCCTCTATCTTTCCGGAATCCAAACTGGTCTTCGGAGAGTGTAGCTTCGACTTTTTGTTCTATGCGTTTTAGGATAATTGAGGTTAATACTTTAGAGGCGTGAGTAACTAGGCTGAGTGTCCTATAATTTACACATCTTGTAGCATTTGCCTTCTTTGGAATGGGGACCATAATGTTTTTCTCAAAGTCTGTAGGAATTTTACCCTGCTCATACATGTTGAAAACAAGATTATACAACTCCTGATTCAGTTTTGCTCCTCCAGATTTCAGAAGTTCGGCTGGGATATTGTCTATACCAGGCGATTTGTTGTTTTTCAATTTTTTCAGAGCTAGTTCACACACTACCTTTAATATTGGTTCACCTATGTTGTGTGCATCTACTTCTGTTTCTTCTTCCATGATGTTTTCAGACAGGTCTGGTCCGCTGTACAGTTTTCCTATATATTGTTTCCATCTTCTTGCAACTTCATCATCGTCATCCAACATATTGCCATTTTCATCCATCACAGCCCTACATTGGTTTCTTCTGTCTCCAAAGCAATGTCTCATACATTTATAGGCCTTGTCGATATTTCCCTTGCTCATGTTGTCCTCAACTGAAATACAGAGATCATCAAGGTATTTTCTTCTTGCTTGTTTTGCCTCTCTGTTGATTCTGTTTTTCAGACTCTTGTATTTCTCTTGGTCTTCCTTCTTCACAGAATTTTTTAATTTCCTTCTTTCTTCCATCATATTTAGTAGGTCATTAGTGATCCATTCCTTCCTTTTCTCTGTCCTTTATTTTCCTATTACTTCTTCTGTTGCTTCTAAAATACCAGTTTTTATTTTTTCCCAGCTGCTTTGGATGTCATTGCAGCCCTGTGTATTTGTTTTCTTGTCTGTTTCTAGTTGACAGAGCTTCAGTGTACTTTCGTTTTTCAGGTTTGTCAAATCCCATTTGCATGTACTTCTTCTTTTAATGTTCTTGAATTTTAGTTCAGTCGTCATCATAACGAGTATGTGGTCACTTTCCACGTCACAGCCTGGATATGATCTGCTGTCCTTAACTTGGTTTTTAAATCTTTGCTTCACTAATATAAAGTTAATTTGGTATAAAAATCCAAACAGTCTACTTACAACGCTTTACATTGCTCTTATTGTTCTTACGATTCGATACCGAGTCACATGTAGCCACCGCAATACACCATTCATGGGCTTTTGGAGTACACGTCTAGAGAGAAAATAAACGATAGTAGGAACGTGCTGAGAATATACTGGCACCAGAAGAATTTTGTGTTGAAAATATAACTACTCACTTCAGAAAGCTTTCTTCTGAAGGGTAGCACACTATAATAAAGGGAGATTTCAGCTTACTCGCTGTGGATCGACCGTGATCGCAAGTCAGCAGAGACAATAATTACACGAAAATTACCTGTAGTAAGTGAAGAAAAAACTAGGGAGTACCACGTTTTAGCTTTATTGGCCACAAACGAATGCGGACTTTCTGATTCAATTAACATAAAAAAGGGTATTGCTGAACATATTTGCGTTACACATCGCAAAGCTAATGTCATGTAAAACTGTCAAGAACCCGAACATTAGCTTCAGTAAGACAGAGCTTTAATGCACTACCGGCCATTACATTGCTACATCAAGACGAAATGCAGATGATAAACGGGTATTCATTCGACAAATATATAATACTAAAACTGACATGTTATTACATTTTCACGCAATTTGGGTGCATAGATCCTGAGAAATCAGTACGCAGAACAACCACCTCTGGCCATAATAACGGCCTTGATACGCCTGGGCATTGAGTCAAACAGAGCTTGGATGACGTGTACAGGTACAGCTGCCCATGCAGCTTCAACTCGATACCACAATTCATCAAGAGTAGTGACTGGCGTATTGTGAGGAACCAGTTGCTCGGCCACCATTGACCAGACGTTTTCAATTGGTGAGCGATCTGGAGAATGTGCTCGCCAGGGCAGCAATCCAACATTTTCTGTATGCAGAAATGCCCGTACGACATGCGGTCGTGCATTATCCTGCTGAAATGTATGGTTTCGCAGGGATCGAATGCAGGGTAGAGCCACGGATCGTAAAACAACTGAAATGTAGCGTCCACTGCTCAAAGTGCCGCCAATGCGAACAAGTATGGCGATGATGAATACACGCTTCCTATGTGCGTTCACCGCGATGTCGCAAAACACGGATGCGACCATCATGATGCTGTAAACAGAACATGAATTCATCCGAAAAAATGACGTTTTGCCATTCGTGCACCCAGGTTCGTCGTTGAGTACACCATGGCAGGCGCTCCTGTCTGTGATGCAGCGTCTAGGGTAACCGCAGCCATGGTCTCCGAGCTGATAGCCCATGCTGCTGCAAACGTCGTCGAACTGTTCGTGCAGACGGTTGTTGTCTTGCAAACGTCCCCATCTGTTGACTCAGGGATCGAGACGTGGCTGCGCGATTCGTTACAGCCATGCGGATAAGATGCCTGTCATCTCGATTGCTGGTGATACGAGGCCGTTGGGATCCAACACGGTGTTCCGTATTACCCTCGTGAATCCACCGATTTCATATTCTGTTAACAGTCTTTGGATCTTGAACAACGCGAGCAGCAATGTCGCGATACGATAAACCGCAATCGCGATAGGCTATAATCCGACCTTTACCAAAGTCGGAAACGTGATGGTACGCATTTCTCCTCCTTACACGAGGCATCACAACAACGTTTCACCAGGCAATGCCGGTCAACTGCTTTTGTGTATGAGAAATCGTTTGGAAACTTTCTTCATCTCAGCACGTTGTAGTTATCGCCAACGGCGCCAACCCTGTTTGAATGCTCTGAAGAGCTAATCATTTGCATATCACAGCATCTTCTTCCTGTCGGTTAAATTTCGCGTTTGCTGCACCTCATATTCGTGGTGTAGCTATTTTAATGTCCAGTAGTGTAATAAAATTCGTAGAACGTCGTGTTCGAAACTGCAGGCGGTACGCCACGGCTAGCTCGACAACCTGTTGGTGGTAGCTGCCACCGTCAGTTTCCAACCCGCCCGTCAGGAAGGGGCCAATGGGCTGCAAGCGTGATGCATGACGCTGCGTGACGCGTGCCTGATGCGCACAGTGGTCAGAGGGGCTTGCAGGCGCCAATCACTGGAGACGGCGGCGCCTGGCGACCAATCAGTGATTGGACACGGGGAATCCCCGGTGCCTTACCGGAGTGAGTCGTCGTCGTCGTCCCGCGCTGGCTAGCGGGCGATAAGATCGTAATCAGGCGCTGCACGCGCCCGGGTCGACACGCAGAGTCGCGTGATTGCAGCTTCCTGGTCTCGGAGCGGGACACGAAGCGCCCTCACGCCGGCCGATTGGTCAGGCGCCGCAGAAGTAGGCTCCGCTTTCAGAGCTGCTCATCCAGACACGGCGGCGCGAAGAGAAGCGGTCTCATCCGGGAGGTGTGGCGTGACGTACGCTACAAAAGCGTGCACTAGCATTCAGGTCGATACCTGTCATTACCGTCCGTCTCTACACCTCTCAGACCACCTGTACTCTCCTGGCACACTCCTTTCCACTATTACTCAACTTTACGAGATTACACAGTACCTAACACGCTGCATCGTACTCTGTAATTTAAGAATTTATTTATTTTTGGGTGCGAAGGACTCGTACAATTATTTCGAACTGGGCAGGATCTTCCGTACACGAGTGAGCGTCTTGTCAAACTAAGCTATTAGAGGCGTTTAATAAGTAATTCAATATATAATTTTTCTAAAAAGCAGACTGATTTTATTCAGGATTCCAATACACCATATTATTCCCCAATCTTTTGCATACAAAACCTTACTTTTCGTCATAATCTTCGTTCAGAGCCACGGCCTTACGGCACCTTACTGGGAAGACCAGTATGTCGGCATGGTAACATTCTATTGATCGATGTCGTCGGAGCCAACGTCTCGCTGCATCAACAACCTCCCCGTCGTTCACGTACTGCTTCCCGCGCAGTGCATCCTTCATTGGGCCAAACAGGTGGAAATCGGAAGATGCGAGATGCAGGCTGTAGGAAGAAAAATCGAATGGAGTTCTGTGAGATCCTCTCGGCTGCGCAGACTTTTTAGGCCTTGCGTTGTCGTAGAGATGGAGAATTTCGTTCGAATTTTTGGCGCCACGAATAGTTTCCTGAGGGGGGCACAAATCCCTTCCAAGTTGATGGAGGACATAAAGCAGAATATCCTCGTCAGTGTCGGAGAAGACAGTCGTTATGGTCTTGGCGGCTGAGCGTGCGGCTTTGAACTTTTTCTTTGGAAGAGAGGTGGCTTGGCATCACTCCATGGATTGCCGTTTTGTTTCCGATTCGGAATGATGTTCGACAAGAAATCGTCAGCATCAGCCCTGGAAATGAGCGTTTGGCGCCATTGGCCGGGAGGCCCCTTACGGGGCAGGTACGGCCGCCTTGGTGCAGGTCTTAATACATTCGACGCCACATTGGGTGACCTGCGCGCCGGATGGGGATGAAATGATGATGAAGACAACACAACACCCACTTCCTGAGCGGAGAAAACCCGCGACCCAACCGGGGATCGAACCCGGGCCCCCTTAGGACGGCAGTCCGTCACGCTGACCATTCAGCTATCTGGGCGGACAGCATCAGCCGTGTTATGTGCAAGCAACTCCGCACAGATAGTCCTTCGTTGCTCTTTATGTCTTCTGTTAGGCGTCGAGGAACCTAACGGGTACACACCTTTGAGAGCTCCAACTGGTGCACGAATGTCTCAGCATACCAACAGAGACGTGCAGTTGTGCAGCGAGGTGTTTGTGAATCGTTGATCACCTCGAATGAGAGAGTCCACACGTTGCAAAATTACAGGAGTCGGAGCTGTGTGCGGCCGGGTGGTACTCGAGAGATTGGACAGGTTTGCGCAACCTCGTTGCGATGTTGACAGACAGCCGGCCGAATTGGCCGAGCGGTTCTAGGCGTCTCAGGCTGGAACCGCGTGACCGGTACGGTCGCAGGCTGGAATCCTGCCTCTCGCATGGATGTGTGTGATGTCCTTACGTTAGTTAGGTTTAAGTAGTTCTAAGTTCTAGGGGACTGATGACCTCCGCTGTTAAGTCCTCTAGTGCTCAGATCCATTTGAACTATTTGTTGACAGACACTTGACCCAGCGACTGCCCGTGCATTTGTTCACTGCCATGTCTCTGAAGACATTCTGCAAGCGCCAGTGAATATCTGCGATGCTCTGGGTTTTCGCCAAAATAAATTCAGTGACAGCTTGGAATGCACCTCCGTTACAGACGCCATTTTGAAGGCAAGTACAGCGCCGTCAGCTACCGGAACTAAACGAATGTATAGGAGTTGACGCTTGATTATTCTACGATGTCCCACAGCAAATTCAGCCTTTTTTTAAACCGAAAATGGCCGAGAAAGGAATGTCTAGCATTACTTACTGATCGCCACTCGTACTTTTCGGTCTTTGTAGACGGTCGAGAGACTCGACAGCGCCTTGTGTTTGGAGATGTGAGGTCTGGGCAGCAGGTTCTCGATTTGGCGCAGTGGTTATTTTGAAATCAAATGAATGAAATCTGGTTTTTGGTTGGGAAATGCATTTTGCGTAGAAAGATAAATCAACTGTCAATAAGAACAACAGTTTTGGTCACGCAGTTTAATTTTTAAACTATCGCGCGTCCCGTGTATTCCCGTCGAGCAAACAGAGGGAAACAAGTTCTGCCACAAAATCTTGTCATTTCATTTTTTATTTTTATTTTCTTTTATTTATTTATTTTCTTTTTTTTTACGAGGCCAATTCATCGAAAGTTGATGGACCTTTATCCGCTGCTTTATATTCAATAGTTAGTAGCTGGGCTACCAAATAGAAACTTGATCGTATTCAATGAGAAGATGATTTAATGATTTCAATCGGGGTGATATCCAAAGAGCAGCCACAGATAAAACCTGGAGTGGGAGTCGACGATAAATACGAACGAAGTAGCTGACGTCATAGACTCACAAGACGAGAAAAGGGAGGAAAGTTTAATAGGGCTAAATGCCTCGTCGCGCTTTCATTTCACGCTCACAAAAACGTACGTACTGTGCACTGTTAAAATCTTGTTGTTGTTGTTGTGGCCTTCAGTGCTGAGACTGGATTGATGCAGCTCTCCATGCTACTCTATCCTGTGCAAGCTTCTTCATCTCCCAGTACCTACTGCAACCTACATACTTCTGAATCTGCTTAGTGTATTCATCTCTTGGTCTCCCTCTACGATTTTTACCCTCCCCGCTGCCCTTCAATACTAAATTGGTGATCCCTCGATGTCTCAGAACATGTCCTACCAACCGATCCCTTCTTCTAGTCAAGTTGTGCCACAAACTTCTCCTCTCCCCAATTCTATTCAATACCCCCTCATTAGTTATGTGATCTACCCATCTAATCTTCAGCATTCTTCTGTAGCACCACATTTCGAAAGCTTCTTTTTTCTTCTTGTCCAAACTATTTATCGTCCACGTTTCACTTCCATACATGGCTACACTCCATACGAATACTTTCAGAAATGACTTCCTGACACTTGAATCTATACTCGATGTTAACAAATTTCTCTTCTTCAGAAACGCTTTCCTTGCCATTGCCAGTCTACATTTTATATCTTCTCTACTTCGACCATCATCAGTTACGTTGCTCCCCAAATAGCAAAACTCCTCTACTACTTTAAGTTTCTCATTTCCTAATCTAATTCCCTCAGCATCACCCAACTTAATTCGACTACATTCCATTATCCTCGTTTTGCTTTTGTTGATATTCATCTTATACCCTCCTTTCAAGACACTGTCCATTCCATTCAACTGCTCTTCCAAGTCCTTTGCTGTCTCTGACAGAATTACAATGTCATCGGCGAACCTCAAAGTTTTTATTTCTTCTCCATGGATTTTAATACCTACTCCGAACTTTTCTTTTGTTTCCTTTATTCGTTGCTCAATATACAGATTGAATAACATCGGGGATAGGCTACAACCCTGTCTCACTCCCTTCCCAACCACTGCTTCCCTTTCATGCCCCTCGACTCTTATAACTGCCATCTGCTTTCTGTACAAATTGTAAATAGCCTTTCGATCTCTTTATATTACCCCTGCCACCTTCAGAATTTGAAAGAGAGTATTCCAGTCAACATTGTCAAAAGCTTTCTCTAAGTCTACAAATGCTAGAGACGTAGGTTTGCCTTTCCTTAACCTTTCTTCTAAGATAAGTCGTAGGGTCAGTATTGCCTCACGTGTTCCAACATTTCTACGGAATCCAAACTGATCTTCCCCGAGGTCGGCTTCTATCGGTTTTTCCATTCGTCTGTAAAGAATTCGCGTTAGTATTTTGCAGCTGTGACTTATTAAACTGGTAGTTCTGTAATTTTCACATTTGTCAACACCTGCTTTCTTTGGGATTGGGGTTATTATATTCTTCATGAAGTCTGAGGGTATTTCGGCAGTCTCATACATCTTGCTCACCAGAAGGTGTCCGCCACGGTAGCTGAGTGGTCAGCGTGACAGACTGTCAATCGTAAGGGCCCGGGTTCAATTCCCGGCTGGGTCGGAAATTTTCTCCGCTCAGGGACTGGGTGTTGTGTTGTCCTAATCATCATAATTTCATCCCCATCGACGCGCAGGTCGCCGAAGTGGCGTCAAATCGAAAGACCTGCACCAGGCGAACGGTCTACCCGACGGGAGGCCCTAGCCACACGACATTTCCATTTACCAGATGGTAGAGTTTTGTCAGGACTGGCTCTCCCAAGGCCGTCAGTAGTTCCAATGGAATGTTGTCTACTCCGGGGGCCTTGTTTCGACTCAAGTCTTTCTGTGCTCTCTCAAACTCTTCACGCAATATAATATCTCCCATTTCATCTTCATCTACCTCCTCTTCCATTTCCTTAATATTGTCCTCAAATACATCGCCCTTGTATAGGCCCTCTATATACTCCTTCCACCTTTCTGCTTTCCCTTCTTTGCTTAGAACTGGGTTTTCACCTGAGCTCTTGATATTCATGCCAGTGGTTCTCCTTTCTCCAAAGGTCTCTTTAATTTTCCTGTATGCAGTATCAATCTTACCCCTAGTGAGATAAGCCTCTGCATCCTTACATTTGTCCTCTAGCCATCCCTGCTTAGCCATTTTGCACTTCCTGTCAAAAAACGGTTCACATGGTTCTGAGCACTATGCGACTTAACTTCTGAGGTCATCAGTCGCCTAGAACTTAGAACTAATTAAACCTAACTAACCTAAGGACATCACACACATCCATGCCCGAGGCAGGATTCGAACCTGCGACCATAGCGGTCACTTCCTGTCGATCTCATTTTTGAGACGTTTGTATTCCTTTTTGCCTGCTTCATTTACTGCATTTCTATATTTTCCCCTTTCATCAATTAAATTCAATATTTCTTCTGTTACCCAAGGGTTTCTACTAGCCCTCGTCTTTTTACCTACTTGATCCTCTGCTGCCTTCACTACTTCATCCCTCAAAGCTACCCATTCTTCTTCCACTGTATTTCTTTCCCCCATTCCTGTCAATTGTTCCCTTATGCTCTCCCTGTAACTCTGTACAACCTCTGGTTCTCTCAGTTTATCCAGGTCCCATCTCCTCATATTCCCACCCTATTGCTGTTTCTTCAGTTGTAATCTACAGTTCTTAACCAATAGATTGGGGTCAGAGTCCACATCTGCCCCTGGAAATGTCTTACAATTTAAAACCTGGTTCCTAAATCTCTGTCTTACCATTATATAATCTATTTGAAACCTTTTACTATCTCCAGGGTTCTTCCATGTATACAACCGTCTTTCATGATTCTTAAACCAAGTATTAGCTATGATTATGTTATGCTCTGCGCAAAATTCAATCAGGCGGCTTCCTCTTTCATTCCTTAGCCCCAATCCAAATTCACCTACTATGTTTCCTTCTCTTCCTTTTCCTACTGACGAATTCCAGTCACCAATGACTATTAAATTTTCGTCTCCCTTCAATACCTGAATAATTTCTTTTATCTCATCATACATTTCATCAATTTCTTCGTCATCAGCAGAGCAAGTTGGGATATAAACTTGTACTATTGTAGTGGGCGTGGGCTTCGTGTCTATCTTGGCCATAATAATGTGTTCACTATGCTGTTTGTAGTAGCTTTCACGTACACCTATTTTTTTATATTATTAAACCTACTCCTGCATTACCCCTATTTGATTTTGTATTTATAACCCTGTATTCACCTGACCAAAGTCTTGTTCGTCCTGCCACTGAACTTCACCAATTCCCACTACATCTAACTTTAACCTATCCATTTCCCTTTGTAAATTTTCTAGCCTACCCGCCCGATTAAGGGATCTGACATTCCACGCTCCGATCCGTAGAACGCCAGTTTTCTTTCTCCTGACAACGACGTCCTCTTGAGTAGTCCCCGCCCGCAGATGCGAATGGGGGACTATTTTACCTCCGGAATATTTTACCCAAGAGGACGCTATCATCATTTAATCATACAGTAAAGCTGCATGCCCTCGGGAAAAATTACGGCTGTAGTTTCCCCTTGCTTTCAGCCGTTCGAAGAACCAGAAGAGCAAGGCCATTGTGGTTAGTGTTACGAGGCCAGATCAGTCAATCATCCAGATTGTTGCCCCTGCGACTACTGAAAAGGCTGCTGCCCCTCTTCAGGAACCACACGTTTGTCTGGCCTCTCAACAGATACCCCTCCGTTGTGGTTGCACCTACGGTACGACTATCTGTATCGTTGAGGCACGCAAGCCTCCCCACCAACGGCAAGGTCCATGGTTCATAGGGGGAGGGTTAAAATCTTGTAGGTCATAATTACGGGAAAATAAAAGCAGTGTCTGAGTTTTGTGTCAGTAAATGTGTATATGAGACACATATTTTGTCTTGCCGGTTAAAATGGTTTCTATTTACCGCACAACTTGTCAGTATTAATGAAATCGTGTTTTTTAGTACTGATGCAAGAACCTCGCGAAAGCAGATATTTACGGAATGAATTCTTCCTTTGTTATCAAAACGTAGCAGTTATCCAGGGACTCTGTACCTCCATGGACTGAGATACGTTGCGCTAATTTCGAATCATTTGCTAAGAAGATTCTTTTAAATATGTTTATGCTTGGTCGGTTTGGTGGTTGGTTTGCTAGTTGGGGGGGGGGGGGGGGCAAACAGCGATGCCATCACTCCCATCGGATTAGGAAAGGATGGGAAGGAAGCCAAATATGTTAAAGAATACATGATTTATTGTACATCCCTCTTCGTTATCAGACTTATTTTATAGATTTCTAACTGGTTACTGGCATGGCAAGGAAAGCGTTTCTGAAGAAGAGAACTTTGTTAACATCGAGTATAGATTTAAGTGTCGGGAAGTCGTTTCTAAAAGTATTTGTATGGAGTGCAGCCATGCATGGAAGTGAAACGTGGACGATAAATAGTTTAGACAAGAAGAGAATAGAAGTTTTCGAAATGTGGTGCTACAGAAGAATGCCAAGAAACCGACCAGCCTGAAACGTATTTAAAAGAATCGTCTTAGCAAATAATTCGAAATTAGGGCGACGTATCTCTGTCTGTGGAGGTAAATTGGTCTCATTTCTAGTCATATATGTCGCCTGTAGAAAGCTGAGAAGGTCGCAAGGTGGCAAGTCATTAACTGACTACAAAATGAGTTTAGTGATCCAAAACTATGCATTTCGGCGTAGTCCATCATCAGATAATCTGCAGCAGTGGTAGACGTCACGAGAATATCTGAATTGTACCGATGAGTTCCGGTCAATACTAGGGCATCAGGCGTCAAAATATGTATAGCTAGTTCTTGACTCTTTGGGAGAGGCAGGTTGGCCCTTACGGTAAAGTTTTTGGAGATCCTTGTTCTACTGGCAGGAAACCCCACGGAATATTCATACTTGACAAGAATTGGGAAGGGGCGCACTCAGCCTCGCGAGCCGTAACAAGAAAGGTCTTGAATACACAAGCAGCAGTACTGACACGCAAGCGGAGTAACTGGCCGTTAGATGTGAAACGTGTGTGAACGGCTGTGTGCCAGGTGACAGCGACATAGCAGAATTCTAACGGACGTCGATTCTTAAACTCTGTTAAACGCTCGTTCCATCGTGAGAAATGGCTTGGACGGAAACTGATCTCCGCGAAGTCTATATGAGGACCTATGAACTAGGAGTCGGAACCTCGCACTCCCAATAAGAATCCCATCGGTCTGGGTGAGGTCAGCCGCAGGCGGAAGTCGTGCTGGCTACAGCGCGATATTTGTAGATGCGTTTCGAGATAGCGGAAGGGCCGAGAGAAACGGATTGCCGCTAGCCGAAGCCCGCCAGAACCGGGCAGGGTCGGGGTGCGGCGGGGTGGAAACGGGGGAGGGGAGAGGGGAAAAAAGGACAAGCGGGGCAAGTAGCGGTAGCGGTTAAAGTAAGAAAAATGTCCACGAATGAATTTTCGTTAGCCAACGAGAACAAAATTAATGTCTCCGGTCATAACTCGGTTCTTTAAGTGTAAAACCTCTCGGATAAACCTGCAGTTTCATATTATATGCATAAAAAGCAAAGAAGACCGGTTAAAAAATATATTGCAGCCTGGAGCAGTAACGGTGGTGAGGTTTTTTTTATTTGTTTTCTTGTTTGTTTGCTTTTTTTCATAGCTAGAAGAACTGTGTTTAGCAGGAAATGTTCGAGGGGAGAGGAAGCATAAAGTGGTTCGAAGGGGATCAAAAGCAGCCTGTATGTTTTCTATCGACCTGTACATCCGTGAATGAATGTAATGTGGGAAAAGACTTCTGAAGCAGGACGTTACTGTTACATCAATGTAGGGGAAACGGACTCTTTAAGCTATTTAGAAGATTTTCAAGAGAACATTAACTGACAACAGTGCCTCTCGTTAGGTCTAATTTTGATATGGATGACATAGGAGGGAATTTCGACTATGAAATCGAAAATGGGAACTTAAGATTTAAATGTTCAAATGTGTGTGAAATCGTATGGGACTTACTGCTAAGGTCATCAGTCCCTAAGCTTACACACTACTTAACCTAAATTATCCTAAGGACAAACACACACCCATGCCTGAGGGAGGACTCGAACCTCCGCCGGGACCAGGCGCACAGTCCATGACTGCAGCGCCTAGACCGCTCGGATAATCCAGTGCGGCTCTTAAGGTTTGACATAGTGTTTGTAACAGTTAGGTAATACGCTAAAAAACGAAAAAAAGGCCTCGAAAGACGCACAGATTTAGTGTTGTTACAAAGTCATGGCAGTATATATTATGCTCTATAGATCTGAAACCTACTTCCCCACGCAAAAGGATACGAGCTGTTCCAGGCTGTGGAAATGAGATTTCCTCGTAGTGTTAACTGGTAAACCATAGAACATCGATTAAGAAATAAAGACGTTAGGAATGAATTACTAGGTGATTGAATGCACAAGAAAATAGTCTCAACAGGAACAGATGGTAGGCATAAGTAGGAAGACTGAATGAAAATAGACTTCGAAAACAATTTTTGACTACACACTTACGCGGATAATACAGAGGGCATACCGTGACAGAGATTGCTGGACGTAGTTTGCCGGAGCATGTGAAATCACCTTGTCCATGAAAAGATAAGGAAATGAAGATAACATCGCAGTGACACAAGTAGGTGAGTTAGAAGGTAAAATAAACATCGTGGATGACTCTGGCGTCGCTGGAGGGCAGAGGAAGTTGCTTTTGTGAGTTCGCTGTTCCGTGTGATTTTCCAGGTTCGGTCCCCTCCACCCCCATCCCCCTTCTCCATGTTCGGCGCCATCTCCTGAACACTCAGTCAAATTCCAAAAGTCCGAAACGGCACTCTTGCTTGCCGTCATAAATGTAGATCAGAAATTCAAATTACATGAAAATGTGGTTTCCGGCCACAGATTACCATATTGAAAAACTTTCGCTGCTGCTACGGAAGTTTTACATAGATCTTTCACATCCAAACGGTTTACATTGGTCTCATTTCAAGCCATATATGTCACCTGTAGAAAGCTGAGTAGGTCGCAAGGTGGCAAGTCATTAACAAAATACAAAATGACTGTTGATCCAAAATGATGCATTCCGGCGTATGCCATCATCTGATAATGTTTCAAATGGTTCAAATGGTTCTAAGCACTATGGGACTTAGCATCTGAGGTCATCAGTCCCCTAGACGTAGAACTAATTAAACCTCACTAACCTAAGGACATCACAAAAATCCATGCCCGAGGCAGGATTCGAACCTACGACCGTAGAAACAGCGTGGTTCCGGACTGAAGCGCCTAGAACCGCCCGGTCACAGCGGCCGGAGCAAATAATGTTTCAAATATAGAACATTACGCATAACTACACATTAAGTAACAGCTACAGAACCATTATGCACAGTTCTTCTAGACGTGTAAACATAAGGCACACACGCTGGTGCTGAAGGTAACTAGTGATCCTGATGATACTAACGTAACCAACGTGAAGAGACTGCATGAGAATCCTGACCTGGGTACAAAGTAAATAAAATTTAATAACAGGTGGCGTCACGTAAACGGCTATGGGATGTTACAGCGCACTCAGGCTTGACGAAAGAAGTTAGTTAGTCAGTTGGTTAGTTACGTGTTCCACTGATCGGTCTCGCGGTAACCGTAACGACATGGAAAGTGTCAAATGAATAAGAGATGCACACATGAATCAAATGTGAAAGTCCCCTTTCAACAATTTATACATGACTGTGCTTAACCTGACACACAATATTTTTAGCGCAACGCAATCTGACTTTCAAAATTCCCTACAAAAGAATGGCCCTGACTAACATTAAACTATACCTTTCACAAATCACTTACCTCACAAAAATCTTCGCTGCTCAAGCTACTGCAATACAGCGAGCGCCACTACTGCCAGCTAAATAAAAGATTCAAACTACTGAAGGCACTAACTACTGATAGGGATAGTTAGCAAATGAAAGATATTAATAGAGAACAAACAATGTATTTACCTTGATATCATCATATATAAATATATCAGTTCATGAAAAATTACAAAACTCCGCCATCTCTCTCCCCACATCCACCACTGCTGGCGGCTCACCTCCAACTGCGCAACGCTACGCGCTGTTCGCATCCAGCTGCCGCTGCCCAACACTACAATGGCGAGTATTACAACAATGCAAAGCAGCCACAGACTGCACACAGCACAGCCAGTGATTTTCATATTGAGCGCTACGTAACGTTGCCAATAAGAAAACATAAAAAGCCTACTTACATAGAGAAAACATAAACAGCCTACTTACATAGCCCCCATGCTCCCCACAAAAATTTTTTTACAAATTGGATGGGGCAGTGGCCAATACAGATTTGAAAAAAATTTTTCATAATTACAATAACAAAGAAATCAAATGTACACACTTATTGATACAATGTTGGTCAAAAGCTAAAATTGTCTCACAGTCCATAAAGACAGTCCTAATCGTACATAACAGGAGAATAGCAGTGTTTTTCTCAAAGTCTGAGCAGTAGAAGAAAATGCACACGGAAGTAGTGGATTTCCATGCAGTCTTGAAGAAGTAGTGTTGTCCTTCCAATGGAAAGACAGTGCTGACTCTCGACATGCTGACAGGTAATGGGCCACAACAGAGCAAACCCACAGCAGAGTCATTCGAAGTTTGGAAGAATATTGGTAGGTAGGTCATCACAGAGCAGACCCACTGTAGTCCTGGTAGAGATTACGGTATTGGTGGGCCACCAGAGGTGCAGACCCACTGTAGTCCTTGTAGAGATAATGGTAATGGTGGGCCATCAAAGATGCAGACCCACTGTAGTCCTTGTAGAGATAATGGTAATGGTGGGCCATCAAAGATGCAGACCCACTGTAGTCCTTGTAGGGATAATGGTAATGGTGGGCCATCAAAGATGCAGACCCACTGTAGTCCTTGTAGAGATGGCCAGCAGCCATCTGTTGCGATTGTGCAGGTGCACACTCACCATCAAAGAGTCTTGCGGAGAATATAGCAAGTCAATAAACCACCACTTGTGCACTCACAAAGTTTTTGGAATTGTCCTTAGAACCAGCAATGCTGTTATCCAGTCCCTTGCAGAATTATTAACAAACGTGCAAACACTAACAGTCCCTACTTCTCACATATTGTCCATGTACTATGACCAACAGAAACGTGTGCAGTGAAATGTAACTTACATGTTAATAATATCATGAACTGGTGACAATTACAATTTTATAACATAAGAATACAATAACAAAGGTATAAAATACATTATTAAAAACATAACAATACAGATAACATTTGTAGTAAAACAGGCTTTACAAAAGAATAGAAATAAACATATACATCAGTGTTACAAAAATAGTGACATAAGTACATACATAAAATAATGAGAATAGTTTTAGAAACATTAATTTCACACATGAACATTGAAACAGAACAGAATTGTAAACAACTTTACAAAGAAAATAACATATTATTAATGCAACTTATATTTGAGGATAACAGTATTCCTCCTCATAGTGAATATAGCTTAGTATTAGAAGAGAAAAAAATTCTATGAAACAGTACACAGAGACAGGAAGAAAACAAATACTCAAGGGTACACAAACACATAGTGGGATAACACCAATAGGAAAGGACAGGGTTCGTTTTCAGTGTAACATTTGGTACTGCAGCCCAACACAAAACTTCATATATCTTTCCTCTTATTTCATCCTTTGTTTCCACCAAAAAAAATTCTATCTAAGCATGCTTTCTGTATTTATATGTTCACACATTTCTTACCTCAACATTTATTTCCAAGAAAATCCTACCTAAACCTGTTTTCTCAATGCATTTCTTCCAATTCATCGCAACTCATTCTCTTAGAGGCTACCCCCTCTTAAGCTAACTTAAATCTACTGAGCTCAGATGCTAAACTAAGGAACAAGGCAATACAGCAGCACAAAACAATTAACACAAACATCAATGACAAAAATACAAATGCCAAAGCAATTGCAATATTACAACTCATATAGGGCACTGTGCAGCAAAAAAAAAATAAATCTGGCTTAGCAGAGTAACACAAATTAAAGTTCAGTAGCACTATGCCTGGCAAACAGCAGCTTATATCGAAACATGACATAGCTCAAGTAGAAAAAATAGTACACTAAAGATAACAATGCAGATAAGGCAAATGTATAATCACATCTTAATGTCTAAGTAATTAAAGTGGTGCACCACAAGAAGTTATTCTACCAAAAAGTTACCAATTACTTGAAAAGAAAATTATGAATGCAGTTACTAGTTCCTTCTTATTGTTCTTTCCTTTCCAAGTGCTCCTTTTTTAAAGAATGTGGATCATAAAATAATTATTTAATAGATCTGTTGACAGAAAGTGTTCACATTAGCAAATGCATTTTATTTTATAAAAGCAATGCTGCAACACAGCTGGAAACCAGATATCAAATGAAATAAGCAACTATGAAAAGCAAAGCATAAAAATATCATTCAATAGTCATGTGGCATTTCGTAAGTTAGTAGAAATTCTTTCAACTCTCATAGAAAGACGCTTGTCGTAATCAGGTGTGCAGATGTACGAATATTTCCCATCAATTCATAAGCATTTCAGTAATTAGCACAAAGTGCGAGTAATCATATGTTTTCAAGTAACGAGGGTGTCGCATTAGCGATGAAAGGCACACCCTAATGGCTTGTTCTCCAGGTGTTTGACACGTCCCACGTCCCCTTTTTTTTCTACCTGTGCCGCTGAAAAGGGCTCGCAATAATGGCTTTTTCTCCAGGCGTCTGACACAGCTGGGTGCCCGCGACGCATTACGTGCAGGTGGTCACTTAACTTTCGTACGGAAATATTTACGACAGGAGATTCTGCTACCGTTGCAGTCTCATTTAAAAATATTTCACAGGTCAAGAATTTGCGTTACAAATCTGTAGAAACAAAATGCAATTGATATAACAGTGTCCAAAAAAAATTTTCGTCTGCATTGTAATACATTCACGCATTTCATAACTCTTAAAGTACGTTTCTTGGTTTCCAACATCCTTTTCATAAATCAGAGTCCCTAAACACTACTCATTATTCCTTACCTCATTATACATATACATATTCGTCGACACTTCTTCAATATTTCATCGTGAGAAATACGTAGCATAATAAACATTCCTCAACAACATAATACACATCGTCGTCGTAATAATAACATCATAACACCTCAGTCAAATCTCAAAATCGTCGTAACTTCCTCCAATAATTTCTGAGCCTAAAAAAATTCTCTGCTCATTTCAATAGTGTCATCTACCTCAAACGTACTTTAAAATCATGCTCCCTTACGAAATACGTCATTCAAAGCTCTCATAGTATCACAATGATTCCGAAAAATATGAGCGTTTCTCAAAGTACAGACAAAATACAGTTTCATAAGTGTGAAGTTACCCAACTGTGTATTGCGTAAACATGTGTCACTGATGTAGTAAAAAGAATGTTTGTTTCTCTGTCAAATAATCAGATAGCTGTGTAATTCTGTGTTAGAGAAATATGGTACCGATGTGTAAAGTTGTATAAGCAAATACCATATTAGCTAGGGTTCCTTGTGGTTGCCACACACATGGTACACAAAGTAGGCGTGTACCCCCTGAGGATTAATGTAATTATACCCTCAGGTGTTACAGATTACAGCAATGGAATGAAGTGTATCACGGAAAACTTTCTTTGTAATTCAAAAATCTTTAAAAATAAATGTTTTAAGTACAAAATTAATCACTGAAATGCGTGTCCTGTAGCGCTAAATGTGCATATTGTTGTAAGATAATCTCTGTGAAAGTGTCGTAGTTATTTTCCTCCAAAAGCTAAGTTCTGCAGAAGCCAATGTACTTACCTCATGATAAACAAAAGTGAAATGCTTTGCGTAGAGATATCTTAGTTATTACGCTTATAGTTGTGATGATGAAAGTACTGTGCTGTAACGTATTGTTGTGCTATGGAAAAGGCTGTCTCCTTGTAGCTATACCACAAAAGTTGCTAATAAAACATGTTTTGATTTCCAGAAGAATTCAGAAAACTGTGCAGATATAAAACAGATACACCGCAAAAGCAACATTGTAAATTGTCACTCATTAGTAGCGTCGTGATAAAAATCGTGTAGCTGTCACATAAACTAACCTCTGTGTCATCTGGTATCTCTCAGAAAGCACTTTAAATTCAGAATGTATTTTCAAATAAACCAAAATGTTGCATTAAAATCTCATTAGCAGTACTGGTAAATGTTCTAAGTATGTGAGCCTTATAGTCGTTACGTAATCGTGCAACAAACAAGCAAGAATGTACACACACAATAACACTGTGTCGTCTGTCCACAATAACAATGCATTCGTAATTTCTGTTTAAATAATTTCTCTTGGTTCTTGGCTGGATATTTAACTTCAAACATTGTTGCATGGTAACAGTTTCTAAAGCATACTAGTAACGTGAAGTGAAACGTTTTATGGCAAAGACAAAGTTAAAAAGCAGATTATCTTTCAATAAACGGTTTTACATGTGAAATATGGTGTAAACCTTTACTCTTCCTAGTACGCAGAGTTTCAACTTTAACGCAATTATCATGTCGTATACGTCGGTAAAGAATACTGGAATTTTTCTCAAGGTTAGCGTCTATGTTATTTTTCCCTGAGCCAGCGGCCGCACGCGGCTGCCTGCGGTGCGAGTCATTGTCTGTCCCTTTGTTGGCGCGCGTCGTTACTGGGATTAGGAGACCTAGCTTCTACAATTTCACCTTGCCGAGAGGGCCCTGCTCTGTTTGAATCCCGCCAGTTCTGATGCAATTGACGTCTGTCGTTATGATCATATCGTCTGTCGTCATTTCGGTAGAATCCGTAGTTTCTTCCTTGTCGGTCACGTGGTGGAGAATTTCTCCCTGAATCGTAACTCCGCGCTGAACTGTTGCGTCTGAAGTTATTCTGTCTCCCCTGGTAATAATTATTCTGGTTCCCATATTGTCTGTTTCTCTTATTGTCTCTGTGATAGTCATTACCACGGAGAGGTGATCTTTCCCTGTAATTATTACTACTCTGCCAACGCTTGTCATACGGGTGGTGTCTGTTTTGGTCACGATTTGTGTTGTAAGAATAGCCTTGTCGTGTCCAGTTATTGTTTCTGTCGTCACGGAATTGTGACGTATGTGACCTGTAGTGATTGTTTTCCTGTTTTCGCATCCGGCGACTGTCAGTGTCAATTTCTAATTCTTGTAAGAGTCCCTGAAATGCTTCAATGTCGTCTTTGCAACGTCCTGCTAAAATAATATGTCGTAAATGTTCAGGCAATTTGAGTAAGCAAATGCGGATGAGTTCTGAGGGGCTGTATGGGTTTGAAAGATACTGATTCTTGTGCAACATGTCTTCAAAATATTTCACAAGACTGGAGAATTCAGATTGTTCGAAATGTTTCATCATTATGATACCATGTTTTACTCGGTCTTGTGTGGCTTGAGACCAATATGCTGAGAGGAAGGCATGGTAAAATTCTCCTTCACTGTGGCAATCGTGAATGACCGACCGCATTCTTACAGCTGGTTCATTCTCTAAGTAGCCACACATAAATTCTAATCTGTGCTCTAATGACCAGTTGGGAGGAAAACAATGAGAGAATTGCTGGAGCCATGCTTGTGGATGAATGTCGTTGCCAGAATTCTTAAATGTTTTGAATTTACGTGTAGTAATGAACAGCTTATAGTCAAAATCGTCATGTCGGCGAGTCGCATATCGGTCATTGTTAGGTCGTGTCGGCCGTTCCATCTCAAAATTCGGTGCACATTGCCAATTTCTTTCATAATTTCCGAAATGCCCTGTGTTATTATTTTGCGGCTTTTCCGTGTTTCTAAGTCCCTCTTCCCATGTTGGAGCGCGAGTGTCCTCTGAAATACGTAATTCTTGTATTACCTGTGTCAGCTGATCTTGTACTTCCCGGATTTCTCTTTGGTGTTGTGTATTAATCTGATTCTGATTTTGTTTGAATTTCCTAATTTGTTCGCACTCTTCAGTGTCAGTGAAGGCTACAGGTCTTGTGTCATTCAGATCATCATCTACCTTTGTAGATAAGTTAGTGACCTGATCCGAAAGTTCGGCTACTTTCTCCGATAGTGAACACATTTCCTCAGTGTGTTTTTCTGAACCAAGTTTCAGAGTGTCCATTTGTGTTGAAATCGTATCTACTGTGTCCTTTAAGTTTTCCTGAGTTATTGCAAGTTGCGTAACCGAATCGGTAGATGCAACTGAGTCAATTTTAGTCCACAAGGTCTCATGATTTTCATGAACAATGGCTTGCAGTTCTTTTATGGCTGCTTCGTGATTCTGTAATGCATTTTCATGCCGCGAAAAAATAGGTTGAAAATGCTCACAAATTTGTGTTTTTACGTCATTACAGACTTTTTGACATTTCGATTCAATGTTATGTAACTCAGTAGTTAAATCTTCACGTGTTTGTTCAAGTGTTTGTTCCAATGAGTCTAACTTTTTAAGATTTTGTTCCACTGTGTCTAACTTTTTGAGATTTTGTTCCACTGTGTCTAACTGTTGCTGTGTTTGTCTCTGATTTTGTTCCATTTGTTGCATTAATTGCAATAATAATGTATTAGTGTCTGGAATCTGTTTCTCTACGCTTTTCGGCAGTGCATTTGCACCGACAACATTCACATTTTGACAAGCAGAAAATGTGTCTTGACTTATTTGAGAAAACGGTGATGACCCAAAACCTGAATCTACAGTATTTGCGAAATTGTGTCCTGTCATTTCGGATTCCTGAGGCGAGCTGTTGCCGACCGATCGATCGATAATGCGTCCCTCTTCACTAATTGTTTCACTGTCCACGCCATTGTTTGCCGCCTGCTCCATTTCCCTATGAACAGTTACCAAATTACTACTTTGAACATTAGTAAATTCATTACTCGGCGGCGCTGATAAGCTACGCTCGTCATCACTATTATTTCTCAGTTTAGTTTGGAGCCTAGTGTTACGTTTTTCACACGCCATTATTGTCACAGTATTTCACACGACAACACAGAAAAACACAATTTGAAGATCAAAAATAAGAGAACACATTAACATAGCACTGAAAATAATATCTAGTTAATTGCAAGCGCAGCTGCGAAATACTTGGTGCAAATCTACATGCATGCCACAACTGTTTTACTATACAACAATGAAAGACTGCAACTACAAAGGAAATTCTCTCTACAATTACGCGCTAGCAATAAACAAAAGCTACACTAAATACACAAACTTCAAGAAAAAATCAGAAGATTCCAGTGAGGTATCCTAGGCTAAGGGTCGACATATGAAACCTCCCCTTTGAACAATTTATACATGACTGTGCTTAACCTGACACACAATATTTTTAGCGCAACGCAATCTGACTTTCAAAATTCCCTACAAAAGAATGGCCCTGACTAACATTAAACTATACCTTTCACAAATCACTTACCTCACAAAAATCTTCGCTGCTCAAGCTACTGCAATACAGCGAGCGCCACTACTGCCAGCTAAATAAAAGATTCAAACTACTGAAGGCACTAACTACTGATAGGGATAGTTAGCAAATGAAAGATATTAATAGAGAACAAACAATGTATTTACCTTGATATCATCATATATAAATATATCAGTTCATGAAAAATTACAAAACTCCGCCATCTCTCTCCCCACATCCACCACTGCTGGCGGCTCACCTCCAACTGCGCAACGCTACGCGCTGTTCGCATCCAGCTGCCGCTGCCCAACACTACAATGGCGAGTATTACAACAATGCAAAGCAGCCACAGACTGCACACAGCACAGCCAGTGATTTTCATATTGAGCGCTACGTAACGTTGCCAATAAGAAAACATAAAAAGCCTACTTACATAGAGAAAACATAAACAGCCTACTTACAAATGCACACATGAATCAACTTTTTTTTATCGTTAAAAAATTCATCTATGGTATAGAAGAAGTTGTAAAGCAGATACGGGTTCAATATATTTTTGAAACTATTACTGCTGTCTGTTAGATAATTTATTTCATTTGGAAGTTTATCTGAAAGTCTTACAGCAGCATGTTTTACCCCTTCCTGTGCCAAAGATAGGTCAAGTAAAGGATAGTGTAAGTCTTTCTTTCATGAATGCCACTGTTGTTTTTAAACTGGGCCATGTTGTTGACAACGAATTTCGTTACTGAGTAAATGTTTTGTCAGGCTGATGTAAGAATTCCTAATCTTTTTAACAGATGCCTGCAAGATTTGCGACTATGAGCCCCATAAATTATTCTAATCACTTTATTACGAATGACAATAATTCAGTACAATATTTCAAATTTGCAGTAGAAAGAGATAGTAATCTTCAGAGCAAAAGATTTTTTTAAAGTATAAATTGCTTAGAAGATTGTTTCAGGTAATAAAGAAGTGTATGTTTTGTACACGCAGTAGATTTTTTTAAAAAACACCTTTAGTTTTGAATATTATTTTATGTTTCTATTATAAACTTTGAAAACTTCTACTTATTTATTGTAATTCATAATAAAGTTTTTGCCGAGATGGATGACGCTGTACTATTTTGTAAAATAGCCATTCACGTTACGTCAGCTGTTTATTTATTTACTCTTTATTCAATTTAGGATTCTTGTCCAATATATTCATGCTGATTACGTTAATATCACGTAACTGTCAAGCCCACTGGTTACTTTGAGTGCCAGGGTATGTGCCTTTATGGTTACAGTCCGCAGCTCGTCGTCTCGCGGTCGCGCTCTCGCTTCCCGAGCACGGGGTCCCGGGTTCGATTCCTGGCGGAGACAGGGATTTTCCCCTGCCTCGAGATGACCGTATGCTTGTATTGTCCTCATCGTTTCATCATCATCATCATCATCATTCATGAAAGTCGTGAGATTGGACTGAGTAAAGGCTGGGAATTTGTATTGGCACTGACAACCGCGCAGTTGAGCGCCCCACAATCCGAATCATCATCATCATCATCGTCATCATCATTTATGTTTACATGTTTAGAAGAATTGTGCATATTGGTTTTGTAACGGTTTATTATTTCATGTATAGTTATGTGTAATGTTCTATTTTTCACAGATTATCTGACGATGGGTCAGAAAAGTTATTTTGTATTCAGTTAATGACTTGTCACCTTGCGACCTACTCATCTTTTGTACAGGCTACATGTATGGTCTACCATTGTAGGTTCCCCCGTGCGTGACTTTGTCACTTCACATCATCATTGACCTTATTCCCATTTATCTCATTCATTTCATTTAATTTCGGTGTATTTAATTAATTTATTATAATTACGCTACTGAGCTGAAACAATTCGTTGTCTACACTGGCTACAGAACCTCACACGTGAATAACCGCAACCTGTACAGGACAATGAAGGCTTGGCAGCAGAACAACTAACGAGAAACTGCGTATCGTAGCGTGACTAACGCAGTCCACTAACATCCAGAACTTAAAAACGTCCTTTCACAGAGCATGTATTCCTTGGCGAAATTAATCGTGTGCCTGTGACCTGTGGTTCTTCATCCTTTGCCGCGATTCCTTTTCAAAAATCATGTGGTGAAAAACACAGTTCCATCATTTCCACCTACACAAGGGGACTTCCAAAAGTTACATATTATTAGGAAAGGTCAAGTAACTTTCATTACATTTTGCAATACACGTCAACATGACACGACGCTGTTTTTCAGCACAGTTACCAAGGTTCTATAAACAACGGTCGGCACGTTATTTCAGTTTTTTTTCCCTTTCTTGAGTTTCGATTCCCTCCGAAGGGGGTGGGCTGGCAGCAGCTTAGTACAGTCTTTCAGTTCCTCGACGACAGATATCCGGTCCTGAGTCACGGAGCAACTCGAGAACAGCTGTATGAACGCTTTCATCGAATGTAAAATCTCTTCGGCTCGCATGTTCTTTCACCTTACCGAAAAGATGGAATACGCATGGTACAGGATCTGAAGTTCCCAATTAATGCCATTTTTACGGGGGGTATCCCCCCCCAAGAAAAACGGAATGACATTGCCGTGAGCAGAGCTTCTGTAGTACGCATTTCTGCCGCTAGGCGCGTACAGCGCAAGTCATTGCCAGTTCAGCGCCGCCTGTGTTGTCGACCTGTCTTGCTCTGTTCATCTGCAGTGATTGTTCTTGCTAGCGCTGTTGTGCTCTTGTTTCGTTTTTGATAATGGCGAGTTTAAGTGAACAACGTGCAGCTGTTAAATTTGGTCTTCTACTCAGAAAAAATGCTGATGAAACTGGTTTAATGTTGAAAAGAGCACGCCGGCCGGAGTGGCCGAGCGGTTCTAGGCGCTACAGTCTGGGGCCGCGCGACCACTACGGTCGCAGGTTCGAATCGTGCCTCTGGCATGGATGTGTGTGATGTCCGTAGGTTAGTTAGGTTTCTGTAGTTCTAAGATCTAGGAGACTGATGACCTCAGAAGTTAAGTCCCATAGTGCTGAGAGCCATTTGAACCATTTTTTGAAAAGAGATCACCAAGATGACGCCATGGGAAGAACTCAATTGTGCGAGTGGTTTGCTCGATTTAAAAATGGTGACATGTCGATTGATGACAAACCCCGTTCAGAACGTCCATAATCCACCCAAAACGACGAAGATATTGAAAATAGTTGGAGAGCTTGTGCTCAGAGACCATCGACAGACAATTGATCCACTGTCAGAGATTAGTGGCTTATCATGGAGCTCGGTTCCACGCATTTTAACGGAAGATACGGAAATGAAAATTGTTGCTGCCAAGTTTGTTCCTCGGATTCTGACTGACAATCAAAAGGAACGTCGCGTTGAAACATGTCGTGCCTTGAAACAACAGCCTGAAACTGATCCAAATTTTCTGTCACGACCCAGAAACAAAGCAACAGTCAAGCCAAAGACAGATGTCATCGTCACCCCGTCCAAAAAAAAAACGTTTTCAGGTCAAATTAATATTCAAAACAATGCTGATTTGCTTTTTTTATGTCAGAGGTTTAGTTCACTCAGAGTTCATTACTCCAGGTGAGAACGTCCTTTGGGAGTTTTAAGGAGATTGCGCAACAGTGTTCGTCAAAAAAGATCCAATGTGCCGCAGATAGGAGACTGATTTTTCCACTACGACAACGCACCTGCACACACAGCCATCTGTGTTACACAGTTTTTGGTTAAAAACGGCATGGTTCCGCTGCACCACGGACCTTTCTCGCCTCACCTGACTCTGTGCGACCTTTTTTTTTTTATTTCGAAGCGTGAAAAGGGGTACGGAAGAACACCGATTTGACAACATTGAAGAAGTCTAAAGAAAAACGAGGGGGGAGCTGTCAGCCATTTCTGAAGACGACTACAAAAAATGCTTCGAAGAGTGGAAGCACCAGTAGGACAAATGTATTAGTTGTAGTTGATAGTATTTTGAAGGAGATAAGGTTGTTTTGCAAACAATTTGAAAATACATAGCATTTAAAAAAGTAATCCCAGTTTTTTTGGTACTCCGTCGTACATCCGTGTGGCCTTGGTCAAATTGTTGGTACAGTTTTACTAAGACCGGACGCGACACTGCCTTTTGGCCGTATACTGCCAGCATTTCGAGGTGAATCTACGTGCAATTTAGACGTTTTGCTCTCAAGAATCAATTGTTCCGAGCACTTCAACTGTGGAGTACGTTTTCAGTTGCCGAACCATTTCACTCGCACACTTCCGACGCACCTGGCATTCGTATGCAGCAAAACTATATCTGCAGGAAACCCGGTACATGAACTCTCTTATGACAATGCACCATTGTTGTTGTGTAATAGTATTAGCATGGGACGACGTGAGTATGTCCCTTACGTACGCCTGGTGTACTGAAAACAGTGAAGGGCCACCTCCTACTCGCCTCGACTGTCTCTCGGCAGGCAAGCAGGGACGCACGCTGAAGATCCCTTCAGAATTCCGGAGACAAATTTCGGACGGACCCAGAATAATTAGAGATGCGAGCTATGTGGGAAGCACCCCCTGCCATATTCCGTTTTGCATGCAAGAGGGGCACGGAATACTAGGCGCGACAGCTGCGCCGCTGAAGGGAATATAAATGATCGCCGTGCCCTTTAAGACATTCTTATTACTTTAGTATTCAGAGAGAAGAAATGAAAGTGTCAGGTTTGTTAACGACATTGTACACTGAAGCGCCAAAGAAGCTGGTATAGGCATGCGTATTCAAATACAGAGATATGAAAACAGGCAGAATACGGCGTTGCGGTCGGCAGTGCCTGTGTCAGACAACAAGAGTCTGCCGGAGTTGTTAGATCGGTTACTCCTGCTACAATGACAGGTTATCAAGATTTAAGTGAGTTTTAACGTAGTGTTATAGTCGGCACACGAACGATGTAGTGAGGCAGGGATGAAGCGGGAATTTCCCCGTACGACTATCTAACGAGAGTACCATCAACATCAGGAATCAGGTAAATCATCAAATCTCCGACATCGCTGTGGCCGGAAAAAGATCCTGCAAGAACGCGACCAACGACGACTGAAGAGAATCGTTCAGCGTGGCAGAACTGCAACCTTTCCGCACATTGGTGCAGATTTCAATGCTGGGCCATCAACACGTGTAAGCGTGCGAACCATTCAACGAAACCTCATCTATATGGGCTTTCGGAGCCGAAGGCCCACTCTTGTACCCTTGATGACTGCACGACACAAAGCATTACGCTTCGCCTTGGCCCGTCGACACCTACATTGTCCTATTCATGACTGGAAACATGTTGCCTTGTCGGACCAGTCTCGTTGCAAATTGTATCGAGCGGATAGACGTGTACGGGTAAGGAGACAACCTCATGAATCCATGAACCTTGCATGTCGACAGGAGAATGTTCAAGCTGCTGGAGGCTCTGTAATGGTGTGGAGCGTGGGCAGTTGGATTGATTTGGGACCGCTGATACGTCCCTGACGGGTGACACGTATGTAAGCATCCTGTCTGATCACCTTCATCCATTCATGTCAATTGAGTATTCCGACGGACTTGGGCAATGCGACACCCCACACGTCCAGAATTGCTACAGACTGGCTCCAGGAACACTTTACTGAGTTCAAACACTTCCGCTAGCCACCAAACTGGCCAGACACGAATATTATTGAGCATATCTGGGAAACCTTGCAAAGTGCTGTTCAGAAGAGATCTACACCCCGTCTTACTCATACGGATTTATAGACAGCCCTGCAGGATCCATGGTGTCAGTTTCCTCCAGCACTACTTCAGACGTTTGTCGAGTCCATGCCACGTCGTGTTGCGGCACTTCCGCGTGATCGTGGAGGCCATACACGATATTAGGCAGGAGGACCAGTTTCTTTGGCTCTTCAGTGTAATTCTGCCGTAGACGGTTACGGACATGAGTGATCAGTTGATCGAAATGGGTACTGTTTCGAAATGAGCTTGCAAGATGAATCTGGAAGAAGAACCAGGTAGAATTGGCAGAAGAGACAGAGTAGATGCAGCGAAGAGTAGCTTCGCTATGTAAGCGCGTCTGGGTTGCAGAGATGTTCAACAAAGTCCAGTATGAGACGATGAAAGAACAGAACGCTTATGTATCACACAGAGAGATTTTCTGTTCACATTCTGACAGAGTACCTTCTGAGAAGAATCAGGTACCCATATTACTTCCTCCTACATACGTCTCACGAAATGACCGCAACGAGAATATTAGAGAAATTGGAGGTAACATGAAAGAATGTAGATAGCTGCCAATAAAATTCTGGGTATGTGACTGCAATGTCGAAGTGTAGAACTCTCCAACGTTTCGGCCACCCCCTGAGTACGGCCATTTGCAACACTTGCCGAAACGGTGGAGAAGTGTACTTGTAGACAACGCTACCACATACCTAGATGAATTTAACTGACAGTGACAAACACCACGGAAGCCTATGTTTACACTTACATGTAGTTCTTCCGGACAGTCATCATTAGGGAACGAAACGTGGAAAGCAGGAGAAATACTCTGGTCCTGGAATTGTCCTGCGCTACTCATCGTGAGGTTACTTGCGCAGTATAGATGTCAGAGTCATGGTCATACCAAAGCAATTTCAATAAAGAAACAAAATAAATATTTTAAACGTGAAATAAACGCTAGGAATATGTCTAGCTATGTAATCGTATTTCTGTAATAATTTAAATGTATGGCAGGTGTTATTTTACAAACCATATTTTCAACTCGTTTCAGTTTATATTTGATTAATTTGTTTACAATGCCTTGTAAGTTAATAGACATAACAAGATGTCACGTGAAGTATCGTATGTTTACAACAATACGTAAATATGCCACGGCTACTATACTTGCAGGTGACTTCAAAAAGAAAATTAAACCCTATTATGGCAGGCCAAATAACTTTTAATGAGTGCTATACTACAAAGTGAAATAGATATTTGACACTGGTTTTCGACATAATCTCCGAAACTCTTCAAATAACAGTCGGAGCATTCTGCCAAACGTTTAGTATCCGTTCGTTGGTTACGCAGCCATTCGACAACCCCTGTGTGAACATCCACATCGTTGGAAAATCCGTTTCACGCAATATCTGGGCTTCGCGATCAGCATCAGATGGTTCAAATGGCTCTGAGCACTATGGGCCTTAACTGCTGAGGTCATCAGCCCCCTAGAACGTAAACTACTTAAACCTAACTAACCTAAGGACATCACACAAATCCATGCCCGAGACAGGATTCGAACCTGCGACCGTAGTGGTCGCTCTGTTCCAGACTGAAGTGCCTAGAACCGCTCGGCCACACCGACCGGCTGCGATCAGCATGACACACATCTGTGCGACCTTGGTGAAATTTGAAATAGCAGTACTTGTGTTAGTATATCGTATTGTGTCTTATTAACACGGACACTGCTATTCCGTATGTATTCACCAATGCCAGTTTCTCTGCTCTAAATAAATACGTCCTTCCTAGACGGGAATATACCTACTGTACGAGTGTAGGTTGTGACACAGGGATGCCGAGGTGTAGAAGTTGAATTCTGACCGTGATTCGTGCTCGGATGGCCGAAGCAGTTAGGACAACCGCTCGCTTGAAGTGGGAAATCCAGGTTCGAGTCCCGGTGAGGAACAAATTTTCATTGTCATTCCAGTATACAGCCAAAGGTGGTTCATATTCGCATCTGCGAGTATATTCTCTCGGTAAAATTGTTGGCACCATTTAACTACTGCTGGACGGGACATTGATTTTAGTTCATATGCCACAATAATGTCACGTTGAACCTGTGGGCAGTTTAGTCGTTTTTCCGACAAGAACCGTATGATCCGGCGTACTTCAATTTTGGAGAAACTATGTAGTTGGCGACCCATTTCAATCGCACGCTGTGGCGCAGCTGTTATCCGTAGCGTAGCAGAAGTGTGTCTGCAGGAAACATGGAGCATGGACTCTGTTCCAACAAAGGGTTGTTCTTGTTGTGCAATGGTCTTAGTGTGTAACGTGGGACGACTTATGTAACTTACTTTCTGGACTACCGACGTGTGTTTAGTAGTAAAATCGTATTTCTGTATTATTTTGAACGTTTAGTATATACGAAGGTCACTCCAAAAGAAATGCACACTATATTTTTTAAGATCCATCTTTTATTCTACATGTTTGAAAGTGTTACAGTGTGCAGATACATCTTTAGGAACAATATTTTCACTTCTCCACATAATTTAAATCCCTCTCAACTGCCTTACGCCATCTTGGAGCCAGCGCCTGTATACCCGCACGGTGAAATTCTGGACCAACCTGTTGGAGCCACTGTTTGGCAGCGTGCATAAGGAAGTCATATCTTCAAACCTTGTTCCACGAAGAGAGTCTTTCAGTTTCCCAAAGAGATGATTGTCACATGGAGCCAGGTCAGGACTGTAAGGCGGGTGTTTCAGTGTTGTCCATCCGAGTTTTGTGATCGCTTCCATGGTTTTTCGACTGACATTTGGCTGTGCATTGTCGTGCAACAGCAAAACATCCTGCTTTTGCCGATGTGGTCGAACACGACTCAGTCGAGCTTCAAGATTCTTCAGTGTCGTCACATATGCATCAGAATTTATGATGGTTTCACTTGGCATGATGTCCACAAGCAAGAGTCCTTCGGAATCGAAAAACACCGTAGCCTTAACTTTTCCAGCAGAATGTGTGATTTTGAAATTTTTTCTTGGGTGAATTTGCATGATGCCACTCCGTTGATTGCCTCTTCGTCTCTGGTGAAAAATGATGGAGCCATGTTTCATCACCTGTTACAATTCTTCCAAGAAATTCAACCCCTCCATTCTCGTACTGTTCCAAAAGTTCGCTGCATACCGTTTTTCTTGTTTCTTTGTGAGCCACTGTCAACATCCTGGGATCCCTTCTGGCACAAACCTTTTTTAACGCCAACAGTTTCAGTATCCTGCAAACACTTCCATCCCCTATCCCAACGTAGCACGACAATTCGTTCACTGGGATGCGTCTGTCAGGAGTCACCAATTCGTTAACTCTCTGCACACTGTCTGGATTGCGTGCAGTACGAGGCCTGCTGCTGCGAGGACAATCCTCAATATTGCCGTGCCCACTTTCATCACGTAACCAGTTTGCCCACCGACTAACTGTACTGCGATCGACAGCAGCATCTCCGTACATCTTTTTCAACCTCTTGTGGATGTTTCACAATGTCTCGTTTTCACGGCATAGGAATTCTGTGACAGCACGTTGCTTCTGCCGAACGTCATGTGTAGCTGCCATCTTGAAGACATGCTGTGACGGCGCCACTCACGGGAACAGGTTGAACTAAGTTTGAAAACAAGCGGGAAGGATGTATCTACACACTGTAAAACTTTCACACATGCAGAATGAAAAATGTATTTTTACAAAAATAGTGTGCATTTCTTTTGGAGTGACCCTCGTATAATTTGTTTATGTTTGGATTTAATTAAATTTGTTTACAATAGCATGTAAGTCATTAGGTACACTGTCCAGTCAAAAACGTGAATAACCACCGATTTCAGACGTGCAGCAGAAGAGTGAGTGAGGTTGTGGGAGGTACCGACAGGGATGTGGAGTCACGCCGGCTCCAGTGTCGTGACGAGCTGCGCCAGGTTTCTCCGTTCAGGATCCATGCCGCAAGCAGCCCGATCGAGGTGGTCCCACACAAGCTCGACTGACTTTAAATCACAGGAGTTTGCTGGCCGAAGAAGTAAGGTGAACTCATTCTGGTGCTCTTCGAACCGCGCGGGTACACTACGAGCTGTGTGACACGTTGCATTGTCCTGCTGGTAGATGTCATCGTGCCGAGGAAAAACAAACTGTACGTAGCAGGGAGACTTGACCGCCAAGGATAGGTGGTCGTCCCTTTTGCGGTATCGGTGTCCAAATTTCAGCCTTCGTCGCCGATGAACAACAGTCAGCATTGGCACACGAACCAGCCGGCTGCCGATCCCCATTTGCAGCAACGTCTGTCGAACGGTAGTTGATGAGACACTTTTGGTGCCCCTCGGTTCATCTGGGCGGTCAGTTTCTCAACAGTTGCGCGTCTATTCGCCCGTCGCTCACCCCTGTGATCTATGGCCCGTGTTACTCCACATTTGACTAGGCGCCAGCTTTGGGCTTTGCCAAACACGGTACACTTTAAGAGGAGGCTTACTATCTTTGGCCCGAAAAATGCATGATCTTTCAGAACTATTTCTCGGGATGTGTTATAGATATCAATGTCAAATTCAGTCAAAATGTTTATTGACATTTCCTCTACAAACTGAAATTTTTTAGACTGGAAATGTCGAAGAGGAAAGGCGGAAGTGCCGTCGGAACGAAACAAAATTTCGATGTAGACCTCCACGCGCGGTATGTCACAGGTCAGCCGGCTCGTCTGAAATCAGAACTGAGTTGACGTTAACGAATTATGTAAGAATCTCTAGGAGTTGTAACTCGCTTAAGTTATTTGGACTATAGGAAAGAAACTGGAGGTCATTTGAAATAGGGGTTTATCATCGATTTCTCGACTTCGTCGGCCAAGAAAAAATATTTATAGTTGATGGATCGGAATAAAAGTGGCAAAACTCCTAGACAATTTAGTTAGCTTCGTCCGAAACAAAGAATCATGCCAATCGGTTCAGTAGATTTGAAGCTACCATACCGAGCAGTAAAAAAACGTCATTTCTAGAAATGCGCGTTTGAAGTGTTGACTACATATAAATGCAATATTACGCAACGTACGTTCAGTCTGCTATTCCGGGTCCATAAACTAGTCCTTCCTCTTCCTCACAGAGGGCGTTCTGCTCGATCTGGGCCATCCTGCGCTGCTCCAGAGCCGCTCGTACGGCGGGTGACAAGCGGTTTTCGGCAGCTTGAATCCGGTGGTCGTCCGAATGCTTGGCGAACTGCGTCGAATAGAGTCCCAGGGTGACGTCCATCGTTGTTATGGTCTTCAGCATTGCTGAATACCCTTCGTTGAAGCTGCTCACTGCCGGGAAAGTCGCAATATCCACAGTCTTCGCACCACAATGCAAATGCTTGGGGGCTGACTCCCAAACACACGCGTTCAAACTTTCGTTTGGATTTTGTGTGTTTCCTCCCAAGCACCGTTACAATAACTTATCCTCCGAAAGAAAAAAAAAACTGGTGTGTGAAAAAGGACGATTTCAGGTAGGTCCATTTCTTTGTTCAACCGCGAATAACAAACATTTCAGTTCCGTATTCGGAAAAACCGTTTCAGGGGTGGATTCTAAACACTTTGATGGATCCAAAAATGCAATTAAAAAAAATTGATTTTTTGAACCAAAAGATAGTAAACCTCCCCTTAATCACGGCGGACGTGAACATTTTACAAACTTAGCTGTTTCGGAAATGCTTCCATCCTTGGCCCGAAAGCCAATGCTCAGGCCGTGTTGGACGTCAGACAATTCGCTCCATTCACGCATCACGAAAACGACTGCACTGTTTCGCAAGTCCCCTCGACAAACTTTACATACCCTCCTCTGCCAGTGCTGCCACCTGCTGTCTTTGAGTGTTTATTGACGTCGAAAATAAGCAGTGCTCACATTGTGGCTCGCCCGTGTAATAGATGATGATAGGTTAAATATCGTAAATTTTTATTAATACTGATGTAACAAAATAAACAAATGTTTCTTCGTCTCATTAGTGAAACGTCCTAAATTGTGACGACTAAATAGGATATGAGCATGAGGTCAAATACACGCAGGAATAAAGGCTCCATGGCATTAGAAGTGAGGTGTGTCAGCGGAGCTGATTATTCTAGTTCCGTACTCAATACTTCGAAGACAAATCGAGTCCTCGTTTTGTGTTGCTGCGGTCTGTGTTACATGTATTCGATGTCTGGACTCCAGCCAGACTGTGAAGCGCTTTCGATGTTGTGCAACTATAGACGAGCGAGTTCAACTCCCGGCCTCCGCTTCGTCCTTCGTTGCTCATTTGTTCTTCGATGCCCACATCGTAATTCCGTAAGAAGCACGTTGTGTGAGCGTATTCAAAGTTTTATTGGTTAAAAAATGGTTCAAATGGCTCTGAGCACTATGGGACTTAATACCTGAGGTCATCAGTCCCCTAGACTTAGAACTACTTAAACCTAACTAACCTAAGGACATCACACACATCCCATGCCGAGGCAGGATTCGAACCTGCGACCATAGCAGCCGCGCGGTTCCGGACTGAAGCGCCTAGAACCGCTTGGCCACAACAGCCGGCTTTTTGGTTGATGATATGGCTGACAGGATCTTAGTAAGCGGCATGTCGAGAACACACAAGTAATCACACAAGCCCAGCAAACCCCAGAGACAATATTCTCGACGTCTGTCGCTGAAATATTGTATCAGCTGTTAGGAACAAGAAAGGTTTGGTAATCACCTCGAGCCTAGAGATTGAATGAAGAACGAAAGCCCGCGGTAACCTTCGTGATCCTTACAACTGCTGCGCCTAATCGATACTGAACCGCATGAACGAGGTATTTTCACTTTACTGCTGCTTTGCAGTGAGTGACTCAAGTTACTGACACATGGAGACGGAGAATGTGCCAAAATAGGTTGAAGCTAAACAGTAATGAAACGTTGGTAAGGTTCCTACTACAGGGTAGAAGGATGATAGCAAACTGTCTGCCCGCCTGGATAGCCGAGAGCGTTAACTAGCAGCTTCCGGGACACTGGGATACGTACCTGGCTGGGATGGAATTCGCTTCGCAGATTAACAACGAGAGCTGGTAATCTGGCTAGTCTGGATGTCGTTTTCAGACGGTTTCCCACGTCCCACTAGGTGAACAGCTTGCTGATACACGCGTCCTCATTTACAAGCTGCTGAAACGTTGAAAAAACGTTCTCACACTTGAACATAGGATTGATTCTATTAGCTAGATGCATAAATACGCAGCGCATTCCCATACGCTTAATGAACACAACACATACATATAACTGATACTTTAGTCACCAATAATAAATTCAACTTTTACAACATTTAGCCAACTTCTTGATTCCACGACTGTAGAAACTGCGTGGACGTGAGGCAAATAACTCAGTGCGAAAGGAAGTTTCTTAAAGGCTGTTCGATAGGGAACTGTAAAGGAGACAGCAAGAGGGCCGAAGATCACGTGAAGAAGATGGCTGCGGAATGACTTTCCAACACATCCCCCGTATAGCGCTTTTTGTGAATCTAACAAAATGCGGGCGTTACCGTTTAACAGCATCACCTCGTGCTGTCTTCCTGGTCGCTGTCCTTGGATTGCATCTGAAAGGCGTCCCAGTTGTTGACAACTCATGGTTAAACATCCAAGGAGCAATTCGTAGTACACCAAATTGTTGCTGTTCCACCAGATGCATAACATTATCTTTTGTGGGTACTGGCAGGTCTTTGAACGGGGAGTTCCTGCTTTGTTTGCGGCTCAACCATTCCTTTCTGTTCCTTATGTTGGAATAAAGACACCATTTCTCGTCACTACTAACGATATATGACAGGAGTGGTCGATGTTGTTCACGAGCGTGTTGATGGTGAGCAAGTAGAGATTGACATATGGCCACCCGCTGATTTTTGTAATTTTGGCTTAGAGCATCCGATATTCGTATACCCGAGTTTTGATCCTTCCCCACAGCATGCAAATGTCGCACGATGGAGGAATGGTCACAGTTCATCAAATTTGCCAGTGCTAGAGTAAAAAAAAAGTGAATCATTAAGTATTAACGCGTTTAAATGAGCATCAACGAACCTCGAAGGCGTTTCTGAACCTGGAAAGTCACTAATGTCAAAAAGATCCTCCTGAATACGAGAAAACCACTTGCTGCCATGCTCTGTCCAGTGGGTCAAATGTTTCTGGCGGCCACTGCTGCTGTCACGCCTCTATTGAACTGAAACAGAGGAACATGTTGGAAATGCTCCGATTCGTCCACTCGGCAGTCCACTTACTAGCGCCCACCACGCCACTCACTACCTCAAAATAGCAATATCTGAACTCAAATAGCAACAGTGAACATAATGAGTTTTTCACTCTGCAGCGGAGTGTTCGCTGATATGAAACTTCCTGGCAGATTGAAACTGTATGCCGGACTGAGACTCGAACTCGGGACCTTTGCCTTTCGCGGGCAAGTGCTCTACCAACTCAGCTACCCAAGCACGACTCACGCCCCGTCCTCACAGCCTTACTTCTGCCAGTACCTCGTCTCCTACCTTCCAAACGTTACAGAAGCTCTCCTGCAAACATTGCAGAACTAGCACTCCTGAAAGAAAGGATATTGCGGAAACATGGCTTAGCCACAGCCTGGGGAATCTTTCCAGAATGAGATTTTTCACTCTGCAGCGGAGTGTGCGCTGATATGAAACTTCCTGGCAGATTAAAACTGTGTGCCGGACCGAGACTCGACAGCTGAACTATAAATCAAACATCACAGTCAATAAATAAACCATTAGCAGAGCTTAGGCAGCAGCCTAGTAGATACAGAGAGATGGGACGCAGAAATCACCACTTGATAAGTATTAAAAGAGTAATGGCGATAGATCTTTAGTCTCTTCAGACCCCTATTCAGCAGCAGCTATAGTAGATAAAGCAGCAAACTCTATACACAAATGTTATTTTTAACCTAACGATGTCCAGTACCTAGGCCGACATATCCTGTTATCTGACAATGTCATGGAACTACGGTATCTACGCCGTGGTATGTATCAGAGCCGTAATATCGGAAGACCAGGCCCGTCCTTGGGGGGACAGAGGGGGGCGAGCACCCAGACCGCGCGCGCCACCTGCCGCCCCCGTCTTATTGCAGCCGTCACCACGCCGCCCCCGCCACCGCCCCCGCGTCCCGCCCGAGGACTCCCGATTAATTAAAGCGGCCTCCACTTTTCTTGCCGCCCCCGGCGGCGGCGCTGCTGGGGTGGGGGCGGCGGCCCCCGCGGACGTGCCCGGCGGCCGGAATGGGCTGCTTGGCGCGGGTCATCCGTCTGCCACCGGCGCCGGCGGCGGCAGCGGGGGCGGCGTCCGTCATCTTGCGCCGCCCCCACCGCCCCCGTGCCGGCTCAGCCGCAGATAAATCGCCTGGCCAGGTGCGCCGCCACCGAATTCCGCTCGGGCCGGCCGGCCTCCCTCCCCCCTCCCCCCTCCATCTTTCTCTCTCTGCTTGCTACTCCACAACCATTATTTCCCTTCCGTGGCCTTCTGTTTCCTCCGCAGAGACTAGGGTAGGGCCGCAGGGAGGATGAGACACCATGAGGCATCAGCAGCGCTATCGATCGGCTACATTCGACTAAAAGTGTGTGTTACGCACCTTGTCTGCCTTATACCAGCCTTCACTTAAGGACGTTTCGCGGAAGTTACGGCCGTTAGTTATTTTCAAGCGGTACATATACCGAAAAGATACGTCAGCTATATTTATTACCGCTAAACAATAGGTTTGTCATCTAGAATATTCAGCAGACCGTACACTTCATTAATCATGGTAAGTTCATTGCGGTCAATGTTGCAACCGTGACTGTCCCACTATGTTTAGTCACAAATAGCGATTTTATTTGAGTGCGAGATGCATTTCGAGTCCTGGTGACTCATCTTCTGATGCTACGAGGTTAATCCCGAAAGTAAGGTCTCCTATTTAATTTAGAGCACATAGACCTGTTTATTTCTACAATGCTTTACGTCAGTTTACAGCTTGAATAGTTATCTATTTTTCGACATAATCACCATTTCTGTCGATGGATTTTTGTAGACCCTGTGGCAGTTTTTGTATGCCCGTGTCACACCAGCTGGCCGCCATGCTGTTCAGAAAGTTATGAACCTCTTCTTTCACCTCGTCGTCGGAGCTGAATCGCTGGGGCCACAATTAACGCTGACAGGTACTGTGAGACTCTGAAAAAACTCAAACGGGCAATTCAGAACCGGAGAAGAGGAATATAGTTCTGACTTGGCTCCCAGTGACTATCACCTGTTCCCTAGGTTAAAAGAACATTTGGCCGGAAAGCGATTCAGCTCCGACGACGAGGTGAAAGAAGAGGTTTATAACTTTCTGAACAGCATGGTGGTGAGTTGGTATGACATGGGCATACAATAACTGCCACAGCGTCTACAAAAATGCATCGACAGAAATGGTGATTATGTCGAAAAATAGCTAAATGTTCAGGCTGTAAACTGAAGTAAACCATTGTAGAAATAAACAGATCTATGTACTTGTAAAAAAAATACTCCTTACTTGTGGGATTACCCCCGCAGATCAGCCTACATCAGTTTTGAATTTAGGTCACTTTCCAGCAGTGGTTACGTATATCCACTCATATCTCGCTTAAAAACTCCTTAACTCTTGCCGGGAACAGATGGTTAGTAAACTAAATTCAAAAAATGATGTAGACTAACGAGGCACCTGAAAATCAGCGCCAAACGCTTGAAACGCTTCGTACATCATCATCATCATCATCATCATCATTTACGACTGATTATGCCTTTCAGCGTTCAGTCTGGAGCATAGCCCCCCTTATACAGTTCCTCCATGATCCACTATTCAGTGCTAACATTGGTGCCTCTTTTGATGTTAAACCTATTACTTCAAAATCATTCTTAACCGAATCCAGGTACCTTCTCCTCGGTCTGCCCCGACTCCTCTTACCCTCTACTGCTGAATCCATGAGTTTCTTGGGTAACCTTGCTTCTCCCATGCGTGTAACATGACCCCACCATCTAAGCCTGTTCGCCCTGACTGCTACATCTATAGAATTCATTCCCAGTTTTTTTTTGATTTCCTCATTGTGGACACCCTCCTGCCATTGTTCCCATCTACTCGTACCTGCAATCATCCTAGCTACTTTCATATCCGTAACCTCAACCTTGTTGATAAGGTAACCTGAATCCACCCAGCTTTCGCTCCCATACAACAAAGTTGGTCGAAAGATTGAACGGTGCACAGATAACTTAGTCTTGGTACTGACTTCCTTCTTGCAGAAGAGAGTAGATCGTAGCTGAGCGCTCACTGCATTAGCCTTGCTACACCTCGCTTCCAGTTCTTTCACTATGTTGCCATCCTGTGAGAATATGCATCCTAAGTACTTGAAACCGTCCACCTGTTCTAACTTTGTTCCTCCTATTTGGCACTCAATCCGTTTATATTTCTTTCCCACTGACATTACTTTCGTTTTGGAGATGCTAATCTTCATACCATAGTCCTTACATTTCTGATCTAGCTCTGAAATATTACTTTGCAAACTTTCAATCGAATCAGCCATCACAACTAAGTCATCCGCATATGCAAGACTGCTTATTTTGTGTTCACATATCTTAATCTCACCCAGCCAGTTTATTGTTTTCAACATATGATCCATAAATAATATGAACAACAGTGGAGACAGGTTGCAGCCTTGTCTTACCCCTGAAACTACTCTGAACCATGAACTCAGTTTACCGTCAACTCTAACTGCTGCCTGACTATCCATGCAAAGACCTTTAATTGCTTGCAAAAGTTTGCCTCCTATTCCATAATCTCGTAGAACAGACAATAACTTCCTCCTAGGAAACCGGTCATATGCCTTTTCTAGATCTATAAAGCATAGATACAATTCCCTGTTCCACTCATAACACTTCTCCATTATTTGTCGTAAGCTAAAGATCTGGTTCTGACAACCTCTAAGAGGCCTAAACCCACACTGATTTTCATCCAATTGGTCCTGAACTAATACTCGCACTTTCCTTTCAACAATACCTGAGAAGATTTTACCCACAACGCTGATTAAAGAGATACCTCTGTAGTTGTTACAATCTTTTCTGTTTCCATGTTTAAAGATTGGTGTGATTACTGCTTTTGTCCAGTCTGATGGAACCTGTCCCGACTCCCAGGCCATTTCAATTATCCTGTGTAGCCATTTAAGACCTGACATTCCACTGTATTTGATGAGTTCCGACTTAATTTCATCCACCCCAGCCGCTTTATTGCACTGCAATCTATTGACCATTTTTTCCACTTCCTCAAATGTGATCCTATTTCCATCATCATTCCTATCCCATTCTACCTCGAAATCTGAAACATTACTGATCGCATTTTGACCTACATTGAGCAACTCTTCAAAATATTCCCTCCATCTGCCCAAGGCATCCACAGGATTCACCAGCAGTTTTCCTGACCTGTCCAAAATACTTGTCATTTCCTTCTTACCTCCCTTTCGAAGACTGCTAATTACACTCCAGAATGGTTTTCCAGCAGCTTGACCCATAGTCTCCAATCTGTTTCCAAAGTCTTCCCACGATTTCTCCTTGGATGCTGCAATTATCTGTTTGGCTTTGTTTCTTTCTTCAACATAACTTTCTCTGTCTACCTGGGTTCTGGTATGTGGCCATTTTTGATACGCCTTCTTTTTCCTTTTGCCGGCTGCCTTGACTGTATTATTCCACCAAGCTGTTTGCTTCATCCTACTTCTACACACTACACACTACTGTTCCAAGACATTCTTTAGCCACTTCTAGTACTGTGTCCCTGTACCTTGTCCATTCCTTTTCCAATGACTGTAATTGACTACATTCAACTAACTGGTACCTTTCTGAGATCGCTGTTATGTACTTGTGCCTGATACCCTTATCCTGAAGTTTCTCCACTCTTATCCTCCTACATATGGACCTGACCTCCTGCACTTTCGGCCTCACAATCCCAATTTCGCTGCTGATTAAATAGTGATCAGTGTCATCAAAGAATCCCCTGAATACACGTGTGTCCCTCACAGCCTTCCTGAATTCCTGATCTGTTATTATATAGTCAATGACAGATCTGGTTCCCCTGCCTTCCCATGTATACCGGTGAATGTTCTTATGTTTAAAAAAGGAATAATAATAAAATTCGCGATTTGTGACGAAGGCGGTTTTTTACTTATTATAATATTTATTATTTACATTTATTTAACAATTATTTACACAGAGATAACTTCACCCATCTAATTCTATGATGATCATAATAACAGCACTTAATAACAAATATGAACTGCATACGGTGTAGTTACGTGACTTTTCTGCAGTTGTGTATGTATCGGCTGTTAAAGTTTAGGCTTCGCTGTTCCTTAAGCGCCGTTTCGTTTCCACTCTGGCCGATAGTTTCTTACATTCAATTTAACTAACGTCCTGTTGCAAGTGAACAGGCAACTTTCTAATACGACAAAAAGAAATACTGCCTATCTACAAAAGAAAGAAATAAATAAATTGCGTTGCTCTTCATATTTACGTCATAACAGAGAATTAACTTTCGCAGGCATATGTTTTCAACTGGTAACTCTCAGGTTATGATTAAACTTTCGTACAATGAGTTACAGTAAAAGTTCATCAAAGTTTAGTTATTTAAATAAATGTATTGACCTGTACTGACAAAAACATCTTAGAAGTAATAAAACAGAAAAACTTTCAAGAAAACACTACCAGCAATTTTTTTATGAAACAAAACTAAATGGATACCAGTGCCAACGTCACTACTTCAAGAAGTAAAATGGGTAACTGGCGCTTAACAACCAGGAAACGTGTAGAGAACATTATAAATGTTTCAAGCAACTAAATTGCCCCGAATCCACACCAATATTTCTGCCAGTCATTTCCATAAAAACCAACCCAGATTCAAAACATCACATGACGAAATTGGTAGGGAAATTAAAAGGTTAGAATGTAACACAGTGTCTGGTGAAGAAGGAATTGTTGTAGAACTCGTGAAATCAGCTGGCTAAAAAACTTTTTAAAAAATTACGCAATCATGCAAAACATTTGGCAAACTGATAAAATTCGGGTTGGTTGAAAAACTGCATAGATACTATACATAGAAAGGGAGACAGCATGGATGTAAGTAATTGTAGAGGGATTCACTTCTTCCGATTCGATGTAAATTTCTACCTTAATGTCTCCTGGCCGTGCAGAACAACTTGAATACAAAATCAGTGAATATCAGGCTATTCTCAGATCAAATAGACCTTGCACAGAAAAATTTCAGTTCTGAAACTAGTTCTCAAGGACAAAAATGTTGGTAAGATAAAAGTAGTTCGTACTTCTTTACATTTTAAAAAAACTTATGACTCATTAGACAGTAAGGATGACTTCCAGATTCAGAGGGGACAAGGTGTAGACCTCAAAACCAATGCAGTTATTAGCAAAAAACTGAATATTTTGGAATTTAAGGTAAAATTAAGGGGAAAAGTTTCTGAACATTTTGAAGTTAGATGACAGATACTGGAGAGAGTCCCTCCTCTCGTCTCTTTCCTGTTTTGTGTCCGACAAAAAGTAATTCAACAGTCGCTAAAACTGAAATCACAGCCTGAAACTGACGAACCAATCGAATTAGGAAGGACCAATATTACGATCGACTGCTTGGCTCTTGCTGTCAACCTGACGATTCTGTATCAGGACACGGCAACAGCGCACGAGCAAATAGAAACTCTCACAGACAGAGAAGAAAGACTAGGGTCCCAAATATGATCTGAAACATTAAAATACATATCTAGCAACTACCTGACACACAAAACTAAATGAAAATCGAAATACGTGAAAATCAATATCGTTTCTTATTTTAAATGTTAGGGCGAAACAATTCAGTAAACTGTCCAGGAATGGACTGGTTATGAAATTCGCTGTCGCAAAATGAAAACAGGTTTTAGGCTTGCACTAGATATCTATAACAAAAAAAATGCATGTCAAAATACACGAAACTGAGTCACTACATGACAGCCATCAAATTAGTGTGTTTATGAGGCTGAAACACTCATTTTAATCCGAAAGTAAAACATTAAAGATATCCGAAAGATGTAACGAAAAGTAAACTGGAAAATTTTAGGTCCAAATTATACTGAAGAAGGAACAAGCAGACTTAGAATAAATCAAGAAATTGAAAAGTATACCGTCGCTTATTCGCATATAGAAAACGCATACTAAAATTCTCTGGGGAAATTAAAAGCATGTGACCAAAGAGATTAGTTGCACAGGTCGTGAAATTCAGTGAAACCGACAGAAGAGCTAAAACTGAAACAGTAAAATCGCTCGGTGCAGCGAAAGAAGACCTAAAGCAAGCAGAAATAACACAAGTTGATATACCAGACAGAATAAATTTTAGGCGGAGAATTCTCGAGTGGACAATCGACCTGGCAGATAAACCTAACAAGACAGAAACAGATTGGTCTGACGTTGGGAAAGGAGCCAATTCTGAGAGGATGAAAGCAATGAGGGCACAAAGGAAAACTGAAATAAAACTCGTTGTACATCAAGTGTTCCAGGAGGCCGCAAAATAAATCAAGTAAATAAATCGCAGCAGAATGCCCACACATGTAAACCTAGGTACTCCTCAACGTGTGCTACGGCACTTGTGTGCAACCTTTACTCGGCCAATATGGAGGAGCTGGCGCCAAGAGCGAGAAGTCCTGCCGAAAGCTTCAGCTGATGTCCGTGTCACACTACACTGCGCGATTTTGAATTTGAGCAGTCGGCGTTAGCTAGATTCCCCACCACAAGTTAGACCACCTCTCATTGTAGCAAATGCTGACTATCATGTATTATTCATCAAATACGTCTCTCTTTAATAAGAATCATTTTCACTACGCCCGACGTATTGGTCTCTTCGAGATTCAGCTATTCTGTAAATATTTACAGTAATTCTCATTCCTTCTTCACACACAGTTACACATTTTTAATTACTTGTCACATTTCGAACTCCTTGGATGATATTCAGATCCAAGCAAGAGTGTCAGCAACCAGTCTTGTCTGTCCAGAACTTCATATCATATAAAAGCACGCTCAGAGTAATCTGATATGAGATTCTAAGTAGACACTTCGGGTTACTGACGCCACTACTTAGATGTAAAGATAATACAAGGTGGTCGAAAGTGTCACGTAATAAAAAATGTGCAACCGAGACTCAAAATAAATGAGAATTGCCTCAGTGAGATCTTCTTTTGCTGATTGCAGTAATAATTTGTAACTTGAGATTCTCAATTTCACCCCAGTCTGTTCCCATGGTTTCTCCCTCCTCTCAAGGACTTTTTTTAAGGGGGGGTGGGGTGGAACGGGGGTTCAGAATGATGCCTGTTCCATAACGGTATCCTCGAAGAAAAAAACGCCTCGTCATTGCTGGAACTTGCCTGCAGATGTGTGTTGCTTTCTCTCGCCAGAGAGACTGCCCCGCCCCCCCTTTACATTATTAACATAACTAGCTGCTAAGATCTCTGTAATTTAATTTTGCTTGCCGCCTAGCTTACAAGCGACTAAATACGTTACTTAAAAATACAGAATCCGTTAGGTTTTCGGCTTGCGGAAAAATTTTGATCAGCGCGCTTTTCCAGGTAGTATAAATACAATATGTGAGCTGGCATATTAGCATTAGAAATGTATCACAACTGGGGGTGGATCACACCGTTCGAATCAAACACCAGAGTCGCTCGCTTCCGATGTACATAGTTACAATCAAGTGTGGGAGGATACGCTTACCACTCCCATTAATGGTTGTTACTGGCGGATTACCAGCTTCGATAGAAAGCGAAGTCGAAAGAAGTCAGCTTCGTCCTTTTTAAGGTCAGACTTGTTCGTTTTCGCATTCCTTTGTGGACAGTGTGCAACAAATGAGTTATTCTCAGATACGATCTTCCATTTTAAATGTTAACTCTTCGTTGTCAAAATGTGGCTACGGCCTCAGTTTCTTCATCCACCAGTTCTCGCCCGTCGTCCAGTACCATACTGGATCTGCATGTTCGATGGGTCCTTCAAATCATCGTACAGACATCAAAAAAGTTTTGCATCAACCCACTTCTCAGAACTCCTGAAGATAGACGTTGGCTGTGGATATTGTATCACAGACTCAGTCTCTCTGTTTAGAGATGTTACTTAACCCGCCCAAAGATATAAACACCATGCATGGGCAGCGCCTTTCAGACGGAGGGGGTCCCACAGCCGATCAGTTCTAGTCATTCCACCAGGAAGGAGGTAAACGGCTCGTGTTGCCTGTAGTTCAGCCATGCCTAGACGGTCAATACCGCGGTTCGATCGCGTCCGCATTGTTACTTTGTGCCAGCAAGGGCTCTGAAGAAGGGAAGTGTCCAGACGGAGTGAACCAAAGGGATGTTGTTCGGACATGGAGGAGATACAGAGATACAGGAACTGTCGATGACATGCATCGCTCAGGCCGCCCAAGGACAACTACTGCAGTGGATGACCGCTACCGTCGGATTATGCCTCGGAGGAACCCTGACCGCAACGCCACCATGTTGAATAATGCTTTTCGTGCAGCCACAGGACATCGTGTTACGACTGAAACTGTGCGCAGTAGACTGCTTGATGCGCAACTTCACTCCCGACGTCCATGGCGGGGTCCATATTTGCAATCAAAGCGGTACACATGGGCCCAACAACATGCCGAATGGGCCGCTCAGGATTGGCATAAGTCTGCAGTGGGCCACCAGGAAGACCATGAGGAAGACCGGCAAGGAGATGGACTGACAACGTCAGGGGAGACATACACGTTGTTGGCTTAAGAGCAGAAGATGTCAACGACAGGGAGAAATGGAGGAGGTGTAGTAAAACAGCAGACCCACACGGCGGGATTAATGCTTGGAAAGAGAGAGAGAATTGGCCACCGAGTCAAATCATTTCCGGAAATCTAGAAACATGGATTTCTGTTTCTTTGTTTCAAGGAAATTTATTGCATTCGAAACGGGAATATGCTCAAGAATCTTGCAGCGAACCGATGTTATGGATATAGGTCTGCAATTTTACAGGTACATTCTTTTACCTTTCTTACACGCAGGAGTCGGACGCAGTTTTTTCAAATAGTTTGGGACTTGCCGCTGGGCGAGAGATTCGAGGTATATGTGGGCTAAGTGAGAAGAGTATTCTTTGTTAAACCATAATGGGATCCAATCCGGAGCTGGCGAATTATTTCAACTTTTCAATTGATTCTCAACGCCAGACTTGCCTAATTGTATGTCCTGCATTTGACAGTATGAAATCTCACCTGGGCCACGATGTGGCCGTTTGTGCAGTTAGAAGGTGACCACGGTTTAAGCATTTTTCTTGACAAGAAGTGCCATCTAAAGTGAGACGTCGGCACGTCCTGAGGCATGCTGAAGGGGTTCCAGCCCACGATGCAGCACTGAGTCATCTGGCAGGGACGAGGGTGTACCCCTCGCTCCGCCTACAGCAGACAGCAGCCGACCGGCCACGTTATTAACACGGCGCCGAAGACGCCCGCGACGTAATGGAGACGCGCCGAGCTGACAATGGGAGTCCCGACCCAGGCAGGTCGCTGTACGATATACTGCCGATTGTTTGGCCCGGTGAACACGAGGCCCGCCCGGTCGGCTGTCCTGGTATACTTCGGGCCTACATGTGACCGACGCGCCTGCACAGCGGGGGCACGCTCTTCGCTCTCCAGGTACACGCCTACGGATGAGTCTGTACTGTCTGGACTGCCAGCGACCTGTAGCTCGACTATAAGAGTTTCGTGATGAAACTGGGTTTACTTCTTAGTATGCAACATGACCATGCGCGCGTTATAAATATACCCAGATCTAGTGGAAATTGATACACCATGGACATCTTTACCATACATGTACCATACTGATACTCCAGTATATCTACATCTACATGATTCAAATGGCTCTGACCACTATCGGACTTAACACCTGAGGTCATCAGTCCCCTAGACTTAGAACTACTTAAACCTAACTAACCTAAGGACTTCACACACATTCATTCCCGAGGCAGAATTCGAACCTGCGACCGTAGCAGCAGCGCGGTTTCGGACTGAAGCGCCTAGAACCGCTCGGCCACAGGGCCGGCCCCCCGCCTTCAGGTACTGGCTTCCGCTGTGCAACCAACTGCTTCCTATGCTTTTCCTAATGTCTACAATGAGCCTACAGTGTAGTAGCTAGCCTGATCGCAAATAAACAGTGTTAATCAGAGCCCTGAATTCTGTCAAATCCCAGAATCTGCATCACTAGTAGATGCCTTGTGACAGTGTTTGGTGCTGATACATCACAGGCGGCAGTGGCCGGCTTACATCTACATCCATACATCGCAAACCACCGTATAGTGCGTAGCGGATGGTACCCTGTATCGCTACTAGTCACTTCCTTTCCACTTACACTCGCAAATAGAGCGAGGGAAGAACGACACTTTATACGCCTTCGTAGGAGCCGTATTTTCTCCTATCTTATCTTTGTGGTCCTTATGCGAGATGTACGTTGCCGGCAAAAGAGTCGTTCTGCAGTCAGCCTGAAATGCCGATTCTCAAAATTTTCTCGATAGTGTTCCGCGAAAAGAATGGCGTCTTCCTCCCAGGAATTGCTACATGAGTTCCCGAAGCATCTCCGTAATACTGGTGTGTTGATCGAATATACTGATAACTAATCTAGCATCTCGCCTCCGAATTGCATCGGTATCTGCCTTTAATTCGACCTGGTGCGAATCCCGAGTAATGTAGCAGTTCTCAAGAGTGGGTCGCGCTATTGATCTACATGCGGTTTCCTTTTCAGATGTAGCTAGGGGCAGCCACGTGCTCTTGGGCGTCTTGCCACTCTACGGGCGGCGCCCCCCCGTCGGAGGTTCGTGTGTGTGTGTGTGTGTGTGTGTGTGTGTGTGTGTGTGTGTGTGTGTGTGTCTAAGTTAGATTAAGCAGTGTGTAAGCCTAGAGCCGATGACCTCAGCAGTTTGGTCCCACAGAAACTTACCACCACCACCTTTTCAGATGAACCACACTGTCCTAAAATTCCCCCAATAACCCTTTGTCAGCCATTCGCCTCCCCTACAGCCATCTTCACGGGCTCGTTCCAATTCATATCGGTTTGCAGCATTTCGCCTTCACCGTGCACGTGCCGGAGTAACATTCCAGTGATCTATATCTACGTACATACACCGCAAACCACCGTACGGTGCGTAGCGGAGGGTACCCTGCACCACTACTAGTCACTTCCTCTCCAGTTCCACTCTCAAAGGGAACGAGGGAAAAGCAGTAGATCACTAATAGTGAATTCGAGCTATAAGGAATTCTCTTGATACTGGATCAACTTAGCATTTACAGCAAACTGACATTCATTACGGCCGGCCGCGGTGGTCTCGCGGTTCTCGGCGCGCAGTCGGGAACCGCGCGACTGCTACGGTCGCAGGTTCGAATCCTGCCTCGGGCATGTATGTGTGTGATGTCCTTAGGTTAGTTAGGTTTAAGTAGTTCTAAGTTCTAGGGGACTGATGACCATAGCTGTTAAGTCCCATAGTGCTCAGAGCCATTTGCACCATTTTTTGACATTCATCACGCTAACTAGACATTTTTTCTAAGCCATCTCGTATCCTCCTACAGTCACTCAACAACGACACTTTCCAGTACATCACAGCTTCATTAGCAAACAGCCGCAGATACTTGAGACATATTTTGATAATGATGTTATCCATATGCGAGCTCTATTTTCAGTGCAGAAAAAAATCCTTCCTAGAGATAAAGTACAGAGCACCTGCCAACGTAGCCAAGATCGCTAACGCACGCCTGCGCAATGGCGCTCGACTGGGAGGTACGTCTGTTCGAGGTCCTTCGGTGGATAAAGTTTTCACTTCCAGTATATCACCAAACGATGCCACACTGCACATACGTTTTAAGAATGGTCGCAGGGCGTGATGGTTATTAGGTATGCCTACAACTGCGATAACTTTTCAAGTAGAGATCGCAACACAGCATGCCCAGAAGACATGCCCGCACAGTTAACGCCGTCTTTAGGACTTAGGAAGCGGAATCACTGGGATGAGAGACAGACGAGCATCCTACTCAATGAAAAGTTCGTTAACAAAAAGTCAGAAGTAGAAAATATTTTGTAATTTTTTTAAATGTTGGAGAGAGAATAGGATCTAGCTGTTCATTAGAAAATGCAAGTCTGTACATGAAAGACCCAATATCTATGCAAGTTCATATAACTGAAATTCAGCCCATCTCTCCTACTGCTAAAAAGTAACAGCTCGCATCGAACTGACGGCATTTCCAACAGAGTACAAAACGCTTGTTCCCAACGGATAAGTAGCATTCTTAGCCACACATGTAGTACGTCACCGAACCGGGGCTTTTTTCCGGACGTATACATATGCTATTGCAAAGCCATTGCTTAAAAAAGGGAATAAGTCTGATGCTAACAACTACCGTCCAATCTTCCTTCTGACAGCTTCATCGAAAGTTCTTCAAAAAGGAATGAATTTGAGAGTAGCTCCAAACATTTGTAAAAACGAAGTACTAACAAAAGTTCAGTTAGGTTTTTGGAAAGGGTTTTCAATAGAAATTGCTATATATGCTTTCACTGATCAGATATTAAATGCTCTGACTAAGCGAACGTCTCCCGTTGGGATTTTGTGTAATTTCTCGAAGGATTTTGACTGTGAGAATCATGAAATTCTTCTAGATAAGCTTAAGTATCGTGGTATGAGTGGGACAGTGCACAAATCGTTTAATTCATATTTAACTGGAAGAATGCAGAAGGTTGAAGTTAACAATACAAAAATCTGCAAAAATCAGCAAAGTCCTCTAATTGGGGAGATATCAAGAATAGTGTCCCATATGGTTCAGTCTTGTTTCCCTTATTGTCCTTAATAGCCCGCATCTCGTGGTCGTGCGGTAGCGTTCTCGCTTCCCACGCCCGGGTTCCCGGGTTCGATTCCCGGCGGGGTCAGGGATTTTCTCTACTTCGTGATGGCTGGGTGTTGTGTGCTGTCCTTAGGTTAGTTAGGTTTAAGTAGTTCTAAGTTCTAGGGGACTTATGACCACAGCAGTTGAGTCCCATAGTGCTCAGAGCCATTTGAACCATTTTTGTCCTTAATATATATTAATGACTTGCCTGTCTACATGCATGAAGATGCAAAGCCAGTTTTTGGTGATGAGCTGGCCGCTGTGGTCGAGCAGTTCTAGCCACTTCAGTCTTGAACAGCGCTTCTACTACGGTCGCAGGTTCGAATCCTGCCTCGGGCGTGGATATGGGTGATGTCCTTAGGTTAGTTCGGTTTAAGTAGTTCTAAGTCTAGGGGACTGATGACCTCAGATGTTAAGTTTCATAGTGCTTAGAGCCATTTGAACCATCTTTTTGGTGATGAAGCAACGTCTTTCAGAGAATTATTAAGCGCTTCTCTGCAAATGGACTCTCACTAAAACATCTTCAGAGTTAAAACTGACACTATAGTGGCTACGACAGTGCTGTTTCTGATAGTAGTGAGTATAGAAACGTTTTTTCTATTCCATTTTCAGGCCCTATTTCTTATAAAATTCGTCGACTTCTATTTAAAAGATATGTATGAAAAGTTCCCTTTTCCGCTAACAGTAACTTGCAGAAAAATCTTATTCACAGTCTCGAGTCCATAGTTGCTCCTGTAAATAGTTCAGGAGTTTATAAAATCATTTGTCATACGTGTCCTGTTTATTATATAGGACAATCTGGAAGATCTTTCAGTGTCAAATGTAAGAACCATTTGTTGGGAAAAAGAGGCACTAAAGTATATAATTCCATTTTTGGTGATAATTTGTTAATTGCTGGTCACAAACCAAGAAGTGTTGAAGAAAAACGGGAAAAAGAAAGATCACAGGCTCGACCTACTCGGAGAGCTGGAGATGTTTTAATGTATTTATAGCTACCGTTTTAGAAGTTTAAACACAGTGGAGGGAAGTTCTGATTTCACTTTGACCAGCTTCGAAAGTCAGCAGTTTGATTGCTTTGTGTCTAGGGCAGCGGAATTACATACGGTTGACATCCTGAAGCTCCCTTCAGTCGCAGTGTGACGATGGTGAGATGAGAATTCTGTGGATATGTTGTTGGTAGCAGCTGTGCTTAAATTTCAGATTAGCAGTTAGAATGCATTTCTTTAACATTGCACTGTCTGTTGCTTTCTTTGCCAGTTTGTCGGACTTATTTCCCACAGTCCCGGCAAGCTCCTGGATCCATATAAACGATACTTCAGTACTGTTTCTTGGTGGTTTTGATACAGAAACACCTGACTGGTACGGTAAATAACGGCTCCCTGCGTATCTGGTGACAGACTGTAGTAAATCGTCCACTAATAATATTTATGGGTGTTTCCCTCACTTCTTGGGAGACCAATTTCATATTTACAGTTCAATAACAAGCTAACTGGGTTTTTGATCTACTAATATATACTTATTTTGAAACTGGTTTTTGGCTTATTATGCCGACAACAGTAGAGAGATGACTAAGGTCCACAAGAGAAACTTGTGTGTACGAAGCAAACGTTTCAAAGAAACATACTGTCAACACAAGCAGAACCTTGGTCTGAAATTGTTACGTGTAAAATGTCAAATAGTGCTATAATCAATTGAGTTATGCACCAGAAGTGTTAAATTACAATTTACAAGATGAATAGTATGAAATGCTGTACATATCAAAGACACGTTGAAGTATGTTAATAATACTAAATAAATAAAAAAGTAAGGAATATCGACAATTACGTTGTGGTACAAGTTTGCGTTTATGAATATGATACTGAGATTCAGGTCTGGGAGTGTATGGCTGGTTGATTGTCGAGTAAAGATCAAGAGTGGGAATGTGCTCAGCTGCAAGTTGTCGTTTTGAACCTGGTGGGGGCTTGTGCTAAATTCTGATTTAACTCAAGTGATTCTACCTGGGTGAGTTTTTCCCCTTTTCTCCTTTCTTGTCAATATGTAGCAGCACTTCTGCCTTTACTTTGGCCTCCATTCAGCACATCTTCAGTAAAAGTGGAACCTGCCTTGCGTAACCACCAACTACGTTCATGCTCTGTCAGACAAAGTGCCGCTGTCCTTTCCGCTTAGCCAATGTATTGTGTGTTACTTTTTTCAATTTCATTGTTCTCAAAAAAATGAGGACAGCCCGGATAACCGCTTCCAGGATGCGGAGAGGCTCACTGGCCCTGGATAAAATCCGTTCGATGGATTAACAGCCAGCCTGGATGTGGTTTCTAGGCGGTTTCCCACATCCAATTACGTGAATATCTGCTGGTATCCACGTCCCGGCTCAGTTACACGGTTCACAGACTTTTCGAAAATGGCCGGCCGCGGTGGAGGAGCGGTTCTAGGCGCTTCAGTCGGGAACCGCACGACTTCTACGGTCGCAGGTTCGAATCCTGCCTCGGGCATGGATGTGTGTGATGTCCTTAGGTTAGTTAGGTTTAAGTAGTTCTAAGTTCTAGGGTACTGATGACCTCAGATGTTAAGTACCATAGTGCTGAGAGCCATTTGAACCATTTTTTTTTCGAAAATGTCCTCACACTTCCATATTGGAAAACACTAGAAGCAGGCGGCTGGGCTACACAAATTCTGTCGCAGGGTGGGGAAAGGAGGGAGGGGGGTGGTGGAATGGGAACAGGAGGGTCACACTGCCACCATCTACGGATAGCATCGCCAAATCCAAAACAACAGGCCAACCCCGTGAAGACACAGGACAAGCCCATGGAAGAAGGAAGACTGTCTCAGAAAAGTCGCTTCCGTCGGAGGAGCTCGAGCTTTCTGTGTGTTTTGTAAACATTCGCATCGAACATTCTCAAAATTGGGTATTGGAACTAATATCTCTTTTTTTGAGTGGGCGGGGGGGAGGTGCGAGGGAGTGTATGTCTTTTGGTACGCGTTGGTAGGATACCAGGGATTTCGAGCTGAATCTCTTACATCTAGCTGCATAAAACATCAGAGAGTGAAACTTCCTGGCACATTAAAACTGTATGCCGGACCGAGACTGGAACTCGAGACCTTTGCCTGTCTCAAGTTTGTCCTCTATAGTTTCATATCAGCACAAACTCTGCTGCAGAATGGAAATTTCATTCTGGGAACATGCCCCAGGCTGTGGCTAAGCCATGTCTCCGCAATATCCTTTCTTTCACGAGTGCTAGTTCTGCTAGGTTCGCATGAGAGCTTCTGTAAAGTTTGGAAGGTAGGAGACGAGGTACTCGCAGAAGCTGTGAGGACGGGGTGTGAGTCGTGCTTCGGTAGCTCAGATGGTAGAGCACTTGCCTGCGAAAGGCAAAGGTCCCGAGTTCGAGTCTCGGTCCGGCACACAGTTTTAATCTGCCAGGAAGTTTCATATCACCGCACACTCCACTGCAGAGTGAAATCTCATTCTGGAAACGTCAGAGAGTGTTTGTGCGTACGTTTTTTCTTTCTTTTTATTAATCAGAGGATGCTACTGCGTAGGGTTTCACGGCCTGCGTCAGTTTGAATAATATTCTTTTGGCGATAAGCCACATCAATGTGAAACAGTAAATGAACTATACTGCCGACGTTTCAAACTTTACTGCAGGTATCTTCCTCTGCGCAACTAAACAGTTCAGCGCCCTGAAGAGGATCGCAGCAAAGATGGGCGAAACAGCATTGATATGGCGCTCGCCGCTAACCTGTGATCTTGATCAGAGCACGCACTGTAATCGATTATAGTTCGCTGTTCTGGTGCGGGTGGCGTTCCGGTGGCGATTTGCTATGACGTCGCTGCCGTGTGTTTGCGATGGCCGGTGGAAAGCGAGAGGGTAGTCGGTTTTTCAGGTATTGCACGGATCGTGAAGTTCGCTCTGCCTGACCGGCTAGTGACTAGCGCTAAGGCTGTTGTGCCTCGCAATATGAGCAGAGTGGTCTGGGGCGGAGGCGACTCGCCGCTGTGCTAGCCATGCGGTGGTGATTAATTGGAGTTGGCGTAATTGTTCTTCCTACCTGTTTGATGTGGAGATCCGGTGGGGTTTCGGAGACTAGTTGCTGAATTTTGGAGTCGTCTGCCAGGATAGGGTGTGGGCTCGGTTGGCTCTTCAGATTTTTCACTGAACTTTTCTGATGTGGGACGGTGTTGTTGGAACTTTTTGCTGTGTGTGTGATTCGTTACGATATTTGTTGGTTCAAAAATTCAAATGGCTCTGAGCACTATGGGACTCAACTGCTGAGGTCATTAGTCCCCTAGAACTTAGAACGAGTTAAACCTCACTAACCTAAGGACATCACACACATCCATGACCGAGGCAGGATTCGAACCTGCTACCGTTGCGGTCTTGCGGTTCCAGACTGCAGCGCCTTTAACCGCACGGCCACTTCGGCCGGCCTATTTATTGGTACTAATTTATTTGCTCAACTGGAGTCCTGCCCGGAGTTGCGTTCATGTATGGTACATTTGGCAGTCCATGTGTTGGGTAAAGTCTGTCTAAGAAGGGCGGTTTTGTACAGTATATACATAGTGAGTTACTGGCGCTTGGTATGTGTGGTCTTCTGGGACCTGAACAACACGACCTAGTCAATTTGGTTGTGTAACAGCATTTAGTGGTATGTTCTGTATTTTTTTTAGTGTGTTATTATTAACTTGGTGGAATAGTCGCGTTTGGTGTCGTTAAGGCACTTCTAATACCGTGGTTTGACTATTCATGTGGGCTTGGCTTTTGTTGTTTCGTTTTAGGAAGCGAGAATTGTTTGAGACTTGTGTGTGTTGGCTTCCGGCACTTGTTAAGAGCGCCCGAGTTAACGGCGCCATGGTTATCATGTGCTGTCGGGATGCTATACTGAATTTTGAATTTTATCTTGTGTTGATATTATCTGTCGTGTGTTACAGAACATAACCAAGGTGCGTAAGCGATGGGCAGTTGTGGAAGGCGTGTCGGGCAGCTCTCAGCGGTTTATTTCGGGGACCGTTTCTAGTGGGAAGGCTCCGAAAAGTTGAGAGCTCGCTCGTCTGTGATTGCGTTGGGAGTTGCCCTCGCTCTTTGGTTGTATCAAATTATTATTTTGTGAAACTTCCTCGCAGATTAAAACTGTGTCCCGGACCGAGACTCGAACTCGGGACCTTTGCCTTTCGCGGGCAAGTGCTCTAACATCTGAGCTACCGAAGCACGACTCACGCCCCGTCCTCACAGCTTTACATCTGCCAGTAACTCGTCTCCTACCTTCCAAACTTTACAGAAGCTCTCCTGCGAACCTGCAGAACTAGCACTCCTGAAAGAAAGGACACTGCGGAGACATGGCTTAGCCACAGCCTGGGGGATGTTTCCAGAATGAGATTTTCACTCTGCAGCGGAGTGTGCGCTGATATGAAACTTCCTGGCAGATTAAAACTCTGTGCCGGACCGAGACTCGAACTCGGGACCTTTCTGATTATATTTATTGGTTGTGTGTTGCGTTTCTTTCATTTTATGGTGCCAAGCGCCATTATCTTGCTCATATTTTTTATATAAATCATTGTAAATTGCAATGCCAAGTTATTGGATTTTATCTTTTGGATAAACTCTTAAAGCACTATTGTAAAAGGTTCTTGATTTTATGGTGTCAAGCCACCGTTATTGTTTTTAAAGCTTACTCTTTAACCATTTGTTAAGTTTTGTAAATTGTATGAATTTGTTGTTATTTAAAAGTGTTTAGTATTGGCAATTTAATAAATTGTGTACCGAGTCTGCTGTTATCATATTATTGGGTGGAACTCGTTGGATAGTCGTCCTTTAAGAATACACATTTTAAACATTGTGGTTGTTTTATTGTTTCGTAAAGACTTGGTATTACACCTCAAAGGATTTTATTCGCGTTTATTACTAATTGGCCAGTGGACGTGGATCAGGAACAGAAGTTGACGCGGTCCGCTCACGGCAGTGCTCGCTGCGGGGGAGGGGTGACCGCCCCGGCTGCGGGAGGACGCACCCCCGCGCCGCGGCGCCTCTGGGCCGGCGCCACCCCTTATCTCGATCGGGCAGCGCAGAGACAAAGAACCGCCCCGCTAGGTGGTTATTTATCGCGAGGCGTGGCCGAGACGTCGTCCCCTCCCCCGCTGTCTCTCTCTCTCTCTCTCTCCCACACACAGACACCTCCCCTCGCCCCGTGTCCTGCGAGGGTCCGCGGCACTGCTCGAGACGTTTCCAGACCAGCGCGCACCGCCTGCCTTAGGAGGCGTCACAACACTCCGCTTCCACTAGAACAGCGCACACACTAACCGCTGTTCTCAGCAGAACAGTCTTCGCGCAGGATGCGAACAGTTTGTCGAAATAGTCCGTTCGAAATATGCTCCAGTAGTTCATTGGCTCCCGCACTGTAACTTGGTGCCTCGCCTTCTTTTCCGATGTCTGCAACGCCCGACGCCGAAGTACGAAGAAATCTCTCTGGTTATCAACCGAGTGGCTGTGTTGTAATGAAGCAACGTTTCAGTGAGTTTCGTACTCGATGTCTTCAGGCAAAGTGTCAGGTTCATCTACATCTACATGGATACAATGCGAATCGCATTTGAGTGTCTGGCAGAGGGTTCATCGAACCCCCTTCACAATTCTCCATTATTCCAATCTCCTATAGCGCGCAAAAAGAATGGACACCTATATCTTTCCCTACGAGCTCTGATTCCCCTTATTTTATCTTGGTTCAAAAGGCTCTGAGCACTATACGACTTAACTTCTGCGGTCATCAGTCGCCTAGAACTTAGAACTAATTAAACCTAACTAACCTAAGGACATCACACACATCCATGCCCGAGGCAGGATTCGAACCTGCGACCATAGTTGTCGCTCGGCTCCAGACTGTAGCGCCTCCCCATGTAAATCAGTGTAAACAAAATATTTTGGCATTCGGAGGAGAAAGTTGGCGATTGGAATTTCGTGAGAAGATTCCGTCGCAACGAAAAACGCCTTTCTTTTAATGATGTCCAGCTCAAATCCTGCACAATTTCCGTGATACTCTCTCCCACATTTCGCGATAATACAAGATGTGCTGTCTTTCTTTGAACGTTTTCGATGTACTCCGTCAGTCCTATCAGGTAAGGATCCCACACCGCGCAGCAGTATTCTAAAAGAGGACGGACAACCGTAATGTAGGCAGTCTCCTTAGTAGGTCTGTTACATTTTCTAAGTGTCCTGCCAATAAAACACAGCCTTTGGTTAGCTTTCCCCACAACATTTTCTATGTGCTCCTTCCAATTTAGTCCGCAGCTCGTGGTCGTGCGGTAGCGTTCTCGCTTCCCACGCCCGGGTTCCCGGGTTCGATTCCCGACGGGGTCAGGGATTTTCTCTGCCTCGTGATGACTGGGTGTTGTGTGATGTCCTTAGGTTAGTTAGGTTTAAGCAGTTCTAAGTTCTAGGGGCCTGATGACCTCAGATGTTAAGTCCCATAGTGCTCAGAGCCAGCCTTCCAATTTAAGCTGTTCGTAATTGTAATACCAAGACATTTAGTTGAATTTACGGTTTTTAGATTAGACTGATTCATCGTATAACCGAAGTTTAACGAGTTCCTTTTAGCACTCGTGTGGATGACCTCACACTTTTCGTTATTTAGGGTCAACTGCCACTTTTCGCACCATTCCGATATTTTTTCTAAATCGTTTTGCAGTTTGTTTTCATCTTCTGATGACTTTATTAGTCGATAAACGGCAGCGTCATCTGCAAACAATCGAGGACGGCTGCTCAGATTGTCTCCCAGATCGTTTATATAGATAAGGAACAGCAAAGGGCCTGTAACACTACCTTGGGGAAGCCTGAAATCACTTCTGTTTTACTCGATGGCTTTCCGTCAATTACTACGAACTGTGACCTCTCTGACAGGAAATCACAAATCCAATCACATAACATAGACGATATTCCATTAGCACACAATTTCACTACGAGCCGCTTGTGTGGTACAGTGTTCGGATATGGTCGAAAGAGCTTCGAGTGAGGCAGTCGCGTGCCCGGCTTTGGTACAATAGCTACAAATAATCACGCGTCACAGGAATCCGACTCTTCTGACGAAAACGGATTGGAAATTTCTTCAAACGTTACATCAGGACGACACTGCTACTCGGCCCATAAACCGTGCAGTGCGGTGTAACCGAGCGGTCCAGGATGTCTTGTCACGGTCCGCGCGGCTTCCCCCGTCGGAGGTTCGAGTCCTCCCTCGGGCTGGGCGTGTGTGTTGTCCTTAGCGTAAGTTAGTTTAAGATGAAGTAGTGTGTAAGCTTAGGGGGCAAAGGCCTTGCCGGTTCCCGTGAGATCACCGAAGTTAAGCGCTGTCGGGCGTGGTCGGCGCTTGGATGGATGACCATCCAGGCCGCCATTCGCTGTTGCCATTTTTCGGGGTGCACTCAGCCTCATAATGCCAATTGAGGAGTTACTCGAGCGAATAGTAGCGCCTTCGGTCAAGAATACCATCATAACGACCGGGAGAGCGGTGTGCTGACCCCACGCCCCTCCTATCCGCATCCTCCATGAGGATGACACGGCGGTCGGATGGGCCCGTTAGGCCACTCGTTGCCTGAAGACGGAATAAGCTTAGGGACCGATGACCTAAGCAGTTTTGTCCCATAGGAACTTACCACAAATTTCAAAAAATTTCCGTCCACATTTCGCCTGCGAAATTTGTCCAGAAAACCTGTATTCCCATACCGTAAGTAGGCCGATGGAATGGTGGGGATGCATGATTTTCATCATCAGTGCTCGAGCATCAACTGGAGGTATGATTAGCCTAGGTGAGTACCGGGGGGCCCATCCCTCCTCCTCACTTTCGTTAAAGACTCGAACTGCCATGTATGAAATAGCACTGTTTAATGAGAAGCCGGCTTATCGCACATCTCAACACTTATGGCATCATATCTTCTGGACTATGTGCAGCACAGTGGTATAACTGTGTCGGTGCATACAGTATGGATACTCTCCGAAAATTGTGTTCCGAGTAGAATTAGTAAAGAAGAAAAAAAAATTAAAACGCCATGCTTGATGCTGATATTTTAGTGCACGAACAATGAATGTATAGTGGGCAATAACATTTTTATCTTTTCGTCATTTTGTGGCGGATGTTAGCGAGAAAATATTTCTTAAGGATTTTAAATTACACTACTTGCCATTAAAATTGCTACACCACGAAGATGTGCTACAGACGCGAAGTTTCACCGACAGGAAGAAGATGCTGTGATATGCAAATGATTAGCTTCTCAGAGCATTCACACAAGGTTGGCGCCGGTGGCGACACCTACAACGTGCTGACATGAGGAAAGGTTCCAGCTGATTCCTCATACACTAACAGCAGTTGACCGGCGTTGCGTGGTGAAACGTTGTTGTGATGCCTCGTGTAAGGAGAAGAAGCGTACCATCACCTTTCCGACTTTGATAAAGGTCGGATTGTAGTCTATAGCGATGGCGGTTTATCGTGTCGCGACATTGTTGGTCGAGATCCAATGACTGTTTCCACAATATGGAGTCGGTGGGTTCAGGAGGGTAATACGGAACGCCGTGCTGGATGCCAACGGCCTCGTATCACTAGCAGTCGACATGACAGGCATCTTTTCCGCATGGGTGTAACGGATCGTGCAGCCACGTCTCGAGCCCTGAGTCAACTGATGGGGACGTTTGCCAGACAACAACCATCTGCACGAACAGTTCGCCGTTTGCAGCAGAACCTGGGTGCACGAATGGCAAAACGTCATTTTTTCGGATGAATCCAGGTTCTGTTTACAGCATCATGATGGTCGCATCCGTGTTGGCGACATCGCGGTGAATGCACATTGGAATCGCGTATTCGTCATCGCCATACTGGCGTATCACCCAGCGTGATGGTACGGGGTGCCATTGCTTACACGTCTCGGTGACCTCTTGTTCCCATTGACGGCACTTTGAACAGTGGACGTTACATTTCAGATTTGTTACGACCCGTGGCTCTACCCTTCATGCGATCCCTGCGAAACCCTACATGTCAGTAGGATAATGCACGACCGCATGTTGCAGGTCGTGTACGGGCCTTTCTGGATACAGAAAATGTTCGACTGCTGCGCTGACCAGCACATTCTCCAGATCTCTCACCATTTGAAAACGTCTGGTCAATGGTGGCCGGGCAACTGGCTCGTCAAAATACGGCAGTCACGACTCCTGATGAACTGTGGTATCGCGTTGAAGCTGAATGGGCAGCTGTACCTGTACACACCATCCAAGCTCTGTTTGACTCAATGCCCAGGCGTATCAAGGCCGGTATTACTGCCAGAGGTGGTTGTTCTGGGTACTGATTTCTCAGGATCTATGGACCCAAATTGCGTGAAAATGTAATCACATGTCAGTTCTAGTATAATATATTTGTCCAATGAATACCTTTTTATCATCTGCATTTGTTCTTGGTGTGGCACTTTTAATGGCCAGTAGTATAGTTAATGGAGTCAATATTCCAACAGCTGACAAGACTGTGTCGTGAATACCAAATTCCAGGCATTACCTCTCACCACGGGCAATGCAGTGGCCGACGCCCTTGAGTTAACGACCAGGAGCAGCGGCGTTTGCGTATAGATGTCGGTGCTAACAGACAGGCAACACCGCGTGAAATAACCACAGAAATCAAGACGTCACCTGCAGCCCCTCTTCTGCGCTCGTGACTATATTGGCTGGACCCTAGTCGACCGCAAAACCGTAGCCTGGTCAGATGGGTCCCGAAGTCAGTTGGTAAGAGCTGACGTCTGGGTTGCAGTGTAGCGCAGACTCCTCAAAGTCATGAACCCAAGCTGTCAACAAGGCACCGTGCAAGCTGGTGGTGGCTACCAATAGAGTAGATCGTATTCACATGGGATGGACTGGGTCCTCTGGTCCAATCGAACCGATCGTATACTGGGAATCATGTTCGGCCACTTGTTCGCAAACAATGATGGAATTTTTGTGGATGACAATGCGCCATATCACTGGGCTACAGTTGGGCGCAGTATATTTGTGGAACGTTGTTGACAATTCGAGCGATACATTTGGCCGCCCGTGTCGCCCGACATGAATACCATCAAGCGTTTAAGAAACATGATCGAGAGGTCAATTAGTGCACAAAAATGTGTACCGGCAACACTCGTAATTATGGACGGCTATAGAGTAGAGATGGGTAGTTCGCGAACGAACGGGTGCAAAGGAACGGTTCACCCAGATGAACGAAAGGACCGAGGAACGAATTCCAAGGAACGATCGCGGCGGTCTACTTATAGTTCCCGGGAACGAGGAACGATCGGTTCATAGTTCACTTCGGTCACGACGGTCACTTCGGCAGTTCTCGTTCCAGCCTCGGTCGCGTGCTCGTCTCAGTCTCGGTCTCCCTCGGCCGCACTCGTCGTTCTTCGCATGACCACCTGTCTCAGTTCCACTGCCGACTGCTCCTAGTTACTTGAGTATCCAGTTGTTCGTTTCGTTGACTGCGCTCGCCTGTTTTACATGTGTTCCAAATTGTTCTTGCACTTGGTTCTGGCTATTCAGCGTCCACGACCGATAATCAAAAAGTATTTTATAGTTACGTAAATTACGTAAAAATTACGTTGTATCTAATAGGTACGTCTTTTCAGGTAACAAAAGGGCATATGAGCTCACTTCATTATATCGATGAACAGCAGAAGACATAACAAGGCAAGTATTTTTTTGTTATTCATATATTCTTTGGTTTCATCGACTTGATTTAGCAACGAACTTTCAATAATTTGCTTAATTTTTAGTGTAAGAAAATTCATATAAAACGATTTTCGTGTATCTTTCATATACAAAACATTACAATTAGGAAGGCTCTAATTATTTTTGAGTTTGGTTGTTTCCAATTTGCATTAACTGCTAGTTTGGTTTCTTCGGAAAAAAAAGAAAGAAAGTTGGTTGTGGGTCATTTGGGCTCAGTAGGAAAAGCGGTGGCTCTCCATTTGAAAAGACATAGATTGCCATAAAATCGTATTTACTTATTATCTAAAAACATTTGTTCAGAAGGAGCTTTCAAACAAAAAACTTTATTACTGCGAACTTAATTATTATTATTATTGCTTTATTAACTTCAATAATACGACATAAAAACCTAATTTTCACTACGCGTATGACGCAAGTATGAGAAAACCACATTTTATTTTATGCTTCCATGAAAGCTCCACTTCGCCTACGAACTCTGAGAAAACGTGAAGTACATATAGGGTGTAAACGATTATTGTTTACAAGTACAAGTCGAAACGAAGAATTTTATACAAGGTACTTGTGGCCTATCAAGTTGGGAACCAGCCACCAACAGGTGGCCCATGCGCGTCTCTTCTCCAGCTCTCTACACATCGTCATCGATTGTTTCGCAATTGTTACTTGCATTAGCTTGTTATTTCTTCACTGCCTAATTAGGACATGTTTGTCTGTTAGTTGTATCTGCTCGTAACGGGCAACACATCATCCATAATTGGGAAGCAGTCTGTAGTCGGGGCCGGTTTTCCGTGCGCCACCCTATATTATTCCCCTGGTATCAGCCACACAAAGCTACAGTTGGCTAAACGAGAGGTTCTGCAGAATCACAGAAATTACTTCTAAAAGTGTGTAAGAATTCTGTAATGAATAAAAACTCTATACTCCAGGAGGGGAGGCAAGTGCCCTCTCTCGGTGGCCTCCATCCTTCAGTCACCTACACCACTAGTTTTCAGTTTTTCATAAGAACCATATATCAAGCACAAATGATCGGTGAACGATTAAAAATGAACGGTTCCCAAAAAAGAAAGATCAGCAGCGAACTAGCTCCCAAGGATGAACCAGTTTGCCCATCTCTACTATGGAGTGTTCCTGCAATGGACTTCCAACAACTTACTCCATGCTACGCTGAGCTGCTGCACTACGCCTGGAAAAAAGGGGGCCGAAACGATATTAGAAGATATCCCTTGACTGTTAGTATGTCTGTGTATTCAATACCGTTGTAACTTAAGAGCCTCGCTAGTAATGACGGCATTATTTGAGTGTTGAAGGTTAAGATAGCGGTTTTGACGTAGATGATCTGTTCTCGGTATAGGGCAGTTGGAGAAAGGGATAGAGATAAACGAAGTACGAGAAAGAGGGTAGTAGTGACATCGTGGCAGTAGAGTCTGACGGGGCACTGTGCAAGGTGTATGGAACAGTGCACGCTGTATAGAAAAAAGATGAAAAATTAGAATAGAGGAAAAAAAAGAGGTAGAGAGAGAGAGGAAGAGCCAGGGACAGACAGCGAGAGAAATAAAACGAGGCCGGCGGCGAAACGAAACAAGAGGCGAGATTTACGGCAGCCGGCAGTAAACACGCTCAATCATTTTTATATGGCGCTTCCGGCGGCGCGGCCGTATTCACGGAGACACTGCCAACCGTGCCGCGCCGCCGGCCCGACGAGAGGGGAATTCGTTCCATTAAAGTTGGCAGCACTCCACTCGAGACGCGGCCACATATTTCACGGCGGCTCCCTCGGGAGCGCGCGCCGGGCTCCGAAGAAGGGGTTGCAGCAGCGGCGGCGACTCCTCTGCTCCGCAAGAGGGATCGCTCTTATTTACATCGGCAGCCAGCGCAGCGCAGCACAGCACAATGCCTGAGCTGGCCGGGGCGCGGCTGCAGCGAGCCGGCGGACGCGTTCTTCCAGGCGTGTCTGGCGGTTGTCAGCAGTGGAGTACTCGCTCTAGAATGCTCCAGCAATTCAAGAATAATTGCTGGCATACAAGTAATATACTCAAAAGCAGATGACTTACAGACACCTAACTAGTAACGCTTAGGACAAACTGTAGACCTCATCGGTGAGTCGTGGCATGCACTCCAATAGGCACTAAAAGCCGACAAACTCCATAGAGTGAGTGAGTGGGTTAGTTAGTTAGTTAAATGTTTTTTATTCCAGTCTTTGATCACATTATCAATTCTTTAGACCAGGGCTTCCCAACCTTTTCAGCTGGTGGACCCCTTCTTCAGTAGAAAATACATAGCGGACCCCTAGTCAGTCAAGAGCACAGTAACTTGAAATTTCAGAGTGAAACCCATGGAAACTGAAGGCTTCTTAATGCAAGTTCCATGTTCCCAATGACCCCCCCCCCCCCCTCCCCAAGTATCAATAGTCTCTGGTTTAGAGATGAATGAAAACAACTTGAAGGTCAAAAAAAGACTTATGAAATAGGTAGTGCACTAACAAAGCAAGTATAACATTTAATGATGCCTGGGGCCGCATACGTGCCAGCGAGTGCTGTGATTGGTCGACAAAGCTCTCTCCGCGCATTCGTAAAAGGTTTCAGCGCATCTACCGCCATGAGCCGGCACACAAACGACCCCCGTGTTGTTGCGAAACAATCAGAGAAACCGCAATATCCGGCACTAAACTGTGTATGCGTTCTCACTTAGGAACCGCAAAGGCTGCTTGGGAATACGACCTGAAGTAAAAGTATACATGTTTTTCACACGAAAAAAAGTGATTAATTTGATTTTCACAATTTTATTCAATAATTTTACTCATTATTTTACACGATTTGGTGAAAGGTGTCCGCTGACCCCCTAGAAAGATCCGGCGGACCCCTAAGGGGTCCTGCTTTAGACGATGACCAGTTTCAGTCCCTAATGACCATCCTCAGATCTTCTTTTCATCATATCCTAAAGTGATAAGGTCATAATGCCATCGTCAAAACACATAAATATAATCGGCACAGCATCGTCACATAGATCTCAAACAAGGTGTAGAATATTGTGGCCGAGCGGTTCTAGGCGCTTCAGTCTGGAACCGCGCGACCGCTACGGTTGCAGGTTCGAATCGTGCCTCGGGCATGGATGTTTGTGATGTCCTTAGGTTAGCTAGGTTTAAGTAGTTCTGAGTTCTAGGGGACTGATGACCTCAGATGTTAAGACCCATAGTGCTCAGAGCCATTTGAACCAACCAATTATTGCAATAATGACTGTGTGGATGATGTGGCCTATTCTACACCATATTTGAGATCTATGTGGCGATGCCGTGCCGATTATATTTATATGTTTTGACGATGCCATTGTGGCCTTATCACTTTAGGACATAATGTAAAAAAGATCTGAGGATGGTCATTACGGACTGAAACCGGTCATCGGCTAAAGAATTCATATTGTGATCAAAGACTGGAATAAAAGACATTTGACAGTATTGGATCACTGTTTGTATACGCGACTATGTCGCAGTTGGTGAAACTTAGTTATATAGTTAGTCCCATGGGTCATTTGAACGAATCTTTTATCGAAATGATGTGGAAAGAGTCAGTTTACAGGATATGTACACGTAATTAGTGTCAACATGGATGAACAAATTCTTATTATCAGTCAAGCTCATGCATATTTTGGTAATGATCTGGAATGACTCAGTTTACAGGGTATCTGCACGTTATTAGTCTCCACATTAATGAACTCATTATTATTATTAGTCCTATTCGTGCTTCTTTTTTGTTTAGCTGGCCATCAGTTTTTAAGCAGAATTTCTTCGGTGCTGTCGAGGAGAAATGATTTCAAATTAGATTCATAACTTGCTTCGCTAATTGTCAAACATTTTGTGTTAATGGGCGATTGATCTAAAATTTTTTTTTGCAGCACATTGAAGTCCTTTATGAGCCCCGACGGCCTGAATAATGGACAATACTGGTCATTTCTCGCTCTAGCGTTCTAGGTATGGACCTCACTGTCCTTCTCAAATTGTGACTGATTATTTATAACAAATTTCACTAGCGAGCATGTGTACAAATTTCGTTAACCAGCACATGTATTGTGACGGGCAACGGCGTTGCCGCACTGGTAACACCGATTCCCGCCAGATGACGGAAGTTAAGCAATGTCGGGCTGGGCTAACACTTGGATGGATGACCATACAGTCTGCCGAGCGCTGTTGGCAAGCGAGGTGCACTCAGCCCTTGTGAGGCAGACTGAGGAGCTACTTGATTGAGAAGTAGCGGCTCCGGTCTCGTAAACTGACATACGGCCGGAAGAGAAGTGTGCTGACCAAATGCCCCTCCATATCGGCATCCATTCATGCCTATGGTTTGAGGATGACACGGCGGCCGGTCGGTATCGTTGGGCCTTCCAAGGCCTGTTCGGACGGAGTTTAGTTTTATGTACTGTGACGGCGCAGTTATGATGCCTAGCTGCTCGAAGAAGTACCTCATCCATGATATTCCTGGGTGAACACGACATATTATTCTTACTGCTCGCTTTTGTGACATCTGTACCTCCTTTCTAAGTGACGAGTTACTTCAGAAGATTATCCCATAAGACATTATTGAGTGGAAATGCAAAATACTTCAGGAGGTTGACACGTTTGTATCGAAGATTAGCAATTATACAAAGAGCAAAATTGGCTGAACTTAATGCTTCTTCCAGTCCTCATCAATATGCACGCCCAAACATTTTGAGCATTCAGCCCTGTTTCCTGACCGTGCTCAGGTGCTACGTCAGTTGTTGGTACGACTATATTTGCTGTTCGGAACTCAACTTAGTGCGTGTGCGTGCGTGTGTGTGTGTGTGTGTGTGTGTGTGTGTGTATGTGTGTGTCTGTGTGTGCGTGCGTGCGTGTGTTTTTTTTTTTCAGAATTTCGGGAGAGTCCATTTTCAGAGAACCGGTTGATAATTCTTTGGAAAACATCATTTACCAACTCTACGGTTGTTGCTCTCTACTGGGATTTATGAAAACACTAGTATAGTCTGAAAAGCTGTGCATAAAGCTGTCAGCTCCATAAAACATGATGTATACAATTGCTTGGTATGGTCACGAAAATACCAACTGGCGTTATATCATCATTTAAGGCTTGTACTGTCTGATGAGTGAATGCAAAAACAGCATTCTCAGTTGAGCAACGATCTGGTTACCTAACTGTGATGTGCTAAGTAAATTATTTCACTTACATATGCGACTACTCTTTACTACATTACTTTTTCGAATACTTTGGAAGAAGATGTCAGTAGGGAAACTGGTCGATAATTATACGTTTGTTTCTGTGGCCAACTTTTACATATAACCTATAATAACAGATGGACGATAATTGTTTAAGACTGTCTTGTCACCTCTATGATAAAGTGTTTTAATACTTGAATATATGTTGGTACTACTTCTTGTTGCTTCAATTTTTCTGGAACGACATTTTTAATATAGTCTTTTGGTTCCTCAACTGAACGTTTAATTCTATTTTTGGTACTACTTTTAGAAAATGAACCTTGAATGTACTTGCAGCTTCTGAATTGTCAGTCACAACACTCCCATTTAGTTTAATCATTGTGGAATCTCGTACGCTGACTGGCTGTCTGGTCTCCCATTTGACAATGTCCCATACAGTTTCAGTCTTACCATCTGCGTCATTTGGTCCTGTCAGAACACGCATACTTCTGGACATTGTAATGACTTTGATTAAAATACCAAAGAATGTCAGATCTTGACTTTGGCGTTTGTATGACTTTCCCTCATCTTATTGTATGAGATTTTAATTCTCTCAGTTATCCAAGGTGACACCGTAATCCATAATCGTTGCCAGACAGCGTCTCTGATGAGTTCCATCGGGTTCAGATCAGTCGGTTCAGTGTCTTGGGCCTCAAACCAGTGCAGCACGATTCTGGCCAGACGGTGCAGTAATCCTGGCGGAAGATGCCGTCACCGACGTGGAAGGCATCAACTATGAAGATGTCGCGCAATCATATTCACGTACTCCATTAGTGACACAGTGCTCTCTGTTAGTGTCACAGGTCCCACGGAAGCCCACACGAATGTGTCCCATGGCATAATACTGCCACCGTCTCCGTGTCCGTGATAAGATGAATTGAAAGGGTCCAACAGGGACGAAAAGCTCTTGTTCTCCGGTTCAGATTCCCGCTTACACTTGTCAGTAATCTTGACGACGCAGATACCTGGCAGTGGCCCCAGAGGGTAGTATTACCTGTGCAGTTGATGGAACAGTTCTGCGCTAATCTCTTTGCCGGCCCCGCGGGTAGCCTGGGAATTCAGTGTCTGGCTTTCTGTGAGCTTCGTCTCCGTTGGTGGCGCTACAACGCACAAATGAGACTCTGCTTGCGCACGCAAAACCAAGAATTTATACTCGTTTGTCATATCTCTTCATATTTTGCGACATCGTTATACGTTTTGTAAATTGAAGTTGGTAGTTTACCGCCGGTTGAACATTATATGAATGTGTGGTGTCGGTTCTTTCGGACATGTGAGAAAGAACAGACACCACGCGGTATCCGCGGATGTGATACGTGTTATGTAAATTGAAGGTGCAAGGTGCAAGGGGGTGAGAAAGGAAAGGGAAGGGACTGTTGATGTCAGCTGCATTGGGACTTCAGTACGGATGCGCAAGTAGCGAGCATGGTTGACAAGGACAAGGACAAGGCCTACGGAATGGTGGGAATGTGTGTCGGCCGGCTGGCGTGCCGAGGTAGTCCGCGCAATTGTGATTAACACTGTGTCCCGACGCAACTGCCTAGTAAGCAGGAGATCCCGAGTTCGATTCCCGGTCCGGCACAGATTTTCATCCGTCTTTGCTGAATCGGCATAAAAGCCCCGAGGCAGCTGACATCAGTAGTCCCTTTCCTTTCCTGTTCTTTCTCCCCTCCACCTTCAATTTATATAATGTGTTTAACGTCTTGTAAGCCAAAATATTTCTGGTTTCATGTATTTGCGTACTATAAGTGGCTAGAGACCTTAACGTGTTTTGTTTTATGTGATTAAGGAGGGTAGGATTTATCTAACTTCCACGAGATATTACCTGATTTTACCGTACAACGTAAGTAGTAGTCTTTGATTTAATTCTGAGAAGTTTGCATTTTTAATTTTGTTTTGGAAAACCATTGTCTTCCTGTATGGGGGAAGCTCCATCGTCATTTTTTTCTGTCATTTGTGAATAATGTATCTGGTCTTTTTAATATATAACTTAAATGAGCTTAGATTTCGCTTGATTTCGGTTAGTCATTCCTCCATTGCTGATGTTCTATTCCTGCAAGAACCATGTATGGTATGTAATGAACATGTACTCATTTATTTGTACTTTCAGAATGAAACATCCCACATTTGAATAAGGCATTCCTATTTTGCATGTTTGCTAAACTATAACGATTTGATGGCATTCTTATTCATCACCTTGTGTCGTTCTTAAACTAACCAGTATGTGGTTTAATAGACCATAATAGCGTAGGTAGTAGCGCTGTCTCCAATAGTCACAAAGCGTCTAAGCGCATATTCATATTTAAATATCATATAAAAATTCTGTTCCCTTTATTTATTCACAACGTCTTAGGCATGAAGGTATCGCCAATTTAGTATTGTAGGGCAGCGTGGAAGGTAAAAATCGTAGAGGGAGACCAAGAGATGAATACACTAAGCAGATCCAGAAGGATGTAGGTTGCAGCAGGTACTGGGAGATGAAGCTTGCACAGGGTAGAGTAGCATGGAGAGCTGCATCAAACCAGTCTCTGGAGTGAAGACCGCAACCACAACAATAAGGTCAGATGCGTATTAATTTACTATACTGATGCATTTCCATTTACAATTGCCTCATTTGCCAAACATCTGTTTACACTCAATTACCCCCTCCCCTCTTCCTACATATTTCGACAGCCGGTCTCCTGCATGACTGCGAATCCGGACGCGACTATCGACATGGTGTAACAAAATATGTGATTCATCAGACCAGGTGACAGGTTTCCATACATCAACGGTTCGGTTACTATGACCCTGTGCCCGCTGCAGTCGTAATTGACCATGTCGTTTGCTCAACCTGAACGCACATACGTCGTCTACTGAAGAGCCCCAGTTTCAACAAAATCCTCTGAAAGATATGCTCAGCAATAGTTGTGATTGCACGTACTCTGTCGTCAGATCTTCCACAGATCGCTGCCTCCCCTGCTTCAAGGCGCGGGCAAACTTCCGACTTCCACGTTCGGTTCGGCGATGAGGGATGGACGTCCAGTACCTCGTCACCTACCCGTGGTTTCCACCTCCAACCACTTATCATAGATGCAAAGCAGCGCGCGAATTGCCGAACGGGTTCACCAGAATGAGGTAGGAGAAATCAACGTTCGCGGCACTATAGTTGAGATTAAGCACTTATAATATGAAAACTTCAGCCAAACAAAGGTTGCTGTGTGAATACGGCGGCGACCTATCGCGATACAGCTTTTCCGTATGACGCAATCATTGCTCTTCAAGTCACGTGCTTTGAATGTTTCTTCTTGGCGTCGGAAATGGGCCTGTCAGAGCATATCTGACACGATGTAGCGGCTAACAGCAATTCAGATCCGACGCATATTTAATCCATTTTTCCAGAATTCCTTGTCAGGTTAGCCGCCGACGCCTTCCCATACAAAGACATGGCGCGCTAGCTCAAGCCTGTCAGACTTTTACTTTCGCGCATAAGTTTTTCCGTTACGGAGAGACTTACCTCCATCTGTTTTATTGCAGGCAATACTACACCTGCCAGGAGTGAACGACTTACATATATTACGGTTACATACGTTACAGTTTAGAAGATACAGGGTGACAATTATCGGACTATGTGAAATAAAGTTGTCATAACTTCTGAACGGTTTGCCTTGGGAGTTTCAATCTGCACGGTTGGCCGCGGAGTATGATTGGAATTAGTATGCGCATGCATGATTTGGTTTCGCGACGAAGCCCACTTTCATTTGGATGGGTTCGTCAATAAACAAAATTGGCGCATTTGGGGGACTGAGAATCCGCAGCCGGCCGCGGTGGCCGAGCGGTTCTAGGCGCTTCAGTCCGGAACCACGCTGCTGCTACGGACGCAGGTTCGAATCCTGCCTTGGTCATGGATGTGTGTGATGTCCTTAAGTTAGTTATGTTTAAGTAGTTCTAAGTGCAGAGGACTGAGGACGACAGATGTTAAGTCCCATAGTGCTTAGAGCCATTTGAACCATTTTTTGAGAATCTGCGTTTCGCGATAGAGAAGTATCTTCACCCTCAACAGGTGACTGCGTGGTGTGCAATGTCCTGTCACGGAATAGTGGGTGCGATATTTCTACCGAACAGTAAGTGAAGGGTTTGGAAGATGACTTCTTTCTAATTATCCAAAGTGACCCTGATTTCGACAAGATGTGGTTGACGCAAGACGGAACACGGCACCATCGAAGCGGAAGAGTGTTTGATGTCCTGGAGGAGCACTTTGGGGACCTCATTCTGGCTCTGGACTATCCAAAGGCCACTGGCATGGGCCTCGATTGGCCGCCATATTCTCCGGATCTGAACACATGCGACTATTTTTTGTGAGACTGCATTATAGATATGGTGTACAGCAGTAACACCAAAACCATTGCTGAACTGAAAGTAGCCATTCAGGAGGTTATCGATAGCATCGATGTTCCGACACTGCAGAGGGTCATGCAGAATTTCGCTATTCGTCTGCGCTGCATCATCGCCAATGATGCCAGGCATATCGAACATGTCATAGTCTAAATCTGAATATCTGTACTGACGTTCACATGTTAAATAAAGTGTGTGCACGTCGTACTTGTAACTAGTTTACGTCTTTTTTTTCATATACTTCAAATTTCGAGTGAAAGTAGTTAAATATTACAGATCTTACAGCATCGATAGTCGAGATAAATATTAGTATTCTTACTATACCATTCTTTCGTCCAAGTTTCGTCGAGACCGAATCTCTGGACCTAAATTTTGCTAGCTAATCTGAGTGGGGGATGTGTGGAGAGGAGTCTTTTGATTCGGACATCAGGTATCTATTCATGAAGTAACAGCTGCAGCTTGTTGCAGATTTTTCATATATTCGCTCAGAAAAATAGTCTTTACTTTCAGGTTTGATCGTGGATTGTGACTCAGGTTTCGTAGTCAGAATAATAGAGTGGGTATAATTTTGCAGGTAACAATGCTCATTGTTTGATTTAATTGCACATCTAGGAGCTTCGTGTGGCTGTTGTTAACCAAGATTAGGCTGCCCCTGAGTAGACAAGGCCTCATAATTTTGGCAGAATACTATATCTTGACCTCAGTTTAACTGCAGTCTTTGTTAGGTGCTGTTTAAATTTAAATGCTGTGTCAAGTGTAACTCCGAGGTACCGTGGATATTTGTTATAGCCCAGACGATTATCCTCAAAACATACATTTAGTTCACGGTTAGATGATTCGTTACTTAAATGAAAGTATGTAGATTTAGTTTCATTAGGGTTCTTTTGAAGTCCCCATTTACGAAAATTTTGCCCCATTATATTACGGTCTTTTGTTTGTGCTGCGTTGCTATCACCGAGTGATCAGCATAGCCAAACTATTTGTACATAGTGGATGGCATACCTGCCAATATCGAACTAAACAGTAGCGGAGCTAGAATTGAGCCTTGAGGTAGTCAGTTGCTGTGGATCTTCTGGTCAGTACTGGCATTGCCTCTGATTACCTGAAAGGATCCGTCCGTCAACGTGTTCTTCAGAAGTTGTCCTATTTTCTATAGAGTATGACACGGAGTAACCGTTAGAGAATACTCTGCCGTTACACTATATCATAAGCTGCAGACAGAATAAATACAGAAGTAGTCTTTAGTTATTGGTGGAACTAGTTTCTATATAATCGACTGCAATGACATACAATACGAAAGCCACCAAACGTACTACCACGGAAGTGCAGCGAAAGCCTGCGAGCCACCTACCGTCTCAAGATAATCGACAAGGACGTTGGCTGAAAATGGTCAATGCACTGTCACAGAAGAGATCTGTTCTGCAAGGTAGTATCAGCACGTCGACGTCACAGCAGCATGTGGGAGGCAAGAGCTAGACAGAAGAGCTAGCATTTGCCTGCCGACCATGTGCCCTTAAAACCCGAACGTCCCGCCAAGCTTATGCATTGACTCAGTCATCAAAACTGTGTCGACTCGCTGTGACATTGCTCACATTTACCAATCAAGGTGCACTACCCCAGCGGACAAACAACTGACCACAGAGATCTGAGACAGACAAGTGCCTATCGATAGAGGGGCGCTACACAGTAAGAAGGGTGACAAAGTAAATCTGGAGTGGTAAGAAGGGGGGGGGGGGGATTCCGTCGCTGGTGCTCCTGAATACGACTGCTATTTCAGCACAGTGCCGAATACCTCCATTTGAAAATTGTTACAAACTACTTTGAAGCTTAAGAAACTCTGTAATATGTAGTAAATTTGTCACGTTAGGATAGTGCTGTCCTTTTCCGCTCCCCTCCCCTCCCCCCACCACTCCCACAGACGTGCAAACGCAACCACTTCGATATAACCTGTGAAGCTGAGAGCCCTTTGTGCGGACTCCATTAGCGATGTTGATGTACTCCCTTCGTGGCAGTTATTCTTTAGAAGAAAACACTCAAGACAATTGCTATTCTTTCGGTGACAATGAGTAATGCGGGCAATGGATCTCCCGCCGCGCATTACCTCCAGTGCACTATTTCACAAGGTATTGCTCCCCCCCTCCCCTTCCAGCACCGCTCCAGCAGCCTCCGCTGCTGCGCCCATTTCTCCTGTGCATCCATTCTCCCACCACCCCTCTGCCCTCGCCCACCGCGGCATACCGTGCGGGCGCCCTCTTCTGCTGCGCACACAATTTACGACTTAATCAGTGAGCGCGATCGGCAAAAACAAGGCAGTTTCCGAAAACGAAACGTAACGAAGGGGAGCCATAGCGAGCGAGAGAGTTACATATAAATATATATTGGAGACGTAGAGAGAGTCCGCAATCTGATCCCAGGAGCCAATCAGTCGTGGCGGCAACGGATGACTCCGTAGCGAACTCATCATCGCCTGGATGATGAAATGAGAACAGAAGAACACACAGCAGATAAGTGGAGGAGCGAAAGGAGTACCGCGAACTGTGAGGAGGACTTATTATGCTTCGGCTGGGCAGGTTTGCTCTTTTTTTTTTACTTCCACCTTCCTTTTTTGTTCTCGAGTGGTTGGTAGGACCGGCGGCTAGCTCTCGCGCAGTAAGTCAACGGCGAGTAATTGCGTCGGAGACTCCCAGGACGGCGAGGGCGCAGAATAAAGAATATAAGGAGCGGAGAGCGAGGAGGTGGGTAGGTGGGTAGCGAGGTAGCGGTGGCAGAAGAAGCACTTGCTGGCAGCGGCCAGCCCGACTGTGAAATTGAAACGGTCCCGGTGACGGCAGCACCGGCGCAAGACGACGTCTTCATCCAGCGCGGCTGGAGGGGAGCGTTATCCTAGCTGCCAGGGCGCCGCTGAAACTCGGCACGAGAAGAAATTCGTAACTGCGGCCGAGTTTGGGAGTACTGGAACACACGTGTGATGGACTCGGAATACAGGCTACGAGCAGTGAGTGGTAAAAGATGATAGAGATACAGTTTTACGTAGCAAGAGGAAGATTGTTAGGGTTTAACGTCTCGACAACGACGGGATTATTAGAGATGGAAAATTGAAATCGTGGCAAGGCACCCAAGACCGCGCAGCTACCCCGCATGGCATTTTAGATGGAGCACAATCTTGGGTTGGGTACGAATGGGGGAAGCATTTAGCCTTTTTCTCTTTTTCCAAAGGAACCATCACAGCATTTGTCTCAACCGTTCTCTGGAAATCACGGAACCTTATTCTGGAAATCTGAATGGCCCAAGGAGGACTTGAATAGCCGCCTCCCGAATACAAGTAAAACTGCAAAGGGCACTGCCAGCGACAGTGTTACGGCGTAATCAATCGTATGCTTTACGTATCGCTGGTTCTCTGGAATTTTCGGAGTGGAGCACAAATTTCCCTTTGTCTTGTCTCTCTTATTTTTGTCGTTAAGAATTACACCGAGGTGACAATAGTTATGGAATACTTCCTAACACCCTGCCTGACCTCATTTTGTGCGGCGTAGTACAGCAGCTCGATGAGGCATGGGTCCAACAAGTCTTCGGAAGTCCCCTGCATAAATACTGAACCATGCTGCCTCTATAGCTGCCCATAATTGCGAAAGTTTTGCCGGTGCATGATAATGTGCACGGGATAACCTCTCGCTTGAAACTTACTGGCAGATTAAAACTGTGTGCCTGACCGAGACTCGAACTCGGGACCTTTGCCTTTCGCGGACAAGTGCTCTACCATCTGAGCTACCGAAGCACGACTCACGCCCGGTACTCACAGCTTTACTTTTGCCAGTACCTCGTCTCCTACCTTCCAAACTTTACAGAAGCTCTCCTGCGAACCTGGCAGAAGTAAAGCTGTGAGTACCGGGCGTGAGTCGTGCTTCGGTAGCTCAGATGGTAGAGCACTTGCCCGCGAAAGGCAAAGGTCCCGAGTTCGAGTCTCGGTCAGGCACACAGTTTTAATCTGCCAGGAAGTTTCATATCAGCGCACACTGCGCTGCAGAGTGAAAATCTCATTCTGGAAACCTCTCGCTTGTACCCCATAATTGTCCGACGGGATTGGTTCGGGTGATCGAGTGGTCAAATCATTCGCTCGAATTGTCCTGGATGTTCTTCAAACCAATCTTGAACAATTGTGGCTCTGTGAATGCCGCATTGTCGCCCACAAAAGTTCCATCCTTTGACCAGTTTGTGGGGTCTGCGCCACACTCTAATCCTACCGTGAGCTCTTACCATCTGAAACCAGGACTCATCTGAACAGGACAATATTTTCTGGTCGTTCAGGGCCCAACCATTTTTATCCTGAGCCCAGGAAAGGTGTTGTGGGTGATGTCGTGCTGTTAGCAAATCCATTCGCGACGGTCGTCTGCTGTCATAGCCCATTAACTCTAAATTTCGCCTCAATGTCCCGACGGATACGTTTGTTGTCCGTCCCACGTTGACTTCTGCGGTTATTTCACGCGCTGTTGCTTGTCTGTTAGTACTGACTACGCAAACGCCGCTGATCTCTGTCGTTAAGTGAAGGCCGTCCGTGGTGAGAGTTTATGCCTGAAATGTGGTATTCTCGGCACACTCTTGACACAGTGGATCTCGGAATACTGAATTCCCTTACATTTTCCCAAATGGAATGTCCCTTGTGTCTAGCTCCAGCTACCATTCGGCGTTATTTCCGTCGGAAATATTTTCACACGAAACACGTATTAATGACAACTCGGCCAATGCGCTGTCCTTTTTTACATCGTGTACGCGGTGCTACCGTCGTCTGTGTGGGAGCGTATCGGTATTCCATGACTTCTGTCACGTCAGTGTAATTCAAGATGTGTCTTGTCATGCATCCAATATACATGTTCGCATCATGTCTTTCTGTTTAAATCTATGTTCCTGTGCACTGAATCAACTGATAATCAATTTCTGAGCACCTTTTAACACTAAGGAGAAATTTGATTTCTGCAGCCAAGATTCTGCTCATATCCTTTATCGTGGGAATCCAGGTCTCAGATCCATAGGGCACTGTAGACACTGCAAAGACTTTGTAAAACTTCGTCTGGGTATATTTCGAGGCCAGTTTTTAGCGTATTTTTATTGATTCCACAGATTCCATCAAATTTTAGGATGTTGTTTCCACTTTCTTTGTCGAAATTTCGTCCTGTGTCACAGCAGTGGTAGTGACATTTGGTTACGTTTACCATTATTGGGGCTATTAAAATAAATATAATTTTACATCTTACGGGAAATTTTCCTTTGAATGCCTTAGCCGTTGCTACGTTAGCGAAGATGTTCGTGTTATGTTTATAAGCCGACAATTTAGACTGATAACTGGCTCTTTAATGATAATGTTCGTTTTCTAGAATTATTATCTGATCCTATACTAGATACTAACACATTTCTCTCTGTTGATCTTTATGCTGTAGGTGATATTTTGAGTCAAATCCCTGTGTAGATAATCTGTTCTGATGTGTCAGAGAGATACCAGCTCCATATGTATCTCCCCCTATTCTTGTTAATTTCTTTTAGGCAAATTAGCGCCATCTTCGATTATATTTGTATCTCTATGTAAAGAACGTTTGTAGAATTATATGAAATCAATTCTCAATTGCAATCAGGACTATCATCAGCCGTAGAGAGGAGTGCCGACAATGAAAATTTGTGCCGAACCGAGGCTCGAACCCGGACTTCGCGCTTATAGCGAGCGGTCGCCTCACCATTTGGTTATGCTTGCACGGCACTCGTAGAATCATGGTTCACCACATATGAAAATTTGGGTCCCGCCTGTTTTCATTGTCGTCATTCCATTCTATGGCTTGATGATAATCCTTAATTGCAAACGCGAATTAATTTGATGTTTCGTAACGGCTGTGGTCGCCAGAGTGCCTGTTCCTTTGGACATGCGTAGATGTCCAAAGGAACTTTGCATCGTAATCAGACTAACACAGACACTGCAATCTTGTATTGGTGGAAAATTAGATGCGTTAAGAAGCCTCTTTATTCATAGTCTGCTGTAGCAGGTGTCTGCCGACTTCGTCGAAAAGCTTTTTCATGATCTGCAGACGCCATGTGTGTCCCTCAGTTAAAGTCTTTACTTTTCTCTAACAACTGTTTTACACTAAAAATGCAATCGGAGCAGGATCGTCCTTTTCTAAAACCTATTTGTTCTCCTAATAAAATTGTATCAGAGCTAGAGCGTGGTCCGTTATTCAAATTAGTGCTGTAGACTTTCTTGCCTGTTTTAACGAGGCTAATTCCTCTACAGTTCCTCGGGTCGCTGTGTTGAGTATGAAGAAACTGTTAATCAGATACCACTCCTAAGGTAACTTACCTGCATTTCAACATTGGTTAATGAAATATAGCATACGTCCCTTAACTGGAAGACCTCAATGTATGATCAATCCCGCATGTAATCGATCTGTGTTGCCTTCCTGTTCTTCAATTTTTGCATTGCTTCAGCTAATTTATTCATTTCGATTAGCTCTATGTTTCCATTGATTGGGCAATCTTTACAGTGTAATTTACACTGAAGCGCGAAAGAAACTGGTATAGGCATGCGTACTCAAATAGAGAGCTATGTAAACAGAATACGGCGCTGCAGTCGGCATCGCATCTATAAGACAATATGTGTCTGGGGCAGTTGTTAGATTCGTTACTGCTATTACAATGCCAGGTTATCAAGATTTAAATTAGTTTGAACGTGGTGTTACAGTTTACGCACGATCGATGGGACACAACATCTCCGACGTAGCGATGAAGTGAAGATTTTCCTGTACGACCATTTCAGGAATCCGGTAAAACATCAAATCTCCGACATCACTGCGGCTGGAAAAAGATCCTGCAAGAACGGGACAAACGACGGCTGAAGAGAATCGTTCAACGTGAGAGAAGTACAACGCTTCCGCAAATAGCTGCCGATTTCAGTGCTGGGCCATCAACAACTGTTTGCGCCCAAACCACTCAACGAAACATCATTGATACGGGCTTTCGGAGGCGAAGGCCCACTCGTGTGCCCTTGGTGACTGCACGACACAAAGCTATACGCCTCACCTGGGCCCATCAACACCGACATTGGACTGTTGTTGATGACTGGAAACATGTTGACTGGTAGGACGAGTCTCGTTTCGAACTGTATGGATGGGATGGGCGAGTGCCGATATGGAGACCACCTCGTGAATCCATGGACCCTGCATGTCAGCAAGGGACTGTCCAAGCTGGTGGAGGCTCTGTAATGGTGTGGGGCATGTGCAATTGAAGTGGTATGGGTCCTTTGATACTTCGATACGACTCTCACAGGTGACACGTACGTAAGTCCATCCATCTCCATCCATGTCCATTGTGCATTCCGATGAACTTGGAGGACAATTCCGCCCAGACAATGCGACACCACACACGTCCAGAATTGCTACAGAGTGGCTCCAGGAACACTTTTCTGAGTTTAAACCCTTCCGGTGGCCATCAAACTCTCCAGACACGAACGTTATAGATCATATCAGGATTGCCTTGCAACGTGCTGTTCAGAAGAGATGTCCACCAATTCGCACTCGTACGGATTTATGGACAGCCCTGGAGGATTCATAGTGTCAATTGATCAATTCCCTCCAGCACTACTTTAGATAATAGTCGACACCATGCCACGTCGTGTTGCGGCACTTTTGCGTGCTCGCGGCGGCCCTACATGATATTAGGCAGGTGTACCAGTTCCCTTGGCTCTTCTGTGTATTTTCGGTGTATGTTTCCCTTCCTGATTCATATTTATCTTCGGTAAATACTTAGTGTGTGATCCGTGGCCTATCAGTTTTACACCAACATAACTAAGTGGGGAGCAATCAGACAAAGTGAGAACAAGTGCCAGTGTTCTTCGTCAGCGTCAAAGGACACGATATCAGCAAGTCGTCAGGCTGTTACACATCACTTGGGGTTGACACACACACAGCCGGCACGTGCATCGAAACCAGTGGGTGCAAGAGAGCTGTCAGTGGTTGCCGGACGACGCTGTATTACTGCCGCACAGAGATACCGCCGTCTCGGCGTCATGGCGGTACCGGAGCGATCAGTCCCGCCTACAGTATTCGCACGATGCTGTAGCACTACATAACAGGTGTACGACAGACTGGATCGCAAGAGGTCACATGTGCACGCGTTGTTTTGCCTAAAAGTGCGGAAAGGACAGCAGTGACAATTAGCGGTCGGAATGGGAGGAAGGTCACACAGAGAAGGTGGGGGGGGGGGGGGGGGGAATGGAGTGCGGCGCGGGTTATTGATGACGGTCGCAGCTGGAGAGAGCCAGGTGGCGCCAACCATATTAATTAGAAACAACCCCCGGACCAGCGGTCTCCTGGCCGGCGTAAGGGGTGGATAACTCCTGCGAAGGGGTGGCGTCCGGCTGCACCCTCCCTGTAATACCGAGAGGCGCGCCTGATCGCCCCGTGGCCCCGACAGTCAGTGTCGAGATTCGAGAGGCGTGTCAAGGTAGGCGCTCTGCTCCGTACGGATCGCAACACTTCTTAACGCTAAGCAAGGCGAGAGTTAATTACACTCTGTGCAACACACTGCGCTGGAGGCACGGCCAACCGTAGATGAAGAACAACAGTCACATATCGTATTTCTACATTTCTGAAACGCATTTGAGGCGGTGCAACACTGTGGGCCATTAATGAAGGTTCGAGCGTATGGAATAGGTTCTCAGATGTATGAGTACCTGGAAGACTTGATAAGTAATAGAAACCAGAACACTGTCCTCTATGCCAAGTGTTTATCAGAAACAAGGATATTGATAGTCGTGACCTAGGGAGGTGTGATGACTGTTCTCTCTCTCTCTCTCTCTCTCTCTCTCTCTCCACTCCCTCCCTCCCTCCCTCCCTCCGTCCCTCCCTCCCCCTCTCCCAGTGCGACCTAATCTTGAGTACTGCTCCAGTGCCTGAGATTCGCATGAGGCCGGATTAAAGGAAGACATCGAAGCAATTCTTAGCCGGGCTGCTATTTTTGTTGCCGAAAGGTACAAATAATGCGGAAGTTTTACGGGGATGCTTCGGGAACTCATAGGGGATTCCCTGCAGGACAGGCGACGTTCTTTTCGAGAAACACTATTGAGAAATGACCGTATGGCATTGTTGACTGGTTGGCCCCATTGCAAGTCCTTTTAGTTGACGCCACTTGAAAGACAATGATGAAAATGATGATGAAAGACACACAACACCCAGTCCTCTGCTTTGCTTTGCTTTGCACATTGTTAAAACATCTAAAGGGATAAACCACCGAGAGACAACAATAAGCATTTAACGTGAACTTAGAAAGCTAAAAGCAGAAGCCAGTGTTGACACTAAATATATTCATACGACATCAACCCCGAAGAGATCTCGGCAGCATTAAAGGGCACCAAACCAGGTAAAGCCCCTGGCTCAGGTGACATCCTCCCAGAGTTTCTTATCAAGTCTGGCAAATATACGAAAATATGGTTAGCAAAGTTCTTCACATCACTACTGCAGACAGAAAAACATACCCCAAGAACGTAAACGTGCCAAGACAATCGCCCTCCTAAAGCCAGGTAAACCGGGAAACCTTCCGCAAAATTACCGGCCCATAGCACTGCTTAGCATGGTGGACAAACTTCTGGAACGAGTACTACTTAACAGGATCGGTCAGACAATACTCACGGCCATCCCAGTAGAACAAGCCGGCTTTCGTCCCAACCGAAGCTGTGCAGACCAAGTCCTGGCCCTTACAACACATACTGAAGTGGGATTCCAAAAGAAATTAAAAACATCTGTGGCCTTCATTGGCTTGTCAGCAGCCTATGATACTGTCTGGTGACAAGGCCTGTTAAAAAGTGACGAAGCTTATTGGTAACACGATTGGTAACAGAGGATATCAGGTTGTCATGGGAAACAGTCAGTAGCCAGAAATTCCTTCAAAATGGCTTACCTCAAGGCTCGGTATTAGCCCCACTGCTTTCCAGCCTATACATTGCTGACATACCAGAAACAGCTTGTACGAAATTTGTCTATGCTGATGACTGGATTATTGCAACAAGGTACACCGATTTTGATACAATGGAAGAAACTCTGTCATCCTATCTGTCTGCCCTGGTAGCATACTTCCGTAAATGGAGGCTTAGGCCTAACGCCACGAAGACAGAAGTAACTTGCTTCCACCTCAATAACAGATAAGCCGAAAGAGCTCTGGAAGTATATCTTGACGACGCGCGCCTCAAACACAACAAGGAGCCAAGGTACCTAGGGGTCACGTTAGACAAAACCCTGTCATTTAAATCATACCTAAACAAAGCAGCTGTCAAGGTGAGAACAAGAAACAACCTCATACATAAACTCTGCGGAACGGCAACAACTATGAGGACGTCTGCGCCGAGCCTGGTATACTCTGCAGCGGAGTAGTGTACACCAGTATGGCTAAACAGAAGCCATGTGAACAAAATCGATGTCGAACTTAACAGCACCATGCGCATAATTTCAGGAACCGTTAGGTCTATCCTTGGCATATGGCTACCTGCCCTGAGTCATATACTACCCCCAAAAATACGACGAGAAGCAGCCTTGGTCAGGTAATACAACAAGATCAAAGCAAACCCTGAACTACCGGTACACGTCGATATACCTGATCTGAGTACCAAGAGGCTTCGTTCGAGATATCCTCTTGCTCTCGACAGCCTCACCGGGTCTGACATCAACTCTTGGAGAAGAGAATGGCTCCAGAATGCCTCAACAACTTTCCACCTAACGCCTTGTATTAGCGTGGCAGTACCTGGGTTTGATCAGCCCCGCCAGATCTGGTCAACTGTGAACCGATTAAGAACTGGGCACGGAAGAGGTGCTGACTCAATCTTCATATGGGGACTGCTGTCTTCGCCAGCATGTGACTGCGGCGTGCCTAAGCAGACCATCCAACACATCAGAGAAGAATGCAGTGCTAGAGCGTTCAGTGGGGACTTTCGAAGAATTCCTCGTGGCATCCCAAAGATCCATCGAATGTATACAAGGACTAGATGTTTGTCTGTGAATATATGCTATTTTATGTAATGTAGAATAACGTGATCCAATACTGAAATGTACTTAAATAAAAACTATTGAGAAAAATTAAAGAACCTGCATTTGAAACTGACGGCAGAAAGATTCTACTGCCGTCAACATACATTTCACGTAACGAGTACCATGATAAAAAATACGAAAAATTTGGGCTCATGCCGAGACACACAGACAGTCGCTTTTCCCTCGCGAGTTGAACAGGATGTTAAACGACTAGAAGAGGTGCAGGGCATCCTCTGCCACGTACCTTGTGGTGGCTTCCGGATTACGTATCTAATACAAATGTAGGTCGTGAAAACCTTGACCGTACTGAGAAGAACGATCTCCATTCCGTCTTGTTAGGTTTGTATTCGCTAGCGTTCCGGTGGTTCCCGGTATTCTAGCGAACTAGCGAAGGAAGTTCGCGTTCTCTCGCCTCGACGTTCGCAGTACAGAAAGCTACCGTCTTCCATGGAGGGGGGCTTATGGGCGCTCAACACTACCGTCTTCCATTTTGTTTCTGAAAATAATATTGATGATAGAAGAATACATGGGAGCTAAATGAATATAGATATCATGGACACAATATAGACATCGTAGGTACTTCTAGATTCGAGAGATCCTCAGCAAAAATGCCAAAGTAAAATAACTGTTATTGGTAAAAATTAGACGAAGCACTGAAAGATCAAATGGGGACTTGAGGAAGACGATAATTTCAATAGAGGAGAACGGAGTCAATAAGCATATACCTTGAATTACTTTTTATTGAAAATAAAACGCACAATAAATATCCTTGAAAGTGATAAAGTTCGTATATGTATCTATTATTCTCATTAAAACTGAAGATATAGGGAATGATCCGAACACTCGGGTTGCTTGCGTTCATGCTTGCTGTAAAAACTGGCTACTGTCTCACTTTTGTGCTGAGGCTTTTTAATGATTTACCTTGAATAAGGCTATCTGCACTTCAATAAATCATATGGCAGATTTTATCAAGTAGCCAATGTGTCCTCTGATTGGATTGAAGAGTTCCTAGATAACAGAACGCAGCATGTCCTTCTCAATGGAGAGAAGTCTTCCGAAGTGAGAGTGATTTCAGGTATGCCGCATGGGAGTGTCGTAGGACCGTTGCTATTCACAATATGTATAAATGACCGTGTCTATAACATCGGAAGTTCACTGAGGCTTTTTGCGTATGATGCTGTAGTATATCGAGATGTTGTAACAATGGAAAATTGTACTGAAATGCAGGAGGATCTGCAAGGAATTGACGCATGGTGCAGGGAATGGCGATTAACTTTGAATGTAGACAAGTGTGATGTGCTGCGAATACATAGCAGGAAAGATCCTTTATCATTTAGCTACAATATAGCAGGTCAACAACTGGAAGTAGTTAATTCCATAAATTATCTGGGAGTAGGCATTAGGAGTGATTTAAAATGGAACGACCATATAAAATTAATCGTCGGTAAAGCAGATGCCAGACTGAGATTCATTGGAAGAATCCTAAGAAAGTGTAGACCGAAAAAAAAGGAAGTAGGTTACAGTACACTTGTTCGCCCACTGCTTGAATACTGCTCAGCAGTGTGGGATCCGTACTAGATAGGATTGATAGAAGAGAGAGAAAAGATCCAACAGAGAGCGGCGGGCTTCGTTACGGGATCGTTTAGTAGTCGCGAAAGCGTTATAGAGATGATAGATAAACTCCAGTGGAAGACTCTGCGAGAGAGACGCTCATTAGCTCGGTACGGGCTTTTGTTGAAGTTTCGAGAACACACCTTCACCGAGGAGTCAAGCAGTATATTGCTCCCTCCTACGTATATCTCGCGAAGAGACCAGGAGAGAGATTAGAGCCCACGCAGAGGCATACCGACAATCTTTCTTTCCACGAACAACACGAGACTGGAATAGAAGGGCGAACCGATAGAGGTACTCAAGGTACCCTCCGGCACACACCGTCAGGTGGCTTGCGGAGTATAGACGTAGTTGTAGTTCTAGAGAATGTAACAGGTCTTACATATATTCCGCATTTTATTAATCGTATTTTATTGCCATTGTCTTCCTTATAAGTTCTTCAATAAAAACCTTTAAAGTAGTCGGTATATGTCACTGCAGTCATGAGAAACTATCTGAGATACAGCAGCTATTTAAATGCGAAGGACCAAGGGATGTCCGCTGACCGCTGTGTCATCCTTTAGCATGCTGCGTCTTGCCGATGCGCCGTGGAGCACACCGCTCTGCCGGCTGTTTTACCGACCTTCCAGACTACGGAGCGGCTGCTTGTCATTCAGGATATCCTCAGTTGTCATCACACGGCTGAGAGCACCCAGTACCAGACCTTCCGGAGAGGAAATATCCTTGACAGTACCGGTAATCGAACCCGGTCCTGCGCACGGCAGCCATTATCGCTCAATAAAAATGTGGCATTTCAGACTTTGATCACAAATTTTTTTTTTTTTTTTTTAGCGCTCAAGACTCGGCTACCGAGGTTGACCAAACAATTACCACAGCAACGCAGATTCCTCTGGTTGAAACCGGCCGGTGTGGCCGTGCGGTTCTAGGCGCTACAGTCTGGAACCGCGTGACCGCTACCGTCGCAGGTTCGAATCCTGCCTCGGGCATGGATGTGCGTGATGTCCTTAGGTTAGTTAGGTTTAAGTAATTCCAAGTTCTAGGGGACTGATGACCACAGATGTTAAGTCCCATAGTGCTCAGAGCCAAGCCATTTTCCTCAGGTTGATAACAACCAGAGTGTAAACTCTAGCTTATCTTCAGATTATGTTGGTTGTCTGTAATTAGTCTTACGCCATTTATTTTGTTCCTCAGTTGTAGTGAGAAGCTAGCGAAAAGCATCCACCGACGTACGTGAAAAGTTGTGGAATAACGCGATGAAAAGCTGGAGCTGAAATGCAGTGTTAAATGTACTACACGCATTTTACGCTCACGTACAAATCCAGACCTCCAAATTCATCACCGAGCGAGGTGGTGCTGTGGTTCCAACACTAGTCTCGCATTCGGGGGAACGACTGTTCAAACCCGGGTCCGGCAATCCCGATTTAGGTTTTCCGCGATTTCAGTAAATCGCTTAGGGCAAATGCCGGGATGTTTCCTCTGAAAGGGCACGGCCGACTCCCTTCCCCAATCCTTCCCTAATTCGCTAATTCGATGGGACCGATGATCTCGCTGTTTGGTCCCATTCCCCAAATCAATCAAGCAACCAACCAACCGAATTCATCTTTTCCTACGCCGTTCTGTACGTTTCGTCAAAAGCGGTGCGCTCGCCAATTAAGATAGTCCTCTTTGCACACCAGAGTTTTTTGTATGTTGTATGGTGTGTGCCGATTATTAGCGCCATAAAACAGAAACGCAGCCTCAAAGACAGTGTTCGTTATCTCGTGGCCCCTTCCATCCTCTCTGGTGCAGACGCTTGTTCACAGATACAAGCGAACGGTAGCGAACACTGCCGAATCGTCTGCGGAGAGCCGTTAATTTGTGTCGCCTTCAGTTCGCTCCTATGTAAACTAGGACTTGTACGGGCAAAATCACGCGTGCTATTGTGCTTATATACATGCATACAGGGCAGGGCACCGTACGACGCACCACACACACCCCTTGAAGACAGTCAACCTGCTGTGGGAGAACATTACATGCCCGTTGGTCATTCCATGGACCGTAACCTCACTGCTAAAGAAAAGATACTGCTGGTATTAAAAATGAGCTATTTGGTATGAAGGTCATCCGCAACTTACAGAAGTGATAATTAATTTTGAGAGATCCACTTCAGATGCACTACTTACTTATTCAGACAAGGCGCAACTGAAGTGCATATCTCGACCATGAACTGTGTTTTTAAAGCTGTGGTGGTTAGGTATCATTACTACAGCCGTAGTCATGGCACTATAAGAGCAGTCTGGTACAGTCGTCTTCTCGCCGTCGCAAAGTCACTCAAATCGATCGCATTGAAGTCTAAATGAAGACAAGCTCCTTTGATGATATCGTGAAACTATGGTCGCCGGATCTCTCTCCAACTGAGAACGTTTGGAGTATTATGGGTGCCGGCCGCTATGGCCTAGCGGTTCTAGGCTCTTCACTCCGCAACCGCGCTGCTGCTGCGGTCGCAGGCTCGAATCCTGCCTCTTGCATGGATGTGTGTGATGTCCTTATCTTAGGTTTAAGTAGTTCTAAGTCTAGGGGACTGATGACCTCACATGTTAAGTCCCATAGTGCTCAGAGCCATTTGAACCATATGATCGAAAGTTCCTCTCTGCCTGTTCGCCGGCTGCTGTCACCGAGCGGCTCTAGGCGCTACAGTCTGGAACCGCGCTGCTGCTACGGTCGCAGGTTCGAATCCTGCCTCGGGCATGGATGTGTGTGATGTCCTTAGGTTAGTTAAGTTTAAGTACTTCTAAGTTCTAGGGGACTGATGACCTCAGATGTTAAGTCCCATATTGCTTAGAGCCTTTTGAACCACTCCTCTCCACCTGTTCAACTGGAACAGCTCCGGCGCTCGGATTGAAGCAGAGAGAGAAAGCGTCGCATTCGGAAAAATTACTCCGCGGTCAGCTCCAGTCTACGTTTATACCCCGCAATCCGCATTATTTTATACGACAGAAAGTAAGTTTTAACAACTCTGTCACTGCGCCTTTGTTTTTCACACGTTCGAAACGTGAATGGTGCGTGGGAAATTTTCATTGCATTCCCTCGTCCCTCTTCTCAATCAAATGTGGCAATCGTGAAGAAAGATGTTCCTTGTAAACGCTCGTTCGAGTGATCTTTACCACAGTACACTTGTCTAGAAGGAAAAACGAAGAGACACTGTAACGGAGCGCGCTGTGACTGCGATATTGAGCTCCCAGCGTTGTCCAGCTCTGTAAGTGCCCGCCTCAAGTGGCGGCCGAGACGGACACTGTGCAGGAGAGCTGCCTTATCCTGATCCTGAATGCCTGCCTTGTGCGTTAGAGACACGCACCGCCGAGAGCACAGTGCACGCTGCACGCACGCCGTACATTCCGCCGGTAAGCACGTATTAAGATACAGATGCTGTGCGCGAGATGTTCTACATCATTCCACTCGTCTAAAACCTTCCGGGTGTTCTGACGAGTTTCCATCGTCTGCACAATGTTTCGGCTAACGACCCAGTGTCATCATCAGGTGCCGCGAGTTTTGCTGTTATACGTACTCGTTGCCTGGGCTTCAGTCCGACTGTGGGCTATAGTTCGATACTCACTACGCCCTTTGATGCTCTTTTGTTATTCAGAGCCCGCACTGATATTCCGTGAAACACAAAATCTCTGTTTCCCGGCTGTGGTGGGTATGATGGACGTTAGGATCTTAATAAATCGAGTGCCCGATCCCAACCCTTGTTTAAATTGGAATGTCCGATCCTGTTTATAAGGTCTGCAGACATTTTTATTTCTTTAAATACAGAGGGGTTCTAAAAAATGTATCCACTGTTTAAAAGTCCATTACTGGCAAACTAATTGACGGAGATTTCTCATTTTTTGGTGAAAGTGTAGCTTAAAGTCCAACTTAAAGATATCACTGTAGGTGTTCTAAATGGTCACCATTAACATCCACACCCAAACGATGCCGCCGAACTGCAGCACGAACTACTCACTGCAAAGTGTTCAGTTGGATATTTGCACATGAATGTACGATGGATTCTCGCAGTTCATCCAGTGTGCGTGGCTTTTGTCGATAAACGACGTCCTTTAGTGTTCCCCACAGGTAAAAGTCCAGAGGAGTTAGGTCTGGGGAACGTGGTGGATACTCCTCAGCACCTCTACGGCCTACCCATCTTCCAGCGGCACAGCTACCGGTGAGGTCTACCTTCAGAAGCTTCAGACATCCATTTTACCTGCCATCCGAGACTTGTATGGAGACGGAAGAGTTTCCATTCAACAAGATGGTGCCCCAGCCCACTACCAAAATCGTGTTAGTGCGCATCTCGACGAAAATCTACCAGGAAGATGGATAGCCCATAGAGGTCATGTGGAGTATCCACCACGTTCCCCAGACCTAACTCCTCTGGAATTTTAACTGTGGGGCACACTAAAGGACGTCGTTTATCGACAAAACCGGTCCGCCCCAGTAGCTGAGTGGTCAGCGTGACAGACTGTCAATCCTAAGGGCCCGGGTTCGATTCCCGGCTGGGTCGGAAATTTTCTCCGCTCAGGGACTGGGTGTTGTGTTGTCCTAATCATCATCATTTCATCCCCATCGACGCGCAGGTCGCCGAAGTGGCGTCAAATCGAAAGACCTGCACCAGGCGAATGGTCTACCCGACGGGAGGCCCTAGCCACACGACATTTCCATTTTTTATCGACAAAACCCACTCACATTGGATGAACTTCGAGAATCCATCGTACATTCATGTGAAAGTATCCAACTGAACATGTTGCAGTCAGTAGTTCGTGCTGCAGTTCGGCGCCATCGTTTGTGTGTGGATGTTAATGCTGACCATTTAGAACAACTACAGTGATACCTGTAAGTTGGACTTTAAGCTACACTTTCACCAAAAATGAGAAAACTCTGTCAATTAGTTTGCAAGTTATGGACTTTTAAACAGTGGACACATTATTTGGACCCCTCTGTATATCAGTTCTGCAGTCCCAGAAACTTAGTGTTTGCACCCCGACACTCGTTTGATTACATTTCATATCATGATTGCAGTCGAGACAGAGCTCGCTGACAGCTGATTTTTCTTCGTTGTTTTAGTCCTGAGTGTCGCTGATATTCGTGTGCATATCTCCCTCTCGACTGTTCCGACAGTCTGCCCCGTTAACACGGAGTACTGTACTCACCTGGCTTTCGGATATCTAGATCGTTTTTAACGTTACAGTGAAGACTTTGCATCTTAGGTGACGGGGGTGAAATATACTGGATGCCATGTTCTCGTATGAGTCCAGAGATCTTTTCGGATTTTCGTCCACCATAAGGCATACTCTCGATTCTCTTCCTTTGAGTGTCAGCCTCTCTCTAAGAGCTTCTTCATTTTGGCTGCAACGCCCTTTTAATTTGACTATCTGAGAACCCATTCCGTCGCAGCCATTTTCAGAGGCTCTTCCCTCATTTTCACACGGACTTACTCAGGTTCGTAATAGCGTAGGTAATTTTTTGTTTTAATTTGCGTTCAACCCTCTGTTTGTACATTAAATTTTCATTATTGTTCTCTTGTGCATTTTATGTTGTTACTCTACTGGCACTACTGTACATACCGTTGTGTGTATTCTATTTGTCATTTTGGCTTTTTCTTTTACTTTAAGTCCGTCTGTCTGTCTGCTACATTTCCCATATTGTTATATGATGGTATTTGATGTTTTCAAATGGTTCTGAGCACTGTGAGACTTAACATCTGATGTCATTAGTCCCCTGTAACTCAGAATTACTTAAACATAACTAACCTAAGGACATCACACACTTCCATGCCCGAGGCAGGATTCGAACCTGCGACCGTAGCGTTCGCGCGGTTCCAGACTAGAGCGCCTCGAACCGCTCGGCCACCCCGGCCGGCTTTGATGTTTTCTTCATCAGCTATTGTTGTTCTTATTGTATGATGTACGGTGGTTGCCTTTTAATGTTTGGACTTTCACTTGAAGAGCATGTCCGTGTTTGTCATAATGTTGTAGAGTGTGGTTTGTAATTCTCCTCCGACGTCATTACGATCACTGCCCCCGCCTGTCTGGTGTTTGTTTACTTACGTTATTATCTTACTTTAGGGCTGTATTTGTATGCCAAGTTCGTAATTTTGTTCTAGCCTGCTTTTTTGTAGTTATGTTTCTTAGGAACTTTATAACCTTTGTTGGCTGTATGGTCCTTTTACTGCAAACCCAAAATAAAGGAGAATAATAAAAAAGGCTCTTCCTTTTTTGAAAGTGTTCTAGCTCCATTGACCAGAATTTACGCGTGAATTTTCTTTGCGATTGATAGCGAGGTCTCGAGGTGTGTAGATAGTCAGTGTTTGTGATGTGTGGACGTGCACTGTAACCCAGGCGTCCGTCTGTTCTTGATGATGATGTTTGGTTTGTGGGGCGCTCAACTACCTGGTTATCAGCGCCTCTACAAAGTTCCAGTCTTTACTCAGTTCAATCTAGCCATTCTCACGAATGATCAGGACAACACAGACACCCAGTCTTCGAGCGGAAAGAAAATCTCCAACCAGGCCGGGAACCTAACCCGGGACGCCGGGACCCGGAGGCAGCAACTCTAGTCGCTAGACCAGGAGCTGCGGACTTTGTCTGTTGTTCTCTTAACCATTACGTCGAGGAAAAGTAGCTGGTTATGTCACTGAGCACTGCCTCGAGCACATTCACGTAAAGAAATACGATGGTATGCAAAACTTCAGGACGAAAGTAACCTTCGCATGATGTGTCATGCAGTATAGTGCTAAAGAAACTGAAAGCTGTACGCAATGAGACGAACAGAAATGTCACTCCTCTTCAAAATACAGTGATTAAACTGAAGTCACCGCGATATATGACGGTCCCGTGGATATTACAAAATGCGAGACACGGTTCTCAGTAGAGTGCATGATCGACACGGACACCAATGCAAGCTGTGCATTGTGCACTGATGATGACCTCGAGGTTGGTAAGGTCATTTGGCTGGACGTTCCCACGCTATACAACTGCTGGGTAGTCGCTGGTGCATGTGTAAATGTTGTAATACATCGCCTCAACGCATACCACACGTGTTCGATGAAATCTGTGGGGAAACAGGCAGCCCAGCAGTCCCATTCGCCGAAAAATCTCCTGTTCAAAAATGGTTCAAATGGCTCTGAGCACTATGGGACTGAACATCTGAAGTCATCAGTCCCCTAGAACTTAGAACTACTTAAACCTAACTAACCTAAGGACATCACACACATCCATGCCCGAGGCAGGATTCGAACCTGCGATCGTAGCAGCAGTGCGATTGCAGACTGAAGCGCCTAGAACCGCTCGGCCACCCCGGCCGGCTAAACCTCCAAAGTGTTCTTACACCAGCGCTGTTCGATGTACTCGGGCTTTTTAATCCTAAAAATGAAGTTAGGGCCAAATGTACTGCGCAGAAGACCACATAGCCCCATTGGGACACGCTGACCTCGCGCCATATGACGTCCAGCTTCCTGTGTACGATTGGGAGACCCCTGGCAACATGGCTCCCGCACTTTGATTCGTCTCCGCCGAGTAGCTAATATGTTCGTTGCTTTATCCATCTCGTCATTAAGCTACTCCGAGCAGTATGTGATTGAGACTAGTATAGTAGAACAAACATCAAGTTTCTGGGATGGCTCTGAACACTATGGGACTTAACATCAAAGGTCATAAGTCCCCTATACTTAGAACTGCTTAAATCTAACTAACTGAAGGACAAAAAATTACCAAATATGCAGCAACCAGTCGCAAAATCATGTTGTACTTATTCAGTTTTGCGAATCGACTTCAGCTGATTTACAGCCATCATCGGTGCTACAGTTACAAGAATAAAAATAATTAATAACAGTGACCAAATGAACAAATGTACATAAAACAATGTAAACCAATTAAATGTATATAGACGCATTAAACCATTTAAAATGAACATACAAATTTACCTTTCAACCAATATGTGCCTTAAATATATTATATTGACAAATATGAGGTACAAAGTGAGGTAAAATATAATGATATAATACTAGTAAAATAGTATTATATCATTATATTTTACCTCACTTTGTATGTCATACCTCATTCTTCTTCTTCTCATTTTAATTTTAGCTGCATCTTTTCGCATAGAGGGCGGGTTTGGTTTGCAGCGCCCCCTCATGGTTTCTCGTTGTCATAGTCAATTTTCGATGTATCACTTTATGTTTGACCTCTGCTTAAGGCGGTATTACTACTCATGGCACATATTGGTTGAAACGTAAATTTGTATGTTCATTTTAAATGGTTTAATGCGTCTATATACATGTAATTGGTTTACGTTGTTTTATGAACATTTATTCATTTGGTCACTGTTATTAATTATTTTTATTCTTGTGTCTGTAACACAGATGATGGCTCTTAATCAGTTGAAATCGATTTGCAAAAGTGAATAAATAAACATGATTTTGCGACTGGTTGCTGCATATATGGTAATTTTATGGTTTACGGTCGCTGCACGACTAGGGAAGCCCACCATTCATAACCTAAGGACATCACACACATCCATGGCCGAGGCCGGATTCGAACCTGCGACCGTAGTAGCAGCGCGGTTCCAGACTGAAGCGCCTAGAACCGCTCGGTCACAGCGGCCGGCCAAGTTTCTGGGACAGCAAAATTAACGAGTATGTCGAAATATAGATGTCGAAAAACTTAATACATAGGGATAGAGATGTTCCGGCGTAACAAACGCTGGCACATGGGCACGGATCGATACAGCAGAGACGGCTGTGAGACGACGTCAGTCAGCAGAACGCTGACTTGCACGACACCACGACAGGAGTGGCACGTATACGTAGAGAATATAAGCCCAGCTCCAGCTAGCCTCGGCCGCGGAGTGGAAGACGCAGTGGAAGAGCCACGTCAGTGATATAAGCTCCGTAGCAGCGACTTACGAACTTCTGTGATTTGCTTGCATGGAAATTGTGTATATCGAATTACAGTTATTATTTGCACGTCGCCATTTGATTGCGACCCACGTTTGTAGAATGCCAAAGTTAAGTAGTATTGTCACTTTAATTTACTGTAATAAACTCCTGTAATAAGATTTGCTTGAATGTTGTCTGGCTGTCCGAGAAAACTGCTTCCTAGGCACTCCATAATAGACGATTGGGCAGGATCCCACAGGAGGAATCCATTTGAACAAGGTTTGGCGTCCGACACTCAGTTTATCAAGATCTCGCTGTCCATCGCACCCACAGAGTTCGGAAATGTCAGTGCGACTTCTGAAAAAAAAAAAAAAAAAAAAAAAAAAAAAAAAAAAAAAAAAAAGTAAATCAAAGGACGCAGTGGGCGTCGGGAACCAAAATCAGTTATAAATAGCGACACGAAACCAATGATAGTTTACAGTCTGGATGTAGTCCAGCCGCAGGCCGGAGTGACCGAGCGGTTCTAGGCGCTACAGTCTGGAACTGCGGAATCGCTGCGGTCGCAGGTTCGAATCCTGCCTCGGGCATGGATGTATGTGATGTCCTTAGGTTAGTTAGGTTCAAGTAGTTCTAAGTTCTAGGGGACTGATGACCTCAGAAGTTAAGTCCCATAGTGCTCAGAGCCATTTGTAGTCCAGCCAGCGAGTACAGGACAGAAAAAAAAATCATAGCACTTGCAGAAGACGGCTCGGACGGTCGAAGAAATATTGTGCGTGGACATCCGGTAGAACACCATTCATCAATCACGTCGAGAAAACCTGACAGATCACACCATTTGCTTAATTGTACCTAAATGTAAGAAGGTCCCGTCACTCGAGTGGAAAGTCAACGTTCTTGAACGCACAGGTTCGCAGAGAACATTTATGTAAATACCGGGTGCTTATAATTAAGCATTCCCTATTTAACACGTTACACCACGGAAGCTAATTACCGAACCAGTACCATTAATGCCCAGAGTATGGGGGTGCATGATTTCCATGCGTCACAGCACCACCGTTCAGTTCCAACTATGGCCACCAGATGCTGTGATCGATCAGTCATCGTGATTCATAGTCCCACACACCTGACCAGTTGCAGTGCACTTATTGACGTGTCAACATCAGCTTCGAGAAAAGGAGCAGGGCATTATTGGTGGAGCTCTATTATCAAAACAAAGGTAATGCTGCAGCTGTGCTTCGAGAATATCGCCGGCTGAAAGGATTACGGAAGGGTTCTCTTTCTCCACCAGCTGCGTGGAGCAAGATGAGGTTCGAATCAACTGGAGAGCTGGGCGTCGCTCCAGGAAGAGGCCGACGACCGGTTGCACCACAGGTGGTTGATAAAGTCGCTGTTGCTATTGCAGACAGCACTGCGCGCAATTCCCGATCGTCAGGCAGTGCGCGTGCTGTGTTAGACAGTTGAACATCCCGCGCTCCACTGTGCGGAAAGTGCTTCGAACCATTCTCCAATGGTATACGTACAAGACCCACATCGTACAGCAGCTTGCACCATAGGACGCACGACGACGTGTTGACCTCGCTCTCCACTTCTTCGCAAGGACTGAAGTTAACGAGGGCTGACGCTGAACCATCCTATGGACAGACGACGGGTGAGGTGAACACACAGAATTACCGAGTATGGGGTATTCACCTCCAGTTACTGTGCATGAATTTTCTCTGTATGGTGAACGTGTCACCGTATGTTGTGGCTTCACGGCTGCGTCCATCATCGGCCCATTCCTTTTTGTACAGGCTGGCGCACAAGGACCAAAGACGTGCAGTGTGACTGGCCAGCGTTACTGCGATGTGCTTCCACAGCGTGACATACCCGCCCTACAGGAGAGACACGCATTGAACTCAACAGTTTTCATGCAAGATGGGGCCCCACCGCATATCACTCGTGAAGTTCACCTGATTCTCCGAAACACATTTGGAAACAATGGAATCATCAGCCAATCGGTTCCAGATGCTTGCCCCCCACGGTCACCCGATCTCCCTCCCTGTGATACCTGGTTGTGGGGCTATCTGCAGGACAGGGTTTACCAAGGCAACATTCACACATGTGCTGATCTGATGCGCAGAATATCAAGAGAGGAACTTACGGATATGCTCCGTTCTGCTATGCAGAATGCAATCTTGCACTTTCAGACTCTCCTGGACACTGATGGACGCCCTATTGACCCCCTTTTGTGGCAGTAATGGTATTGGGAAGTAATGGTATGATGTATCGTAGCGGCACATTAAGAGTTTCACTTGAATTGGTTCTGGATTATTTCTCTTTCACATGCCCTTGACATTAATGCTACGAAGTTTGGTGCTCGTACGATAGTTGGTTTCCGCGTTACAGCGTGTTAAATAGGGAAAGTTCAATTACAATCACTCGTTATATACGAAAACCTACAAGTGGAATGCTGCTGAATTAGACCAGCAATTGCTGAGGGAATTACATTAGCAAGGGAGTCAGTCAAAGTAGTAGACGGATTTTACCACATGAACGCCGAAATATATGACGTCGACCCAAGTGGAATGGATATAAAATGCAAACTGGCTATAGCAATAACAGAAATTATGAAAAATGAAAGTACTTTAATACCTAATTTAGAATTAAGCATTATAATCTCTTTTATGAAAATGTTTCTCTGGAGTATACGCCTGAACGCGAGTGACCTGTTCAGGTATAACTGGTAAAGCCGTAATTTTTTTGATATTTTTTCGCATATGAGCTTTATTGATAGGTAATGTTCTGCGGGAAACGGTACTAGGAGCATTTTAAATGCACTTCCAGCGAAGGTAAGGTACAAAGAAAAGCAGTGAAAATTTCAACCGCATGACTGCTACGGTCGCAGGTTCGAGTCCTGCCTCGGGCATGGATGTGTGTGATGCCCGTAGGTTAGTTAGGTTTAAGTAGTTCTAAGTTCTAGGGGACTGATGACCTCAGATGTTAAGTCCCATAGTGCCATTTGTGAAACTTTATGCTTATTTCCTATCTGGCAGCGGCCAATCATATAGAAAACAAACGCTGGCTCCGTTAGTGGCAGAGTTCCGTAACTTAAGTGCGTTAACATTCCACCTTACTAATCATAGTCCTGAAATAAATCAACATAATTACATAATATATTCACACAGAGACAAACTTGCCACATACGCTGAAATAAATTATGCTTATGTACTCTTGTATGCGATATATGTCGCTTAATCTGTTACAAAATGATATGCTTGCAAACGGAACAGATGGGCCGAATATTACCAATGATTGTCCGGAAGGTATGAGAAATAGGTAAGAATATCGAATAAATACTGAGATGAAAGTCGTGGACAGTGGTAAAAACGGAACAGAAGAAAATTGAAGCGTTTGGGATGTGCTGTTGCAGAAGGATGTTACGACCTAGGTGCACTGATAAGGAACGAGGGGGCCCTCCGCAGAATGGGCTAAAGAGGAACGTATGCAAAATACTTACAGGAAGAAGGGTCAGGATGAAAGGACTTGTGTTAAGACATCAGTAACTAACTACTGTAGTACTAGAGGGAGCTGTGAAGGGTAAAAAACTGTAGGGGAAGACAGAGATTCGAATAAATCCAACAAAAATTGAGGAACTGGATTGCAAATGCTACCCAGAGTTGAAGAGGTTAGCATAAGAGAGAAGTTCGTGACGGACCGTATAAAAACAGTCAAAGACAGAGGACTTAAAAGGAAAAAAGGAATAGCAAAACTAACTGGTACCAGTCACAATGTAAACTTTCTGGTGGGCAAATACTAAAAATACAGAAAGCATGACCACGTGTCATCGAAACTATAACCCTCGGCAACTTTTACGTTAGTTATTATTATGCAAACACATCGTGAAAGAATACCTTGTGACTTGAATATATCAATAGAATGAAGTTCCGCCACCATAATACGCATTGAATGACTTCCATTTCAACTGATAATACAAAATAATAGGAATGATCAAAGACCTTTCGAAACAGGAACAACACCACCCATGGTTTGGTTAGCCAAAGCATAGAATACAACCCGTCAGGATCGAGGTCCTCTCAGTTCTGCAGTCACCGCAGAAGTGATGGATCGTTTCATGGTATCCTGAAGTTTCGACACATACCGTGACCAACTTCAGGAAACGAAGTAACCCATTAGTTTCTTATGACCAACGAGTTTCCTGCTCCTGGAATATCGATATTGGAGGGTATCCTTGCGTCGATAACTATACTGTCTGATAAAAAAGTGAAGTACTCGAAAGACGTGGTCGGATGTCAGGGTAGCTTTGAACACACATACAGCATTGTCGGATGCATAAATGATTAGAGCTGCATTGTTCTCTGACAGGTAGAGTGATCACCAGTTTTGTTTGTGTATAGTGTTGTTGCCAGGCCTGGTGGTGTACACAAGGGGCATAAACGAGGTCAGACGTTAACTCTTGACTATGAAAGACACGGAGATGCCGCGTACTATGTGAGACTGCGTTAGAAGTGTGTGACAGAATTTGATAGGGGTCCCATTGTAGGTTTCCGTTTGGCTGGCTGGTCTAATCGTGCAGTATCTAGAGTTGTAGAGTATTAAGATGTGACAGTGGCCAGGTATACACTATGTGATCAGAAGTATCCGGACACCCCCAAAAACATACATTTTTCATATTAAGTGCTTTGTGCTGGCACAATCTGCCAGGTACTCCACATCAGAAACCTCAGTAGTCATTAGACATCGTGAGAGAGCATAATGGGCCGCTCCGAAGAACTCACGGACTTCGAACGTGGTCAGGTGATTGGGTGGCACTTGTGTCATATGTCTGTACGCGAGATTTCCACACTCCTAAACATCCCTAGGTCCACAATTTCCAGTATAATAGTGAAGTGTAAACGTGAAGGAACACGCACAGCACTTAAGCGTACAGGGCGATCTCGTCTGCTGACTGACAGAGACCGCCAATTTGCAGACATCTATCCAGACCACCACATACGAATTCCAAACTGCATCAGGACCCACTGGAAATACTGTGACAGTTAGGCGGGAGGTGAGAAAACTTCGATTTCATGGTCGAGCAGCTGCTCATACGCCACACATCACGCCGGTACATGCCAAACGACCCCTCGCTTGACGTAAGGAGCGTAGACATTGGACGATTTAACAGTGGAAAAACGTTGTGTGGAGTGATGTATCATGGTACACAATGTGGCGATCCAATGGCAGGCTGTGGGTGTGGCGATTGCCCTGTGTACATCTACCAGGGTGTGTAGTGCCAACAGCAAAATTCGGAGGCGGTGGTGTTATGGTGTGGTCATGTTTTTCGAGGAGGGGGTTTACACCCCTTGTTGTTTTGCGTGGCACTATCACAGCACAGGCTTACATTGATGTTTCAAGCCTCTTCTTGCTTCCCACTGTTGAAGAGCAATTTGGGGATGACGATTCCATCTTTCAACACGATCGAGCACCTCTTCATAATGAACGGCCTGTGGCGGAATGGTTACAATGACATCCCTGTAATGGACTGTCCTGCACAGAGTCCTGACGAGAATCGTATAGAACCCTTTGGGTTGTTCTGGAACGCCAACTTCGTGCCAGGCCTCACCGACCGACATCGATAGCTCTCGTCAGTGCAACACTCCGTGAAGAATGGGCTGCCATTCCCCAAGAAACCTTCCAGCACCTGACTGAACGTATGCCTGCGAGAGTGGAAGCTGTCATCAGGGCTAAGCATGAGCCAACACCATATTGAATTCCAGCATTACCGATGGAGAGCGACACGAACTTGTAAGTCATTTTCAGATAGATGTCCGGATACTTTTGATCACATAGTGTACGTGAGGGCAGTCATGCTCGTCGTGAAATTTCCGGTCGACCACGTCTGACACCCACAACGGAGGACTACCATGTTGTGCACAGAGCACATCGTAACTTCTCCACACCTGCGCCTGCCGTGTGAGAATATGCAACGAACTCGCTGCCACTTTCCGTGTCATCCTGCATCACTGGTCGGAGAGTAACAGCAGCCGAACCAGTGAATTACCGTCCCCTACGTAGGCTGCCGTTAACACCACAACACAAAAGGCTGCGTTTTGAATGGTGCCCTGACTGGGAGCTTCTGAGACACCACCACCAACAACAAATAGCCCACGGCAAAGGAATTATCCCAAAGGGTTGGATGTGACGTACAATTACACACAAATAAATGATTACAGTTCTAGAGAAATTGGATGATTTATTCGGGATAAAGAGCTTCACAAATTGATTAAGTCAGTTGGTCCACCTCTGACCCTTATGCAAGCAGTATTCGGCTTGCCAATGAGTTGTTGGTGTCCTCCTGAGGGATATCATGCCAAATTCTGTCCAACTGGTGCTTTAGATCGTCAAATTTCTGAGCTTTTTGGGATGCCCAGCCCATAACGCTCCAAACGTTCGCAATTGGGGAGGGATCCAGCGGCCGTAGTCTCACAATATGACCAAAGGATCGTGTCAGATAGATACCACGAAGGTGTTATTCGAACGGGGCGGAAATCGATGGATGTGATGTACATATACAGCCAAATACATGACTACAGTTTCCGAAAAAATTGGCCGATTTATTCAAGAGAAAGAGCTTCTCAAAATGACTAAGTCATTAACACGTTTGTCCTCCTCTGGCCGTTGTACAAGGAATTATTCGGTGTGGCGCTGATTGACAGAATTAATGAATGTCTTTTTAAGGGATATGGTGCCAAATTCTGTCCGATTGGCGCGTTAGACTGTCAAAATCCCGAACGTTGGAGGGCATTCACCAGAATGTTGCCAACGTTCTCAGTTGGGGTGAGATCGGGCGACCTTTCTTGCCACAGACAGGGTTTGCCGAGTACGAAGACAAGTAATAGAAAATCTAGCCTTGTGCGGGCGCGGGCAGTATCTTGCTGAAAGGTAAGCCCAGGGTGGCGTAGAATATTGTCGACACACCGCTGTGCTGTAAGGTTACCGCGGATGATGACCAAAGGGGTCCTGCTAAAAAAGAAATGGCACCCCATATTATTGCTTGGGCCGTCTCAGCACTATCACGGGCGCCTCTAGACGCCTTCTCGCTTCTCAGTTAGAAGCAGGAATCATCAGTGAAGACAATTCTATTCCAGTCAGTCAGATTCCAGGCACGAAGGCGTGTCTGTCTTGGACAACAGTGAGATACTAACCTGAGAGTCGCCCGTCATACGGCCTGACAACTAAGAACAATGGAATAAATTTCCTTTACTTTACGTCTATGGTCACAAAATTTGTTTGTCAACAGATTACCAGTTTCGGTCTATATTGTCCATCTTCAGTTCTGTTTTATAAGTGTCCATTGTTTTTATAAAACAGATCTGAAGATGGTCATTATAGACCGAAACCCGTAATCTGTTGACAAACAAATTTTGTGACCATAGACGTAAAGTAGAGGAAATTTATTCTATGCACGGGTCACTGTTTTATTCGCGACAGGGTCGCAGCTTGTAAGATCAGTGGTATGGGGTGCCACTTCTTTTCGTCGCAGGACCCTTTGATTGATTGCCATTCAAAGGACCCATACATCACAGAGGTACGTCCCATTTTGGTTCCCTTCATTGCAAGCCATCCTGGGCTCAAGACAGTGCCCGCCGGCTTGTCGTCGTGTTTGTGGAACCCTATCTTGGCCAGAAAGGACACCAGATTTCTCTCTATTTGAGAACGTGTGGAGTATTATGGGCTGGGTCCTCAAATCAACTCGGGATTTTGACAACCTGACGCGGAGCTGGACATCAGCGTATGTAAACAGTTGTGCTATTGTACAGCGTGTTTGTATGAAGCAACAAGCGACTGTGAGCATTATGTATGGGCAAGGCCTTTTGCATAAAGTGCTTTATGCTTTTAAATATTTTAGCGATGACAAACCTTTTATAATGTGCTATTTTCATCCAGTTGACATCTTGCGCGTGAGGTCGGCGTAATATGAAGATGATTTCCAAGATTTTAAGGGGTGAAGATGACAAAGTAGTCGGGTGAATAGTCTTACATAAAAAACATTTTATGTGATCTTGGCTGTTGAATGGTTTTTAACAATTAAACAGTGCTCCCAAAATGAGAAATTATACGGTTATATAATTGCGTGTTAGCGTAACTTATTTTTCGCTAATTGGATCTATACGACCATGTTAATTGGAGGTTCACTATCTTTGGCCCGAAAAAAGCATGTCCTTTGAGAATTTTTCTCGGGATTTCTTATAGATATCAGTGTCAAGTTTGGTCAAAATGTTTATTGGTATTTCCTCTACAAACTGGAATTTTTTGACCGGAAATGTGGAAGAGAAAAGGCTGAAGTGCCATCGGAACGAAACAAAATTTCGATGTAGACCTCCATGCGCGGTATGTTACAGATAAGCCGGCTCGTCTGAAATCAAAACTGAGTTGACGTTAGCGAAATATATAAGATCCTTTAGGAGTTGTACCTCGCTTATTTGAACCGTAGGAAACAAAATGGCGGCCATTTGAAAAAATAGGGTGTTTCTTCATCGATTTTTCGATTCGTCAGCCAAGTAAAAATGTTTGTAGTTGATGGATCGGAATAAAAGTGGTAAAACTTCTAGACAATTTAGTTAGCTTCGTCGGAAAGAAGGTATCATGCCAATCGGTTCAGTAGGTTTGAAGTTACTATACCGAGCGATAATAAAAAAGTCATTTCGAGAAAAAGGCGTTTGAAGTTTTGTCTACACATAAATGCAATATTGTGCAACGTAAGTTCAATCTGCTATTCCGAGTCCATAAACTAGTCCTTCCTCTTCCTCATAGAGGGCGTTCCACTCGATCTGGGCCATTCTGCACTGGTCCAGAGCCGCTCGTACGGCCGGTGACAAGCGGTTTTCGGCCGCTCGAATCCGATGGTCGTCCGAATGCTTGGCAAACTGCGTCGAATAGAGTCCCAGGGTGACGTCCATCGTTGTCATGGTCTTCAGAATTCATGAATACCCTTCGTTGAAGCTGCTCACTGCCAGGAAAGTGACAATCTCCACAGTCTTCGCACCAGAATGCAAATGCTTGGGGGCTAACTTCCAAACACAGGCGTTCAAACTTTCATTTGAATTTTGTGTGTTTCCTCCCAAGCACCGGTACAATAACTCGTCCTCCGAAAGAAAAAAAACTGGTGCGTGAAAAATGCCGATTTCAGGCCGGTCGCTGGAGGAAGCAGATACCTAAACGAGAACTTGATACACGCGGTGCCTGTGTGCAGCCGCGAGGACTGGACCAACAAACGGGCGAATTAACGAGACTTTATTACTACCGTTACGCGGTTTGTTTTCGTCTGCACAGGCAGGTTGTGAATGGAGGCAACAGTACACAAACGCCGAATTGTGAATGGCGCAAGCAGCAGTACGTAACCTCCAAAGTCACTACAGCCATTCAACAAAAAGTGATCGATCGATGTTTTTCGACTAGCCAGTGGCTGGATTAACGATGGTTACACGACGCTGAAAATATTCTTAGAGCCTTCTGGTGATGAGCTCCAAGATACAGCCTACCGAACGACGTTTATGTTGCCCACAATTACTGCAGTAGAAGCTCGCACAACGTATACACTAAAGAATCAACTACAGAATGCCATAACTCTTCATAAGCTATGCTTAGGTAAACCTATAGGAGTTGCCACTTTCATCTTAAATCGATAAAGAAAGCTACATTTAACACTCGGTACTTGTGAGATATATATAGACAACACAATACGACTCTTCACCAACTTGTTTTCTCCTACTTGTATACCAATAATGTCGTATGGTGATCTATTGCAGGGAGTTTTTTGGGTTGTACCTCAGACGCACTGAAGATGGCTATTTATAGCTGAAATATAGACATGCAGGTGTAATGAAAACCAATATGACTGCGACTGAGTGTTGTATTCCTATCCTTCCTTATAATAGGACTCGAAACGAGATGATATAACACAACACAGCACAGACGTGTAGCTCAGAACTCGTCAAGAGACTGCAAATTGTTGACTACTCGGCTAAGTTAATTGTCCGATAACTCAGGAGTCGGTCCAAGTGTACTGTTCGACAAGCTAAGATTCTGCAGAAAAATGACAAAAATCACTATTCTCCCACCTCACTCAAACATGTACAGTATCCTCCTTATTTCCGCAATTGTTATATTGCACTAAAAACATAACTGAAAACCTAATCAATAAAGAACCAACCGGGGTCCATCTAGTACTTTCATCAAACAACCATGACACAAACAGAATACCACACACAATAATACGCTGTGTTCTTGTTCAGACCTTCCATCTGTTATACAACCAAAGAATATGAAACTTCCCGGCAGATTAAAACTGTGTGCCGGACCGAGACTCGAATTCGGGACCATTGCCTTTCGCGGGCAAGTGCTCTACCATCTGAGCTACCCAAGCACGACTCACGCCCCGTCCTCACAGCTTTACTTCTGCCGGTATCTAACCTCCTACCTTCCAAACTTTACACAAGCTCTCCTGCGAACCTAGCAGAACTAGCACTTCTGGAAGAAAGGATATTGTGGAGACATGGCTTAGCCACAGCCTGGGGGATGTTTCCAAAATGGAACCAAAGAATATTTTCTGAATTTAAACGTAATGAGATACCTTGACTACAAAGAACTGCCAACCAGCATGGATACCGAAAGCATTGCTCCTGTGAAACAAAACTCGATGTATCTACTCACGTGATGTTCTGAAAGCCATGGGTCTATGTAGTCAGGTAGATACAGTATTTCTTTACTCGCGAAAAGCATTTGATTCACTACCACACCTACACGTATATCGTATGGTGTACGAAGTGAACCTGGGGATATCTTGAGAGGGTAGTAGCAGCCTGTTATCTTGGATGGATAGTCCTCGATAGTAACTTCGGAAGCGCCTTAGGGAAGTGTGTTGGGACCCCTGCTGCTTATGTTGTATATTATCTTTCAGATCATATTAACAACACCCTCGGATTTTTTTGCAGATGATATAGTTATTTATAATGAAATATTGTCCTGAAGAAGCTACAGAAATAGTGAGGCAGATGTTGACGGGGTTCCAAGGTGGCGAAAATATTGGCAACTTCCTTTAAATGTCTACCACAGTACATCGAACCACAAACTGGAATCGGCCAAGTAATACGAATACCTGCTTGTAACAGTTTCTAGGAATATGAAATAGATTGAATAGCTAGACTTCGGATCTGTGATAAAATTCTAAATAAATGCGATCAGTCTGCAAACAAGATTGCTTACAATACATTAGTGCTAACCGTCATAGAATATTCTTCAAGCATTTTGGTTCGCACCAAATAGGATTAATTGGGGACATGTAGAAATAAGGACAGCATGAGCATTCACAGATTTGTCCAATCAATGGAGGGGTTTCACGTAAACGCTGAAACAACAGAGCTGGTAGTCTGTAGCAGGCAGACACATACTGTTCTGCTAAGGTCTACTTACAAAGTTTTAGAACCAGCTTTAAGAGATGAAACTAGTAATATACTACAATCTCCATATATCACTCCCGTAGACATCGTGAAGACAACATTAACTTAATTGCAGCGTTCACTGAGACGCTGAAGCAAACATTTTTATCGCACTCAGCACGTCGAAGGAACGGGAAGAAACCCCACTGATTGGTACCATAGAAAGTACACTCTACCACGAACTTCACACTCGTTTGCGAGTTTAGATGTAGCTAATAACAGTTGCGAGTGAGACTCATCAGTGTCAAAAACATCCGCGAGTTCAGTTTATTATTATTATTGTTATTATCGTTTCTTTTAGGAGAGTGTTAAAACACAATTAATATTCATGGCACTTTTTTTGTCTCTTTCTTTTCTCTTCCCATAAACCTCTCATATATTCACTGTGTTTCTTCTTCCTCTCATCTTTCCTTGTTTCCTGACTTTTGTCTCTGTATTTTTCTGTTTGTTATGTTTGTGTGGAGATATTTAGTTTCTTAAGGTCTTCCATGGTTCCCTTTGCTCAGTTAGTTTTCATCGAATTACTTATCACTATGTAAAAAATCTTCTTGATCAGCCTATTTTCGTTCATCCTATAAATGTTCCCATAGAATTTAACCCTTCTTTTTCTGATGTTGTCTGTAATGGTCTCTGTCTGTTTGTACAGTTCTTTTGCCGATCTTTTTATCCAGATCCCCTGTCTCTGAACTGGCCCATAGATCTTTCTCACGATTTTCGTCTCTTGCTTTTCCATTTCCTTAATTTTTCGTTCTTCCCCTGATTACTGTCGTTTCTGAGGCATACAAGCCTTCTGGTAAGACAATTTTTTTTGTTATGTCTTAATTTGGCATTAACGGAAATAAGATTTTGGAGCTTTACAACTCTTTCTCCATTGGCTGTTGAGTTTAGTTCTGTTTTCTGTATAAACTCTCGCAGGTATTTGAAACTTTCTACTTGTGCTATCTTTCCATACTTTATCAGTGGGTTTCTGTCTGTGGGTTTTGTGTGCATGTGCTGGGTTTCTCATACGAAATTTGTAATCCTGTTCTGGCTGCGATTTCATGTAGTGTCTCTAGGGCTGCTTTGGCTTCTTTTCCGTTATTTGACAAAGGCCAGACATTTTATGTTGATGGTTCTATTTTTGTGTCTCCCCATCTTTACCCCATTGACTTCTTTGTCCCATGTCCTGATTATTTTTTCTAGAACTGCGTTAAATAAAGTGGGTGACAGACCATCTCCCTGTCTTACTCCTGTATTGATTTAAAACGGTTCCGAGATCTCTCCCATAAACTTCACTTTGGATTTTGGATTTTTGGATTAGTTATCTGATCTTGTTCAAAATAGTTCAAATGGCTCCAAGCATTGTGGGACTTAACATCTGAAGTCATCAGTCTCCTAGATTTAGAACTATTAAACCTAACTAACCTAAGGACATCACACACATCCATGCCCGAGGGAGGATTCGATCCTGCGACCGTAGCAGCAGCGCGGTTCGGGACGGAAGCGCCTAGAACCGCTCAGCCACAACGCCCAGCTCTGGTCATGTCGTCTACCTTCATTTCTTCCTGTGTATTGAAACGTGTTTCTTTGTCTATAGAATCGTAGACCTTCCTGAAATCAACAAATGTTGTTGTGATGTTTCTGGACTTTTTGGAGTTAAGTTTATTTATTTATTTATTTTCTTTTATATACCGGCACACACTCTCAAACACCGTCTTGGACAGCTGATCAAAGGTACAAAGTCAGTAATGGGAAAACTAACCACTATAAACTACTCGCTATATGTTCAAAATATAATTCAGTCAGGTTGGGTTCCATTGGGAACTGTTGTGTTCAGCGTCTCTGACATTGTATAATCAGGGATGAACACAACAGTCAGTTGCACATAAGCCTGTATTTCATTACAGCTGGATTTCAGCTACAGTATACCCGTCATCAGTCCGCTTAGTAGCGAGTTATGTAGACTCAGAAAGCTAGCACCTGCACACGATATTAAAAAGACTGTAACTTGTCAATGCTATGGCGCGGTCAAAACGTCAGCCACAGCGCAGAGAAATTATGTACAGCAATGTCGGAAAGGACAAATACAGTAGTGTTGCTGTGAAAGTGGTTGACGTCACAACAGTGGAAGGTGTCGCGCGGGTAACGAACACAGCATCACCGGTGGAGGAGTCCCTCACAGCAGCATGGCTGCCTTTGTCAACATCGCTAAACAAAGCAATTTGTCTCCAGCGAGGCAGCACGACAGAGGCGCGCCGAATAATGATTTACAAATGTTCTGCTCGGGGGGGATATTTAGCGCCGTAGATCAAAATGTGTCCAATTCTGTCCTGAAACGAGAACGCAAGTGCAGCGGCCTACGCACACACACACACACACACACACACACACACACACACACACACACACATACACACGAGAGAGAAATAGGGATAGAGAGAGAGAGAGAGAGAGAGAGAGAGAGAAACTGAACAGTACTCACCCTTGGGCGCAAAGTATCCCGCACAGCGTGTCACTAAATCACCCTGTCGTCAATCAACAGACAGAGAAAGGATTAAAGGAAGAGTAAAAAATTAAAGAGTTTAACAGATTCGAAGATAGTGTAGCTCCTGCCACACAACAAGATGACGCATGAAAGAGGAAAGGTATTATTGTAAAAGCTGTCAAGATTTACATTTTGTGTAGCTTATAGCAGCCAATCTTGGTGATGCTGGTATAGACCGAATCGTGGCCTAATACGAGGAAGTGCTGACATGATGTGAGAACTGGTAAACTGACCGTTGTACTTCCAAGTCATGCTATTTCCAAATTTCTCTAAGATTTTCTTTACTGTTTGCCCAATGTACAGTTTGAACAACATGGAGGATTGGCTACAAGCCTGTCGCACTCGCTACTCAGTCAGTACCTTCCATGTGCTTCCAGTCTTACACTTACAGTCTGGTTTGAGTATAAGTCGTAGATAACCTTTCGCTCCCTATTACCTTCAGGATTTCCGATAGTGTCTTCCAGTCAGTACCGTCAAAAGCTTTCTTTAAATGCTTTGATGTATATCCGCATTCTGTCATTGTAAATAGTAGCGCGAATACTGGAGAGGAATTCCACCTTATAAAAGACACCTTTCTAATTTTGTTTTCATCCAGACATGTTTCAGCATGTTTTCTGCTATCTTGAGTGTGGTTATTTCTCTATTTTCCGTCTCACATGATGCTTTTGGAGGTTTATGCTAGTAGCTTTAGATCTAGTATGCAGTATATAGCGCGTCATAGTGTTTGATGTTATGGCGTTTTTACTTTGTTTGTGTCGAGGTAACACGCTTATTTTTTCCTCTTTTGTCGTTACACAAGCATTTTCTGCGATTTGTTCACCAGGCAGAGTTTTCGCCGCCGTTACGTGTTGTTGTAAGCAACAGACCCTGTGCTTGGGGAACAAATCGTAGGAAATGCACGTGTAATGACAAAAACGAACAAAGTAAGCATGTCGCCTCGACACAAACAAAGTAAAAACGCCATAACATCAAAAACTATGAAAATCCGTTGCGTAGTAGATCTAAACCTACTGGCATAAACATCCAATAGCTTCACGTGAGATGTAAAATAAACCAATAAACCCAATGAAGACAGACCAAAAAGTGCTGAAACTTGTCTGCGAGAAAACAAAACTACAAAGATATGTTGCATAAGGCGGAATTCCTCTCCAGTTTTCATAGCAAGCACTTACAAAAGAAGAACTAAAACATTCACAAGATGATCATATTATCAGTATTGTTTCTCGGGTTCTTACACTGCGGGTCCAAAACGGGTCGCGAGACAGGTTCTATTTCTGGCGTATAAGCGACGTCAGCATAGTATCTATCGTGGCAGTTTGAAGTGACTGACACCTGTAAGGCCGGCCGCTGTGACCGAGCGGTTCTAGGCGCTTCAGTCTGGAACCGCGTGACCGTTACGGTCGCAGGTTCGAAAGTGTGCGCTATCCTTAGGTTAGTTAGGTTTAAGTAGTTCTAAGTTCTAGGGGACTGAAGACCTCAGAAGTTAAGTCCCATAGTGCTCAGAGCCATTTGAACTATTTTGACGCGTCTTCTGTCTCCGAGTCCTCCACCGACACTACACTACACTTCCCCTCTCGCAGACAGACCTCGTTTCACAACAACGCTTAGAATCGCGCTCCCATGTTTCGTCCTCAGATTGTTACTATCGATATCTGAATGCTTACACAATGCAAATAATTCCGTTAAGTTGGATATATTGTTATATTTAATGGAGAGTTCAGACAATTTCCTTGCAATGTTCTGTCCAGTAAGTCACGAACGTGTGCGGTGGTGCACCATCCTACTGTGAGATCACATTTGGCCGAAGGGATAGAAGCTGAATAACAGAAAATTGCTCAGGCATGACCACATAAACGGTTCCTGTTTGCGTGACGAAAAAAACGGTCATGGTGTGCTGTCTTTCATGAGTGAACATCACATATTCACCTTTTCTCTGACATGTTTCCGCACACTGTGGGATCTCCGAACTCAAGATGTGAATTTTGTGCTGAGTAGCTTTCCCGCATTGATGGAAGGTTTTCCAACATCGCAGCAGCTAGTTCGTGGCGAAGCTGAGAGTCGTTTCGCTTCAGTGCTTGCACAAACTGAGCTCTGTACGAGTGCATGCGAAATCTTTCAGGTACCACTTTGCCATCCGCTGAGCGAGAGGTGTTTACCTCTAGTTACGCTCGGCGAACTGACGTTCATAGCCTTTTTTAGAAGGTGTCTCTGTTCTCGTCTACCGTTTCATTAATGTTCGTTTTCTGACAGATCCTGGACACTTCATGTCCCAGTGCATGAAAACTTTTTATAAGCCTCAATTGTCTTACTAGCTCCCTTTGACATTCACGTCGGAAATTTCTTTGGGCAGCAATGGGTTGTTTCTTTTCCATATAGCACACCACACATTGCGCTGTCTGTGAAGGTGCAGTCATATCTGTCGCGTATTTGTCCCCCTGAAATAAAAGAGAAGAAACCGTTTAGAAGTATCAATACAAACATTTTGAGTTCCTGTACATGGTGCCGCCCACTGCAAGTATCTATGTGATATAGGATTGATATAGCATTTTTTATCATCTGGAACTCAGGGACATTTCTTGCGGACACCTGTAGATTTGAGAAGCTTTGTTTTACTACCTTGTCCTGTTTATATTACGTGCCAGTCACGTCTGATGCTGCAACTGTCATGAAGGATATTGTAAAATTTTCGTGTGCCACCGTTGGTTGTGTGAAATGTGCGTGCCGTTTACATTGAGATTCTTTGGTTTTCCTTCTATAAACACATAAGGAGAAGAGACGAAACGAAACGCCGTTCGTTAAAACAGATTCCCGAGGCAAACAATATGCTACTAACGAATATGTCAACAGTTGCAGTACTTATATTTGGCGAACAGTTTTAAATCTTACAGTTTAATTTTCAAGCATGGTCTACGGAAGCTGCACTGAAAGTGCCTGATTTTAACAATGAACACGAAGCGGCAACACATGCTTTGTAAAATGTTTGCAGAATGAATGTCGCAATCAACACGTACCTCTTAAATGGTTCAAATGGCTCTGAGCACTATGGGACTCAACTGCTGAGGTCATTAGTCCCCTAGAACTTAGAACTAGTTAAACCTAACTAACCTAAGGACATCACAAACATCCATGCCCGAGGCAGGATTCGAACCTGCGACCGTAGCGGTCTTGCGGTTCCAGACTGCAGCGCCTTTAACCGCACGGCCACTTCGGCCGGCCACGTACTTCTTAGCACATTTTACTGGCTACAAGTCATGTGTGGATTGTGACATTCACTCTGCAAACATTTTATAAAGCATATTTTTCCACTTCATGTTCATTATTAAGATCAGGCGTTTTCAGGGAGCACCCGTAGGCCAGAGTTGAAAATGAATCGGCAAGGTTCGAAACTGGTGGCCAACAATAAGTACTGCAACTGTTTACAGACTCATTAATAAACTCGTTAGAAACAGAATAATGTTGATGGTTGTTGTCTGTCAAAAACCTTGGATCTGAAAAAAAAGTTATAATTTTCCTTGAGACCTTTGAATCTAATCTACGATGGGAGCTGAAGAAATGAATTGATATTTGTGTCGGAGAGGGCACTGGACTTGGAATAGTCCATGCAGCAACGTTAGCCATATTGCTGCAGTTGTGTAATGGCTAGGATTCCTGTCTAGTAGGCAAGGGGACCTGCGTGCAAGTCTTGGCTGTGGAACAAATTTTCTACATCTACATGGATACTCTGCATATCACATTTAAGTGCCAGGCAGAGGATTCACCGAACCATCTTCACAATTCTCTATTATTCCAATCTCGTATAGCTCGCGGGAAGAATGAACACCTATATCTTTCCGTACGAGCTCTGATTTCCCTTATTTGATCGTGGTGATCGTTCTTCCCTATGTAAGTCGGTACCAAAAAAATATTTTCGCATTCGGAGGAGAAAGTTGGTGATTGGAATTTCGTGAGAAGATTCTGTCCCAACGAAAAACGCTTTTCTTTTAGTAATGTCCAGCCCAAATCCTGTATCATTTCTGTGACAGTCTCTCCCATATTTCGCGATAATACGAAACGCGCTGCCTCTCTTTGAACTTTTTCGATGTACTCCGTCACTCCTACACCGCGCAGTAGTATTCTATAAGAGGACGGACATGCGTAGTGCGGGCAGTCTCCTTAGTAGGTTCAAATGGCTCTGAGCACTATGGGACTTAACATCTGTGGTCATCAGTCCCATATAACGTAGAACTACTTAAACCTAACTAACCTAAGGACAGCACACAAAACCCAGCCATCACGAGGCAGAGAAAATCCCTGACCCCGCCGGGAATCGAACCCAGGAACCCAGGAACCCGGGCGTGGGAAGCGAGAACGCTACCGCAGGTGACTGATGACCTCAGAAGTTAAGTCGCATAGTGCTCAGAGCCATTTGAACCATGTGATGGTCATTAAAGGGAATAAGAGCACAAATAGTGTATTACCGATAGTCGTTCTACCCACGCAGCATTCGTCATTGGAACGGGGATGTGATGGTCATTAAAGGGAATAAGAGCACAAATAGTGTATTACCGATAGTCGTTCTACCCACGCAGCATTCGTCATTGGAACGGGGAAGCTGGAGGTTTAGATGTAGGTCTAAAGATTAAGAAATGCTTGGTCCTGCGTTGAACAGTTTTGTGAGCATCAGACAAGGTAATGCCTCAATGAGTGTCGACTACATTCATACCTAGTCTGCAACCGTATCTCCCCTCATAAATCGGTCATTTCCCCCAATACGCGCCGTCAAAGGCAGAAGATAGATGTGTAGCGACAGCCTGAGATCAGTGCCCAGTGTGTGTGTGTGTGTGTGTGTGTGTGTGTGTGTGTGTAGCTGTTGCCTGTGCCGTATTGATACGAATGGCCCCTGTTAGTCCCGTACGCTGTTTTTGACAAATGTGCTAAACACACACACACACACACACACACACACACACACACACACACACACACACGAGTGTCGGCACATAGGGCGCCTTCAGAGCCGCAACGAGTGCCTATACGCGGCAAATACAGCCAACCACGGCTGGTGGTATAGGAAAGGGTCCCGATCCGAAACGCGCTCTGCGTGTTGTGTGTGTGGTGGCCGCAGCGGCAGCGGAGCACACATGTACGTACCCGTATAAAGTGGAGAGCGGACAGCGGCAGGCTGTGCGTCAAAATTAAGGCTCGGCTATATTCGCCAAGTTCAGATTTTGCCGCGTTTGTTTTCTTTCCGCGGGGGTTTTTGTTCTATTTGGCGCGTGACGCATAACGCGAGCGTGGACGGATTTAGGTGCAGATATGATGAAGGATGGAGCGTCGAAATTACGGCGGCTTGATGCATTGCACTGGCTGGGGGTGGCCGATGCTCAGTAATAAACTGACGCGGATATACCGTACTGTAGTGCGTGATAGGACTCGCTGGCGCCGACAGCGCTAATTCACGCTCACGTCAGTAACGGCGCCGAACCTAAACCACGTACTTATCTGCCGTGCGCTTCTAGAAAATTTTCAATCCCCTTTTTTTATTTCCTGTTATTTCCTTCATTTTCGCCGTCATAGGCATACATACCGCATCCTTAGTGGGCGCGGCTACATTCGCTGGCAGTTCTAATTCGGAGCGTGCTGCAATTAACGCCCTTCTGTCGGCCAGAGTGTTAAGTCACTGCTTATTTAAGCAGCTGCTCTCTCGATCTGACGCCAAGTGGACCTCATTGCAGCTGGCTCAACCACTAAAAATGTAAACCGGGTACTGGAAATCGAAGTCGGGACCTCGGCGCCAGCAGCTAGAAAACGCTAGTGGGCAGATCACGGACGCGGTTCTCTGCGGAATCATTAAAACATCTGCTATTCCACACATTATATTTTAGTGATGGAGTAATCGAATGAAATAGTGGAAGAAAGAAACTTATTGCGTAACTTACCTAAAAGAAGCGACCGATTGACAAGGCACATCGGTAGGCATCGAGGAGTAATCGCTTTGGTCGTGGAGGAAATTGTGGAAGCAGTTTTGTATTAGCTTATACCACTCGAAAACTTTGTTTTGTTCGTAGAAGCCTCATTAAAAGCAATATTTAAAGTTTCTATAGATTTTTGCATTTTATTCCGACCTGTTACCAAAATTTAAAGCAAATTCTGATATGTTTACATTAAAAATAAACAATCGGCGATACTACCAAGACATATGTAAACACTTTGACAGCTGACAACATACTAAGTATCTGATAAGACTAATACTGTACACGTACTTTTTCGCCCTGTTTTTTGTTCTTGTTGTTGTGCTCTTCAGTCCAGAGACTGATTTGATGCAGCTCTCCATGCTACTGTATCCTGTGCAAGCTTCTTCATCTCCCAGTACCTACTGCAACCTACATCCTTCTGAATCTGTTTAGTGTATTCGTCTCTTGGTCTCCCTCTACGGTTTTAACCCTCCACGCTGCCCACCAATACTAAATTCGTGATACCTTGATGCCTCACAATATGCCCTACGGACCGATCCCTTCTTATAGTCAAGTTGTGCCACAAATTTCTCTTCTCTCCAATTCTATTGAATACCTCCTCATTAGTTATGTGATCTACCCATCTATTTTTGAGCATTCTTCTGTAGCATCACATATCGAAAGCTTCTATTCACTTCTTGTCTAAACTATTAACCGTCCATGTTTCACTTCCATACATGGCTGCACTCCATACAAATACTTTCAGAAACGACTTCCTGACACTTAAATCTATACTTGATGTTAACAAATTTCTCTTCTTCAGAAATGCTTTCCTTGCCATTGTCAGTCTACATTTTATATCCTCTCTACTTCGACCATCATCAGTTATTTTGCTGCCCAAATAGTAATACTCATTTACTACTTTAATTGTCTCATTTCCTAATCTAATTGCCGCAGCATCACCCGACTTAATTCGACTACATTCCATTATTCTCGTTTTGCTTTTGTTGATGTTCATCTTATATCCTCCTTTCAAGACCCTGTCCATTCCGTTCAGCTGCTTTTCCAGGCCCTTTGCTGTCTCTGACAGAATTACAATGTCATCGGCAAACCTCAAAGTTTTTATTACTTCTCCATGGATTTTGATACCTACTCGGAATTTTTATTTTGTTTCCTTTACTGCTTGCTCAATATAAAGATTGAATAACATCGGGGATAGGCTACAACCCTGTCTCACTCCCTTCCCAACAACTGGTTCCCTTTCATGACTTTCGACTCTTATATCTGCCATCTGGTTCCTGTACAAATTGTAAATAGCCTTTCGCTCCCTGTATTTTACCCCTGCCACCTTTAGAATTTGAAAGAGAGTATTCCAGTCAACATTGTCAAAAGCTTTCTCTGAGTCTACAAATGCTAGAAACGTAGGTTTGCCTTTCCTTAATCTTTCTTCTAAGATAAGTCGTAGGGTCAGTATTGCCTCACATGTTCCAACATTTCTACGGAATACAAACTGATCTCCCCCGAGGTCGGCTTCTACTAGTTTTTCCATTCGTCTGTAAAGAATTCGTGCTAGTATTTTGCAGCTGTGGCTTATTAAACTGATAGTTCCGTAATTTTCACATCTGTCAACACCTGATTTCTTTGGGATTGGAATTATTATATTCTTCTTGAAGGCTGAGGGTATTCCGCCTGTCTCGTACATCTTGCTCAACAGATGGTTTACCAACAAAAAAACGAAATAATCACGTGAATCTGGCTACTACAAAAAGCGAAACTGAAAAATTTCTCTTACGTTTTGATCACAACTCGAAAATACCTAACCGCTAAGTGTTGTCAGCGGGTTGTGGTGTAGATATTTGGTTGTACAATCCACGAATAATAAAAATGAAATATAAATAATTAACTTGTGTGATAGAATTAAAATTATTTTTTTAAAAAAACTCACTGGAAGATGTAGGATTATAAATATAACTACACGTAAAATCAAGGAATAATCGTTCAGCGTATCGATTGGTTTTAGGGCCAGATACATACACAGATATTGTGCTATACTAGCACTTCGAAAGGTGACTATGAAACAGGAAACTGAATATACACTAATCAACCGGAACATTACGACCACCGACCTGCTATCGATATACACGAAGACGATGTGCTACAGACGCAAAATTTAACAGACAGGCAGAAGATGCTGTGATATGCAAATGATTCGCTTTTCAGAGAATTCACACAAGGTTTGCGCCGGTGGCGACACCTACAACGTGCTGACAGGAGGAAAGTTTCCAGCCGATTTCTCACACACAAACAGCAGTTGACGGGCATTGCCTGGTGAAACGTTGTTGTGATGCCTCGTGTAAGAAGGAGAAATGCGTACTATCACGTTTCCGACTTTGATAAACGTCGGATTGTAGCCTATCGCGATTGCGGTTTATCGGATCGCGACATTGCTGCTCGCTTGGTCGAGATCCAATGACTGTTAGCAGAATATGGAATCGGTGGGTTCAGGAGGGTATACGGAACGCCGTGCTGGATCCCAACGGCCTCGTATCACTAGCAGTCGAGATGATAGGCATCTTATCCGCATGGCTGTAACGGATCGTGCAGCCACGTCTCGAACGCTGAGTCAACAGGTGGGGACGTTTGCAAGACGACAACCATCTGCACGAACAGTTCGACTACGTTTGCAGCAGCACGGACTATCAGCTTGGAGACGATGGCTGCGGTTACCCTTGACGCTGCATCACAGACAGGAGCGCCTGCGACGGTGTACTCAAAGACGAAGCTGGGTGCACGAATGGCAAAACGTCATTTTTTCAAATGAATCCAGGTTCTGTTTACAGCATCATGAAGGTTGCATCCGTGTTTGGCGACATCGTGGTGAACGCACATCGGAAGCGTGTATTCGTCATCGCCATACTGGCTTATCACCCGGCGTGATGGTATGGGGTGCCATTGGTTACACGTCTCGGTCACCTCTGGTTCGCATTGACGGCACTATGAACAGTGGACGTTACATTTCAGATGTGTTACGACCCGTGGCCCTACCCTTCATTCGATCCCTGCGAAACCCTGCGTTTCAGCAGGATAATGCACGACCGCATGTTGCAGGTTCTGTTAGGGCCTTTCTGGATACAGAAAATGTCCGACTGCTGCCCTGGCCAGCACGTTCTCCAGATCTCTCACCATCTAAAAACGTCTGGTCAATGGTGGCCGAGCAACTGGCTCGTCACAATACGCCATTCAATATTCTTGATGAACTGTGGTATCGTGTTGAAGCTGCATGGGCAGCTGTACCTGTACAAGCCATCCAAGCTCTTTGTGACTCAATGCCCAGGCTATCAAGGCCGTTATTACGGCCAGAGGTGGTTGTTCTGGGTACTGAATTCTCAGGATTCATGCACTCAAATTGCGTGAAAATGTAATCACATGACAGTTCTAGTATAATATATTTGTCCAATGAATACCCGTTCTTCATCTGCATTTATTCTTGGTGTCGCAATTTTAATGGCCAGTAGTGTACATTAATATACATGTGGTGTCTGTTCTTTCGGACATTATATGGTTAAGGCGAACACAGCGAACGATCCCTTCAGTGCAGATGCACACTAATCTCAAACTCCTGCGGGAGTCGGTGAGGTGCCGCGAGTAATGAGGCTAATTGAGGAGGGACACTACGTAAAAAGTGTGTGGTTTAAGTTGAGACTGTGGGTCTGACTGGAGGGGAGAGGCGTGCTAGGGTACTCCGCAAGGTTCTCGTGACAGCTGCGTCCAGATGGCTTAGTGGGCAGCACATCTAGCTAGTAAGCAGGAGACCTGGGTTCGAATCCCCACCGGTATAAATCAATGTCCACTCACAGCTAATGTCTTTAATTCCTTTGTGTCTTCATATACATTAATACTGGTTGAATTGCGTCAGTGGAATAATTATCTAGCACACCGACCAAGACGAGTAATTTATTGCTGCGACGCACCAATCGCATAAAAATGTATATTCCTTTAACCTAGAAGAAAAAATGGCGGTTTTTCTCAGATAAGCTTGCTTTTCTATTTTTCATGAGGGAGCTAGAATTAAAAGAAGGGTGACGAACATCTACATCTGCGTGATTACTCTGTTATTTACAATCAAGTGCCTGGCACAGCTGTCTCTCCACCTTTCCACTCTCGAACGGCAAGCGGGAAAAAACGAGCACTTAAATTTTTCTGTGCGAGCCCTGATTTCTCTTATTGTATCGTGATGATCATTTCTCCCTATGTAGGTGGGTGCCAACAGAGTGTTTCCGCAATAGGAGGAGAAAACTGGTGTTCGAAATTTCATGAGAAGATCCTGCCGCAACGAAAATCGACTTTGTTTTAATGATTGCCATTTCAATTCACGTATCATGTCTGTGGTACTATCTCCCCTATGTAGCGATGATACAAAACGAGCTGCCCTTCTTTGAACTTTTTCGATGTCATCCGTCAGTCCCACCTGATGCTGATCCCACAGCGGACAGCAATACTCCAGAATAGGGCGGACAAGCATGGTGTAAGCAGTCTCTTTTGTTGACCTATTACACCTTCTAAGTGTTCTGCCAATGAATCGCGCAGTCTTTGGTTTGCTCTACCGACAGTATTATCTATGTCATCGTTCCAATTTAGGTTATTTGTAATTGTAATCCTTAAGTATTTAGTTGAATTTACAGCCCTCAGACTTGTGTGATTCATCGCGTAATCGAAGTTTAGCTGATTTCTTTCAATACTCATGTGAATAACCTCGCACTTTTCTTTATTCAGGGTCAGTTTCTACTTTTCGAACCATACAGATATGTTATCTAAATCATTTTGCAAGTCGTTTTGATCATCTGATGACTTTACAAGACGGTAAATGATAGCATCATCTGCAAACAATCTTAAGACGGCTACTCAGATTGTCTCCTGTGGCCTTAATATAGATCAGGAACAATAGAGGGCCTATAACACTTTCTTGGGGAACGCCGGACATTACTTCTGTTTCACTCGATGAGTTTCCGTCTATTACTACGAACTGTGACCTTTCTGGCGGGAAATCACGAATCCAGTCTCACAACTGAGGCGATACTCCGTAGGCACACAGTTTGATTAGAAGACGCTTGTGAGGAACGGTGTCGAAAGCCTTCTGGAAATCTAAAAGTATGGAATCAATTTGACATCCCCTGTCGATAGCACTTATTACTTCATGAGTATAAAGAGCTGGTTGTGTTTCGCAAGAACGGTATTTTGTGAAACCGTGCAGACTATATGTCAATAAATCGTTTTCTTCGAGGTACTTCATAATGTTCGAAAACGGTGTATGTTCCCTAACCCTACTGCAAATCGACGTTAGTGATACAGGCCTGTAATTCAGCGGATTACTCCTGCTTCCCTTTTTGGGTATTGGCGTGACTTGAGCAATTTTCCAGTCTTTCTGTGAGCGAGTGGTTGTATATGATTGCTAAATATGGAGCTTCTTTATCAGCATACTCTGAGAGGAACCCGACTGGTATATAATCTGGACGGGAGGCTTTGCCTCTATTACATGATTTAAGGTGCTTCGTTACACCGAGGATATCTACTTCTACGAAGATTCAGATCTTTCTCGCATAGCGTCTTTAGATTATTACGATCGCTGCAGCAGAAAGTATTACTGTCGCAAGCGTACCAGATTCAACGTTAGTGGTATTTCAGGGTGCAACGGCACTTTGCGGTGGGCCACAGAATAGAAAGGAGGAGGTCATCTGCGGAAGCTTATTTTCCTGGCATACGAAGGAAAACTTATGACATCCCGTGGTGAGTCCGTATTTTGATAATTTCCGACCTCTCGCAATGCCCCAACCTCTGGGTGGGTCTGATCGCTATCGAGACGCGGGAAGCCGTAATGGATCCCTTTTAAGGACGACGGCCTCATAACCACCGATGGCTGGAGAGTGGATGCGTCCTCAACAGTGGGCGAGAAGTTTCTTCCAGCGGCTAAGAGGCCACTCTCGCGAGTGCTCCGCCCACAACACATCTCTCGGCCGCTAGCAAGCCAGGGATTCGTGTGTAAACACGCAAGACGTATCGCCGCCACGGTGTCTGCCACCGAGCGGTGACCGACGATGCTGTTGTCTGGAAAGGAAGGTCCGCACGAGGACGCGAGAATAAACAAATGTGTATGAAGGTATGCAGGCGGGCGAAGAGGTCTGAAGCGGTGAGGAATAAAGAACGGGACAAAGTGAGGAAGCGAGGACAGTATGCACGGGAGGTGAGAGACGCCACGAGTGAGAGTGACGTAAATCCGGGCGGCAACTGGCGCTGAAAATGTTTGACATATTTTTCTGCTCTGTCTCTCTCTCTCTCGTGCGCGTCCGGCGAGCTCGAGGCGCGAAGAGACGCGCCATATTTCACGAATTTTATGTAGCATAACGAAAATCTCCTACATAAAAGCTACTACCTACAATTTGTCAGCTCGGGCCGCCTGACCTGATGTATAATACCCCACACCTCCCCTTCCCCCTACCACCACTTATATTTCACATTTTATCCGCGCGGGCCAGCCGGTTTAAAAACTCAGATCTGTCGCCTCCCCCTCCCCCTTGCTCTGTTCCCCGCCCCCTCGCCCCTCCCACCCCGTTCGCACCCTCTGACACCTCATTCATTTTTTTTTTAAATCTATATGTTTATATAAAAAGTGTCACTTTTCCCCTCGTGTCGATCCACGGACTCGCATTATCCCTCCTGTCGATTACCGAATCGATTGAAGCTCGCACCGGTGCTGTGTCGCGAACCCTTTGTTGCCGTTTCTCAACAAAAGTAGCTGGTTGTAACTTACAGAGCCAAAATTTATATTTCTGAAATGGACGTTGCAAAAGCTGGTCATATAACTCAACCGTCAGTTCTGTATTTAGATGGCGCTGGAATTATTATGTTGATGAAAATGTATAATGTTTGACGCATTTGATAGTCGCGTCGCATAAAGAAAAATGAAATACGAGCAGCTTCAAGTGCTGCGAAATATTTTAACTGATGGAAGCTGCGAATGCTCCTTCCGTGAGGATAAATTTTACGGCTGAAATGTAGTTATCATTTGGTCACGGTTGATTGAGGACCTCTCCACACACAAACGCAGCATGAGTCGAATATCAAAGGCAAATGTCTAATAACAATAACAAGAAATACAGAATAATATTAACCAGTAAGTTCGACTCAGCAACTCTGTAAACTATTTGTAAATTGCAATATGGCAATAAAAAAAAGGCTGTGAGAGATATTTACTCATCTACACGGGTTCCCGGGTTCGATTCCCGGCGGGGTCAGGGATTTTCTCTGCCTCGTGATGACTGGGTGTTGTGTGATGTCCTTAGGTTAGTTAGGTTTAAGTAGTTCTAAGTTCTAGGTGACTGATGACCATAGCTGTTAAGTCCCATAGTGCTCAGAGCCACTCATCTACAATCAGCAGACTCCGACAGACCCCAATAAAAATACATATTATTATTATTATTTTCGTTTTTACAATGCATTTACGTTTTCTGGTATGCACCAAATTTAATATTCATTCTGCATTTGTGCCTCTCTCTCCCTAAATTTTCTTCAACATTCCTCATCCCCATTAATGTTTATGTATATGGCCTGTGGTCTCCCTTTTCTCTTCCTTCCCAGTGGTTCTCATTCTGTGATAAAGCGTGACAATCCTCCTTCTGACGTCGCAGCTTTGCGAAAGTTTTCATAATAGATTTTGCGATGTTAATAGCGACAAATTAAGACAAGGCCGATAGTTTCAGTGATCTTCATGGCTTATTTGTTACTTCTTGCTGCACGTGCATGCCAAACACGTTGAAGTTTCAACATGTGCGCTAACATTGCGCAACACTTTAACATATGTAGGAACAACAAAACACGTCTTTCTCAAACGTACCTGATAAGCGACTACTTTGTCTTTCCACAACAGACATCACCCACCTCTCCAAATTCAATTCAATTTTTACGTATACATTTCTTTATGCAAGACACTGATAAATGAAAAATGTGTAATTTTTCTACGTTTATTTTTGTGAACTCAGCCTGGAATGAACTGACGGCTGTACTTTATAACTCGCTGCATGTGTGTTGTTAACCTGAACATTGCGAGTAGTATCATTACGAAAACACTACTTGGTAAAATGAGTCGCCTGATCTTAAGCCATATTACTGTATATTTAAAGAACTTTGTCAAAGTGACAAATTATCCTATGAAACAATGGGTTGTGCGGTACAGTGAGCGGTGCTACGGTACGTGGCGTCACAACAAGTGCCTTGTAATTCCAATACAGAAAGCTAACAAAATAAGAAATGCTACACAAATTCACCACATGGGTTTTGAAAGAATAAATAAACAAAACGTTCCTTCTAAAATAGCATGTGATCTAACGTGTGCAATCTGACTGACAAAATTCTATATACTCAGTAATGCACACGTGAATGTCATACTTCACTATGAAACAATAAAACGGTCTGCATATGAAATCTGAACTGAATTTCACCTGACCGTGAATGATCTAATTGTAACCTGACTGTAATGTAAAACTGACCCTAAAAATTCTTCTTGGCCTATATGTGGTAACAGATACTCGTTTCTGCTCGAAGTAACTTACGTAAAATATACAGCACAACGCCAAGCATGCTGAAGAGGAAAGAAAAGTCTTACACTGTGCACTGCAAGGGCGAGCGACTATTCTAATGAAATCTCATGCTTCAGTTTTACAGTGTTGCGCAAAGTGCAGTGCGGCGACACGCCTGATCAGAAAATATGAAATTCCCTCGAGAGACCACGGTTGTGGAGTTTCAATTTGCTAAATGCTTGAAAGTAATTTATCCTTTAAAAAACTCTGTTATGAAAACTGGTAGTCATTCCTCAACAACTGTAATGATCTCTATAAAAATTATTCCTTCATAACAAATATTACTGTACCGCGAATTTAATTATTAAATTTGTAACGAGCGGTAAACTACAACTTCTGAGTGCAAAGCATGTGTACTGATAACTTCACTTAATCATGTCTGTACAATGGATCTGACTAATCCAGACCAATAAAGATCAAGCCAATTTAAACATTCCGTTGCTCAAACGCATCACAACTACTTTCAATCATGCTGTGCCGCAACAACTGTACCTGGAAATCGTCACTTCTGAAATTAATCTTTACCTAATCATATTTCAAAATCCATCCCCTTGTATATCCTTACATCTGGGCTCTGAAAGCTGTTTCAGTCCGCTCAGTAGCATTACCAACATCTGACTCTCTCAGAAGGTTCCCTTAGAACGCCTACAGCAACGACAATATTACTGACAACCAAAGATCGCATTGCTTGTACTCAGAACCTCTGTAAGGTAAACATATCGACTATTGAAAACTACTGTTTGAAAAATGTTTAGCTTCCCAATATGAAATACGAAGGCTACTAGAAAAGTAAAGTTCAATCGGTCGCGAAATGGAAACCACTGTGGAAATCCGATGAAGCTTTGTACAAATGTGTTGGGCAGTGTATCTAGTATGCCTGTCGTTCGCGGCACGTCGCTCTTCTCAGTTCTGAGCGAACAGTGAGGACATAGAGATGCCCAGAAAATAGCGCCTCTCGCCAAGCATGAAGGCCTGGTGAGAGATTTCGCCTGACGGCATGCAGCCCACATAACATGACTGTCACGCGTTTCGTTCTTCACGACAATTCTCGGCCGCGCACTGCAGGGGCAGTGGAGATGCTCCAGCAGCGTTTACGACGAGAAGCGTTTAATTACCCACGACACAGCCCATAACTGACTCGTCCTGAGTGTTGTCTCTACTCACATTAACTGCTGGCTATGGAGACAACATTTTGGCACAGACAACGAGCTGTAGACCACCATAGGGAAGCGACAGAAAGCACAGTTGGCTGCCTTCTGAAAAGTTGGTACAACGCCACGACAAACGTTTAAGTCGTAGTGGCGACTATGTAGAGAAGTAGCTGTAAGGTGAAGCTAACATGCAAATAAAACAGTTTTGATTTTCACAGTGGTTTCTGTTTCGCGGCCGATCGGAACTTACTTTCCGAATAGCCTTCGTATGACATATTTTATTAAAATATGTTCACATCACTTTATTTAAATACCAGAAATAGACTAGAAACCTTACAAATGTCACACTGTCATGAGCTGCCGGTAAAATGCTTTATTTACGCAACCAGTTTCCGTCGTCTGACCATCATCAGGATCATGAAAGTATTCATGTTGAGCGAAATATAAAATCGCTATCGTCATGTCATACAACCATGAATTGTACACTGTTGTCGTACATTTATATAAATTAAAATGTCAATCTATTAAAACTGTGCTATTTAGTGTACTTAGTTTTTATAGACTGATGATGTAATTTACTGTACGATGTGATAACAATGTATATTTCATGGTTGTATCACCTAACGATAATGATTTTATATTTCCCATCACAAGCTGCTGTAACTATTTTTTATGAAACTAACGATCGACAACGACTGAAACTGGCTGCGTAAGCATAATATTTGACTGGCATCTCAAGGCAGTAATGTGACATTTTTGAAATATGTAAGATCTGTGAGGCATCACCTAGTGAAAACACTCATAAATGTCCAAATTCAAGATTAATATTTAATATTGTTGATAACTTTTACGTATATTTCCAATTCTTCTATGTAAATACACTTTATCGTTCCTATTTGCTACAGTCCAAGGAACTTGATCATGTTGGTTGTTGTGGATACTGTTGAAGACAAAATTACGCTTTAATGATGCATTTTTTCTGAACTTAATTTCCAAGCTTTACATATTGTTTTAGTCTTACAAAAATTCAGATCTAACGTTAATACCGATTTAAGTGTCACGAAGTCGTCTCTGAAAGTATGTGTATGGAGTGTAGCCATGTAATGAAGTGAAACATGGACGATAAATAGTTTGGACAACAAGAGAATAGAAGCTTTCGAAATGTGGTGCTGCAGAAGAATGCTGAAGATTAGATGGGTAGATCACGTAATTAATGAGGAGGTACTGAATAGAACTGGGGAGAAGAGGAGTTTGTGGCACAACTTGACAAGAAGAAGGGACCGGTTGCTAGGACATGTTCTGAGTCATCAGGGGATCACAAATTTAGCATTGGAGGGCAGCGTGGAGGGTAAAAATCGTAGAGGGAGACCAACAGAAGAATACACTAAGCAGATTCAGAAGGATGTAGGTTGCAATAGGTACTGGGAGATGAAGCAGCCTGCACAGGATAGAGGAGCATGGAGAGCTGCATCAAACCAGTCTCAGGACTGAAGACAACAACAACAACGTTAATACCAGTATTCGCGTGAATTAAGCTTGTTTCGCAATTACGATCTGAAGGGCAATTCTCGAATTTAGTACTTGAATAACCCCATGTAAGGAATTATGACATAATTTAAAATGCAGTCAGTTTACTCTGTCCCCTGCTTTCCGAAATTTTTACCTCAGCGACAAGTTTAATCGTTTTCAAAAAGATCTTGGCATTTTGAAGTTCAATATTTTTTCAGATTATGTGTCAGTTTGTATTTCTTAATACTTTTGTTGACTTTTATGCTTCTCACACAAGACGTGGTCATCCTCGAAGTGAATCAAGTATTCACACTGACCCAGCCGGGAATCTAACCCGGGCCCTTTAGGACGGCAGTCCGTCACGCTGACCACTCAGCTATCGGGGCGGAATCAAGTATTAGACACTATTAAATTGCTGGCGTAATTCCCATAGGCCTACGTCATAAATCTTTCTTTCTTTTATCAGTACACAAGAAAATAAACTGAACTTTATAAAACTGTATAAGCTGAAGTATCAAAGATAGTAGTCCGATGGGTATTTCTTCATGGATTTTACTTGCTGACATATGAAGATGTTGACCAGTTTTGTAGTACCTGATACGTGGAAAGGCAGTATCGTAGTGTCCGATACATAGCCTACACCGCTACGCTGAGTTAATTAATACGGTGCCTTCTACAAGATAGTAGACAAGAATTTTTTGTAGGGCAGCAATTATAAGGTAGGAGGAAAACAGTGTCACAATACACGTTGTTGGGAAAGAAATCCTCTGTGACAGTCTCGTAGTGTAGTACAACTACTGGCGGATTTATGCTGCCAATAGCTATTATTCATGCCTGAGTGTAAGGATACACGTTAGTTGTGGGTAGGGTACTGTTGTTACTCGGCACTTACGGTGCCTCCTGAACTAGCAGAGTCGACCTCGTTGGAGTAACACACCGATGTCGTCATCTGAAAGTGGAATTTGATCATAAAATCGGCCGTTCCGTAGCGACCACTCTACCCGATCCACTGATGGACGGAAGCACGTCCACAACGAAATTTTGAGAACCAATTGCAAACAATCTCTTCTAAATGTGACTACCAAATGTTGAACGAATCAGTTCTAGCCATTGTTATTGAGTTTCACCTTTACGGAGGTCATAAAAGAAAAACATCCAACAAAAACTTTCCCATTGAAATTGCTATGTTTTCACAAGAAAAAATTTCTTTGATTGGTTACAATTACTGCTCGCCCAATTTCTGAGCGGCCATTTTTTAAGAATGAGAATGATAAATTTTAAAACAATAGTAAATTTGCATATCAGCAGCACTATTCAGTTGTCGCTAGGTAAAACTTAGAAGGCGTGTCCGACTAGTCCATGCGTGCCACTGAACTACTGAGAGAGTAACGGGGGAGCAGGGAGGGGGCAAGATGTAGTTTCTCGGCATGCTACACTAATTCTCCTAGTAAGAATTATTTATGTAGTGGAGATGAGGCTAAAGATTCCCTCCTCGCTATATTAAGACTGTCGGCACACAAAGATACCCTAATTCTGTGAATACGCGTCCTTTAAAGAGGTGCGATTTATAACGAAGCCAATTCATTTCGGCCATTTTTTGTGGGACGCCACCGTTGAACATTTGTGAGAAATGTTATTGTCCCCCATGCGTAAGAATACCAGGTCTAACAAGGCGCTGACGCTGTTACACGTCGCGCGCTGAAATATTTCTTGTTCCCCGCGGCGAGAGATTTTGACAATAGCCCATTAGGACAAGCAGCTGTTAACAAAGCTTTCTGGTGAGAGGAAAGTTAGAACTCCCCCCCCCCCCCCCCCTCATGCATTCCCCCGCCCTGGGTACTTGGGTCGTGACGCGGAGCTAATGAGGAGACAACGCATCTCCTGAATATTTGGGCTCACCAACAGATGGGACAAACAGAACTAGTCCGGAAGGACGTCAGTTGGAATGTAGGAAAAGCAGATGGCAGGCTGAGATTGTTTGGGAGCGTGTTAAGGAAATGTAATTCATCCGCGCTAGATCTGTCATGTAAAATACTTGTTCGAACGATAATTGAGTATTGCTCATTAGGGACCCTTACCGAGTTGGATTAACAGAAGAGGTAGAGGAGATCCGACGACGAGTGTTACGTATCGTTATGGGATCGTTTAGTCGGTGCGAGAGATGGTCGGCAAACAGCAGTGGCAGATACTACAACAGAGGTGTTGTGTACCAAAGGGAGATTAGCCATTGAAATTGCCTGAACGTATGTCCCAAGAATAGTCGGGTAACACATTACTTCCTCCCACACACGTCTGGCGACATAACCACGTCGAGGAAATCATAAAAGTTCGATGTAAGACAGAGACTTACCGACAGTCACTCTTCCCAAGCGATATTAGCGAACGAAAAGGAAGGGGGTGTCATGTAGCTGTACCAGAGGTACCCTCCGCCACACACCGTAGGGTCGCTTGCTAAGTGTAGATGTACATCTTTTTAACAATGATACCAGCTAAAATAGGCATATATTGTATAATTTGCTTCCTCGTATTTTACGTAATATAAAGAATTGGGCGGTGACGTAGCCTTGCAAATAGCTTCTGCTCCTATTCCCTTTGATTATTAACGTCAAAGGAAATACATGAAACCGGTAGCTTTTTAAGGGTATATTTGTCGTATAGCAATGAGTAAGACCAGTAATGTCCCCCCACTACCCCAGTGGCTCTTGAAAAATCGAACTCCTATGTATAAGACATCATCATGTCTCCTTCATTATGTGTTGTACAATGATACCATTTTGCAGGCACATTGAGTGGCATGTGTGAATACTTTCTGTGTGATGTGTTGCGAGTAGAGAGCGTAATAAAGAAGTATTAAATAAAATTTCTTACACCAATAACCTGGGATACAGTGTTGGTAAAATAGAAAAGAAGTAGATACGGAAGCATTTTATAGCGGAACATTACGACGGAGAATGCTAATGTTTGGAAGTAATTAACTTTTGCAACCGATTGAAAACAAGAGTCAATGTTCCTTGCAACTTGCTTCCTCTGCATTCCCGTCTCTGTGTTGTTATTTTTGTTCAGGTCTTCAGTCCAGAGACTGGTTTGCTGCAGCTCTCGGTGCTACTCTATCCTGTGCAAGCTTCTTCTTCTCCCAGTAGCTACTGCATCCTACATCCTTCTGAATCTGCATAGGGTATTCATTTCTTCGTTTCCCTCTATGATTTTTACACGCACGTGTCCATCCAATTTCAAACTTCGTGATCCGTTGATGCCTCGGAACATGCTCTACCAACCAATCCCTTCTTTTAGTTAGGTTGAGCCACAAATATCTCTTCCCCCCAGTTCTCTTTTGTACCTCTCCATTAGTTAGCTGCATGCCCTCGGGAAAAATTACGGCTGTAGTATCTCCTTGCTTTCAGCCGTTCGTAGTACCAGCACAGCAAGGACGTTTTGGTTGATGCTACACGGCCATACGAATCAATCATCCAGACTGTTGCCCCCTTAACTACTGAAAAGGCTGCTGCCTCTCTTCAGGAACAACACGTTTGTCTCAACAGATACCTCTCCGTTGTGGTTGCATCCACATCTACCTGTATCGCTGAGGCACACAAGCCTCCCCACCAACGGCAAGGTTCAAATGGTTCATGGGGTTCTTTGTTACTACAGAAAGCATGCGCCTGTCCGCATCAACGTCATGAATGCAGAGCATGCGAGGGACATGGATGTACTCCGCCACATCAAGGCAGAACACAGAGGTTATAACTGCCCACACGCTTGGTGTCTTGTTTACATTTCCCTGTGAATAAGCAGTTTCCGTAGGTCGTGGACCCGTGTTTTCTGATATGAGGCTGCCTAAAGAGTGGTCTGGGGCTCGCAAAGATACTAAATGAAGAGGTCAGAGCCAAAGAGGGATGCCAACGGCTTTTATTTAACGAACGAGGTAGGAGACAAAGCGGTAAACTCATAAAATAACGAGAAAATAACGTGACGCGTACAGTGTCTCACGTTACACAATTCCAGTAATTAGCAATGACAGCCTTTCTTCATAAAACACTTTAAATAAATTACAGTCGAATATAAAAACAGATTTCGTATTTACACTCTCCCCTCTGCACTGATCGCAGAGATACGATTCATTGAGATACCTACATAAACGGCGAGCAACTAAGATGTTAAAAGGCAGTCACTTGACCCGACTCTCTAATCCCGTCCCCTATAGTCAGACCGAAAGTCTTCGCTCGGTGCGCATTACTGGCACGCCGAAGGTACAGGAAATGCTTCGTCTGCGTTACGTAATATTAAAGTTTTTAAATAACGTAGATAATGAAATGAAATCCGAATAGTGTGCGTGACATCTTAATATTGAGAGATCATAAATACCACAGTCAATGAAATGAGAATTGTTAATAGAAGAAACATTAATAAATGGAGGTGTGCAATGGCTTCATTGCCTTTAGCCTCATTTGGGCACTGAAGTGTATGTAAATCAGTAACTGGATAATTTCAACACGGGTCTCTTACCGATAGAGTATGACCAAGCTATCAGAAACGAAACAAATTAATCTGGACGCAGTGCGGAAAGCTGTAAGAGCACCATACGTTCACACAGCCTCTACTGATCAGCATCATCATCTCCACTTTATGTTCAAGACAATCGAAAAGTACAAAACAAATCATAGAAAAAAAGCAAGGCATAAGATAGTTTAACGATAAATGTAGTTTGCTGGATACAGGCAAAGCCCATTTATATAACTTTGGCAAATCCTGGATTGCTGAAAAAATTTTTGATAATAAAAAAAATCTCTAAATGCTGATGAGTCCTCCAGCAAAGTCATTTGGCCAGGACGGACAATTATGCTGTCATCAAATGAGGGTACAACAACCAAGAAGAAATTAGATATGAGGGATCGCTGGTATTCAGTGACATGTGTTGAAAATCAAATACCAAGAGTAGACATATGAATGAAAATATGGCCCAAGAGGTAGGTCTCCGGATAAAGGAAAAATATGATAAGGCGCCTAGCAGTATGGGGTGGAGCGCCATCCTGCATAAACATCGTACTTTCCAGCAGGTGTTTATCAGCCAGGCTGGGGATGATGCGATTCTGTAACATACCGGCGTACCTCTCACCCGTCACGGTAGCAGTTACTGACGTTTTGCTGTCTAGCGCCATCTGTCGGAAATTTTGTGAACTTTTTTTTGTTCTGATAAAACCCCATGTCATTTCAAGCATGTGTGTCAATTTTTACCTCTCTGTCTACATTATTCCGTGATTTATCAAGTTTTCAAATTTATACTGACTTTTTGATCACCCGGTAGTTCTACCTCAAGTAGTTGACGGATGGCATCGAAAAAGTACAAAGAAGGGGAGCGAAACAGGGGAGATAGTGTCACAGACATAATACGTGAGTTGGAGTGGCAATCATTAAAACAAAGGAGTTTTTCGTTGCGACGGGATCTTCTCATGAAGTTTCAATCACCAGTTTTCTCCTCCGATTTGGAAAACATTCTGTTGGCACCCACCTACGTAGGGAGAAATGATCATCACGATAAAATAGGAGAAGTCAGCGCTTGCACAGAAAAATTTCCCGCGTGTCGTTAGTTAGTGGAACGGTAGAGAGACAGCTTGAAGGTGGTTCATTGAGCCCTCTGCCAGGCACTTTATTGTGAATAGCAGAGTAATCACGTAAAAGTAGTTCCTTAAATGCTGAGTCACAAATGTTCCTTTTTTTTTTTTCAAGTTGTTCGCATGGGCCATTTATACCTCACTTGAGACGGATGTCACCATGAGTCATTGAGGAAGGACAGGCCAAATTTCCCGCTCTGTCATTGCCCACTCCAAGCTTTAGATCTGTTTCTAAATGAACTCGTCATCGACTCTACTTTAAACCCTAATCTATTTTTCCTTCCTTGCACGCAAACTAGTTGAACTAAGCCAGTCATAGAGGTACAGTACGCACAAATCGAAGCTTCAGTTCGGCTATACTCTCCGAAACATACCACCAGTTTATAATCACTAGACATTTTAAGATTGCTGATACTGCATGACTCACTGCACAAAGCCTACTTGCTGGACGGACCTCCTGAAACAGAATGTAGTCATAGAGGTACCAGGGGTTTTGCACACACCTGAAAATCGTTAAGTTTCTTCCACCCGGCAGCAGTGCTGCCAACCACCCCGCGTTTCCGACCTCCCCCGGTAACCCCTCCTCCCCACCCCCACCCACCCCCCTGCCCGTGTTACCTCTGGCACAGTGGTGGGCTGGCTGTGCAACCCTTCCCTTCCCTTCCCTTCCCTCCCCAGGGCCGGCCCTGGGTCGTGATAAATCATGGCTTACCGCAGGCGTCCGCCGGTAAATCATGCGCGGGGGTTGGCAACCCTGCAGGGGTCGCTGGGGCACACGGTTGCTGGGCGGGGGAGGGCGGGGGGTGTTGCCAGGCCGCACCGCGCCCAAATGAAACGGATCCATCTCTGTCAGGGCGGGCTGTGCCAAGCCGCAGGTCCCAGCCGGGGCTCGAATCGGAGACTGCGCTCGGCGCTGCCCAGGTGCCAGGGGCTGCTCCGGAATCACAAATATCTGCAGCAGTTACAGAAATATTGCTTACATTGCCTATACAAACCGGAATATACTTCATGGACATCTAACTGAAGCTATCTGAACAGCAAGTGATTGCTACAGTCCAAAACTAATAAGTGAGCTAAATATTAAACTAAATTACCACATAACCAGTCACAAAGACAAACCAAAGCCAACTAACCCATCAGAGCTAATAGAAAAATTCATGGAAAGCAGCAAACGTTTTGCAAGGAACATGTATCAGTATTAGCTTTCACGCTGATAACAAAATAACGGAGAAAGTCATACATAATATCAAAAGCAAAAGCAAGCCGTACAGTCGATCAGGAATATATAGATTCCACGGCAGTTTGTATTCGAAAATAAACAGTGACCAAACAGGAGGAAATTTCAATATACCATTCCGTGAACACATCACATCACATCAATGTTCATCTTTTAAGGGGGCATTGTATGTCCTATGCCGCCAATGTTAAATTATCGAATTTTGTGATCCATTATCTTGGAAACTTTTTAAGAACCAACTTACAATTTTACGTAATTGTTGAACGCACCTTTCTAGATACACTGAACTTGAATTATTACTAAAATTGTGTTGTGAAACATGTTATCTTTTTTTTCAGTCACTCAAATTTTTTTGACAGAGTTTTGTAAATAAATGAACATAAAAACAAAACAACTCAGGATATTTTAATTATTCTAGTTCCATATGTGTTGAATCTCACATTTGTATGCTGTGAAAATTTCATGTCCCTATCATCAGTACTTTCTCACAAAACGGATCATTTATTGCAAAAAATTTAGTTCATAGATACAGAGGTTAAAAACTTTTTTTTATTAAAAATGCACTAGAATTGCCCAGGCCCATAGTATGTGTCTTTTTCAGTGTCACAATAGCTCAGTGCTTGCCTCCTCCTCTTCTTTCTTGCTCCTTTTGTCGTTTGCTAAGCAGCTAACTCTGCTTCACGTACACGAAGCTTGTCCAGTTCCCGCAGACCTTTAGCTGTGTTCTGTCCAAATCTTACCCCTAACTTCTCCAGAACCTTAAGTCTTTCATAGTTCCCTCCATTAAAAGTTATTACAACATCAGACACTGCTAATTTTAGAGTCATAAGGCCAACAAATGCATTTTTAGGCACATGGCACCGCACAACATCATTGAAGGACTAATTCAAATTCTTGGTCATCCCATGTAAACACTTCTTTTGTAGCTCAGGATTTGCCAAATCTCTGTAAATAGCTTTTATTGCCTCCATTACTGACAAAGGAAGATAATGTTTATGAGTAAATTCATACAGGGTGCCAGAAAATTCAGCTTGCCTATATTTACACCAAGTGTCTGGTGGAAATGGACACAAAGCATGATGTGACTTTTCATCGGCTGATATTCGATGAAAGAAAGTGCTCCACAAATCTCTTTTCATTTTCTCTAAATTGTCACAGTTATCTCTAATGGCCTTCCTAAAATATTCCTGTAATTCATCGGTTACTTTGTCCGTTAGTCTTCCAGCACATTTTATTGTCTTGCCTTCAGACAGTTTTGTGTTACCCAGCTTGATTTTTGGGTTACGTAGACGTGTTCCCATCCTTTTGTTGACATGTCCTAAATACTCAAGTTTTATATAGGAACATCATATGGTTTACCGTTTTGTACTGCAATGAAAGCCTTGCTGTCTCCATCACCTAAGTAATTCACAAATCTGACACGTCTCTCCAGTGAACGCTGGAAAATACTAACTGCTCCTTTTACCTCCATTCCTCCACTTGTGCCATCATAATTTTTTATACACTGCTGCTTATGAAGCAATCTGTTCTTCTGGTTCACTGTACAACCTTGGCAGTACTTACTGAGAACTTCAAAATTCCAAACTTTTCCAGTGTCAATACTTATAGCAGGTGTAAAACCATTTTTAGAACCAAACCCACGCTTTTGCCAGGATCCATCCACAGCATTGTTGATGTCTGTGTCATCCTCAGTTTGTTCAACAGTTTCTGATGTAGCAACAACCATTGAATCTTCAGCCGCAGCATTTACAGAGTCCCCAATTGCTGTTATGTAGTTCGTACAGCTAGAAGGTGGTTTTGGCAAATTCCACACAGTGAAGAGAACGTTACCAGCGCTTGTACCTTTACCAATGCATCTATGGCCATAGAACAGTCTCACATTAGTTTCATACAACTCATTACCTGAACACTTTGATGAAGTATGAAATGCTTTTTCGTTTTTGTACTTCTGTCATTTAATAATTAATTTAGACACAACACCTATTCTAGCTCCTACATCGTCATAAAGTTTAACTTCACCAGCACCACCACAAAGACAGCAAGAGTCAGTTTTAGAAAGAACTTGAGCAAGAATTTGCAGATCAGTAATGACGTTGCCCATAGTATCATTAATTTTACCACGTCTCCCGTTTTTAGATTTACTTTCCTTTTCGATGCACTAGGGGCTGTGGTCACTTCAGAAACATTATCTTCGTTTCCTTCACTGCCAGCACACGTGTTTTCAAGTACTTTAGAAGAAAATGCAGGTCTCACATAACTGTTACCGGCAAATTTGCGTTTCTTGAAGTTACTTTTACGCTTAGTCATTTTATTTACATATAAAAAGCAACAGAAGTTAGCTTACTACAAAAATAGCCGATAATCACAATACCTTCAACGAAAATAGTATCAGAAACAAAGGGCTGATTTGTTTATTTGTAATGCCAACTTGTGAGACGTAGCAGTAGGCACAAAACAACGCAATTCACAGCCTTCTAGATTGTGTAGTTCCCAAGATATGACTGCTCAAATGTAGCAGTATATGCGTAGCCGCGAAATTTGACAGTCACACGTCAACATTCAAAATATGATTTGAAGGTCTCACAATCGTCTGATTTTGATGTATTATATACCACAATGTTCATGAAATTCCAAAGTACATTATGGAGTAGAAAACAGAAAATGTCAAATTTCAACGAATTTCTCGTACAATGTACTCTTAATGAACTTAGCGGATATCCACTTTCACTTTAGATATGCTGAAGATGAACATCAAACGACAGGCATTGCACACAACCAGCAAATGCATCTGCACATATTTCACCTACCAACACAGATAAAAGGATGAACCAACCTGAAAAAACTGAAATTTATTCTAACAGATGTGCATCCCCAAATGACATTCTAAATGACCAAACAGAGTTACCAACCAAAATTTTTCTAAAAGACTTACATAATTTACGTATACAACGAAACACCAAGCACAGACGTCAAGAAAATATAATACTAGTAATAAATAAACGACCATGTATTCGTGTTTTCATATCTAACGTGAACAAATGCAGTGCATATACTAGCCTGCATCTCCTAAGTTAGTTGTTCTGCTTTTAATCATTCTAAATGTCACTCAATTATGTAATATTCATGAACTGTATGAAAAATGTGTTTTTGACTTTTTTGTTGTTGTTGTGGATGTGGTCTTCAGTTCGGAGACTGGTTTTTTGTAGCTCTCCATGCTACTCTATTCTGTGCCAGCACTATCATCTCCGAATAACTATTATAACATACTTCTTTCCGAATCCGCTTACTGCCATGCATACCTTGGCCTCCCACTGAGATTCTTACCCTCCACGATTCCTTCAAGTACTAAAATTGTTATCCCTTGATCTCTCAGATTGTGTCCAAACAACCGACCTTTCTTTTGGCCAAGTTGTGCCACAAACTTCTTCAGTACTTCCTCATTAGTTACGTGATGGATACATCTAATATTCAACATTCTTCTTTAGCGACACATTAAGAAAGCTTACAATCTCTTTTTATCTAAACTGTTTATTTTCCACGTTTCACTTCATAAATGCCTACACTCCAGACAAATACCTTCAGAAAAGACTTGTTCACTCTTATATCGATGTTAAATGTTAACAGATTTCTCTTCTTCAGAAACGCTTTTCTTGCCGTAGCCAGTCTGCGTTTTATATCCTCTCTTCTTCGGCCTTCATGAGTTATTTTGCTGCCCAAATTACAAAACTCAGCTACTATTTTAAGTGTCTCGTTTCCTAATCTGATCCCCCTAGCGTCATCTGATTTAATTCGACTACGTTACATTATCGTCGTTTTGCTTTTGCCGATGTTCATCTTATATCCTCCTTTCATGACGCTGTCCATTCAGTTCAACTGCTCTTCCAAGCCATTTGCTGTCTCTAACGGAATTGAAAGGTCATCGGCAAACCTCAACGTTTTTATTTCTTCTCTATGGACTTAAATTCCTATTCCAAATGTTTCTTTGGTTTTCTCTACTGCTGGCTCAGTGTACAAAATGGATAACATCGGGGATAGGTTACAACTATGTCTCACTCTCTTCTCAACCACAACTTCCCTTTCATGCCCCTTGGCTCTTATAACTGCCGTCTGGTTTCTGTACAAGTTGTAAATAGCCTTCCATATCCTGTATTTTAGCCCTGCTACCTTCAGAATTTCAAAGGGGCTACTACAGCCAACGTTGTCAAAAGCTTTCTCTAAGTCTACAAGTCCTATATATGTAAGTTTGCCTTTCCTTAACTTATCTTCAAAGATAAGTCATAGGGGCAGTATTGCCTCGCGTGTTCCTACATTTCTCCGGAATCCAAACTGACCTTTCCCGAGGTCGGCTTCAACCAGTTTTTCGGTTCTTCTCTGTTAGTGGTTTCGGGGGAAATAGATGATATTAATTCTTTTATATATAATGTACTGCAATATTTTTGAAATACTCAGTACAATTTAGTTAATCAGTCACTACTGCACTATATATTGCTTGCTAAGTAATTTTAATCTTCAGTCATTGAGAAGCTTAAATTAATAGTATATAATGTTGACATACAACTGACTTCAACAGCGCTCTGAGAACCTGAAAGCAAACTGTAAATGGACTGCAGACATAATTTTCAGATGTAAACAAACATGTCAGTCAGAAACATGGAGGATTTTGAGCTGTTTTTGTGCAGCACACAAAGAAAAAGTGTTGTGCCACCCTTATAGATGTGGAAAATAGCTGCCACAACTAGCAACATAGAAAGTAAGTGTATCTAATAGGCAATATCTTGGAAACTCGCGAAGTGTAGATGATAAACAAAAGTATTATTTTGCACAGGGCAGCTGCAGCATCCAGACAGCAGCGATATCTTAACCTATCCTCTAGTTGTAGATTAAAATATGTATTAATTCAATTGAAGATGGGCGGAAGTCCGAAACTCTTGTTGTTGGTATAGTATAAAAAAAATGCATAAAAATGTGACAAGTTGCTCTATTCCTTAAAGCAGTATAATCCACAGCCACGGAGCTCAACAACCAATAAAACAGCTAAATTAACAGTCTAATTTTTAGACGTTGACCATGATACCGTGCAGTTTTGTTTGAAATGTAAACTAATGGATTTTAATGTGGTTTACACTGGCACAATGACAAAGACCAGTATAAGAGTTGTATTTCGTCATTTTACTTACGAAATTCAAATCTCTGTGGCTCCCGTTATCACTGCTTCCAGAGTTAATTTTTATTAGAGATACACACCATCAGATAGCGCTTCCTCCACAGTAATGTGAGAAAGATAACATAAGTGATCATGGTTTTGCACTGTAAAGGAGTTACCTTGAAAGTTCCCAAGGGAACGAAGTTATCTAATAGCAGAAAAAGCATGAAGTGAAAAACAGAAACGGCCTACACAGGACAGTGGCTTCCCTCAAGAAATTTGCAGCGGCTGTATGCGCAGAGACAGCAGACGTGTGTCGAGTCGGAGCTAGATGCCTGCCTGCAGGAGGCAGCCGGGTCGTGACAGCATCAAAGTAAGAATTGGAGCTACGCACATAATAAGCTATATACTGAGCGAAACTCGGCACATACCTGGGGAAACTAGAAAGACTAATTAATAAAATAGGTTTTCTTTGGTTAAATAATGTCTAAAAACTAGATAGAAATCCCATTGTTGATGCACTAAGCGTTTTGTGAAACTTTCTCGTAAATCGATGCTATAGAAGTTTTTTTTTGGTTTCTCACATGTGCCTTAAAAGTTTGAACAATAAATATTTTTTAGATAAACTTAGAGTTTCATCTCACACCTTACGTCGTTCTCCCCATCCTGTGCTTGCATTGAACCAAAAGGTACATTAAAGTAAAGTTCCCATGAGTAAAGCTAATAATTTCATTTATCAGAGTAAAATAATCTGTATGCCATTGCACAGTTGGCAAATTATTCAGATCAGGACAGAATTTTTATTAAGTAACACACAGGTCCAAAATGAGTAAAGTTATCTAGAATGACAATTTTATGCCGTTGCACTACGGCTGAGTTGAATATATGTTTTATTATCGGCTAAACGGGAAGCAGTGCACGAGCTAAGTCCGCAGGCGCAGTCAGATGCAGGTTGGTGACTTTCATTTATTTTTACCACTAAGCTTTCATGCAGTCAGATGTGTATTTTGAGTATTAATTTTCCAACAATATTTTCATGCAGTTCAGTTAAATACGCAGTCAGATGCAAGTTTTATTAAAGACTAAAGCAGTCACATGCAGTTCAGTCAAGTTTAAATAGAGAAGTTTTATTAACAACACTTTCAATATGTTGTTTGTGTGTGTGTGTGTTTTGGGTCGGTGGTGGGGTTGACGGGGGGCAGGGGGGGGGGGGTGAAGGGAGCGGGAGAGAAAGTGTCCAAGGTCCGGCAATAAATAAACGGGGATAGTTTCTTAGAAACGGAATTTCATGTTGTACTGCCGGGTGCAGGGGCAGAGAGAGAAGATGGAGTTTCCAGTCGAATTGCTCGCACTTCCTGTGCGCAGAGAGATAATAAAAACCTGCTACTCTCAACTGTCGCGATGTATGGGGCACTTTGCGCGATTTAAGGGACCATATAGAGGGGGTGGATTTGGGGATGTCCGTCCGGAGGGGGCGAGGGGCAGAAACAAGCCGACCAAACGCCGAGACGATGACACTTGGCATTCTCTCCCGCGGAGACGCAGGACTGGCGTTTAATACACTGTGCTGCGGAAGCGATGAAGTGGCAACAGCTCCGTAGCTACTCACGCAGTTGGCGTGATTTCTGATACATGGTACAGTGAATACTCTGCGCTGTTAGGCGCGATTCCAAATTCGTCGACACCCTCTCGCGGACTCTACTGTACCTTGTGTCTGGAACAACATTGCGTACGTCACTCCAGTTTATGTAAAACAAGACACGTACATCTTTAACTTTGCGTTGGGACAGCAGTCAACTTTGTTCTGGAATTAAATTTCAGTAGTTCTAATCCCACGGTTCCGACCAAGGTTTTCGGGAGGCTCCCCTGCCCTACTCCCTACTTGCTGCTGAGATATTTGGCCGGAAAGAACAAACTTCTGCGACGTCCATTTACTCTCATGAGTTAGCTATGAAAGACGTAATATAAATAAGTTAATTACAAAGAACTTCTAATATAAACTGCAGAATGGCAGATACGTGCAATTATAAAATTGATAAACTTAACAACTAAATCAAAAAGAAACAATGCACACCTACTAAATCAGATTCACAAGAAGGAAAAAACACATTCGCCTGCATACCGTTTATAGGTAAAATTTCATACCAAATTGCCAACCTCTTCCGGAAAACTGGTATTGAAATTTCTTTCAGCACTAACAACAAGCTACAACAGCACATCATCCACAATAGTAAGACAAACAACCAATGCCACCACAAATCAGGTATTTACAAACTTTTATGTGACAATTGCCCACAGTTCTACATAGGCCAAACTGGGAGGAGTTTCACTATAAGATACCGTGAGCATATGGATGCCTTCCGGCTAAATAATTTTGATAGCCTTTGCAATGCACCTAAAACACCATGGTCACTCAGCCACAGCCATTACAGAAAACCTACAAATACTACACACTGTGAACAAAGGAAAGGAAATGAATCTGCTTTAAGAGCTAGAAATTTATATCCACAGCTCTAACACACCAGACCTTGTTCTGAATGAACAACTGGAACTTGCAAACAAATCCTATCCTCACATATTTCATGAAATATTCAAAAACAGAAAATAATTATCCTCTGATATAATAACAAAGTAATATTCTATGGAAAATCGATGTAGCGGTCATACAACAGTCCAAGGGTCATTATCATAATCTGTAATGGTCATAATCTGCAATAGTCATATTGTAAACACAAGCTGTAACTGTCATTCTATAATGTGTAATAGCTTTCAAAAATGTCATATGTGTGACATTATTGTACCTCCTAGATCTAAGTTCTCTGATAACAGTGTGGCTCAAAACAGTTCTAGCTGTCATTTTTTAATTTGTAATAGCTTTGAGTAATTTCATATATATAACAACATTGTACTTCCTAGATCTAAGTTTTCCGTCAAAAATGTGAATCAAAAAATTTTCATAATGTGTGTCAAGAAACGTCACAGTCTATATATGCAACACCTTTGCATTTCCTGTGGCTAAGTTCTTTGACCAGAACCTACAAGCTTCTGTGTGAGCAACATCTTTACATCTAAGTTCTTTGACCACAGCCCACATGTTTGTATGTAAACATAGTGTATTTCACGAGTTCACATCATAATAGTGTAATATGGAGCTATACTTGGTAAAATTGATATATGGACGTGAAAATGACCATAAGTGTGTAACCAAGTGGCAAAACTATCACCACAGCATAACTGTGATAATGGTGCTTCATCTTTTTGTAAGTACAGATATATTTTCGTCATATGCTGCCTTACCACTTACAATTGTCCCACTTGTATCTGTGTAGTCACTAGCAATTAATTTTTTGTATTTATACAGTGATCTCCAACAGTACAAACACGTACTTGAATGTATAAACACCTGAAGATGGGCGCAAACCCGAAACCGGTCGTGTGGCGAATAAACAGTCTTTTATTGTGACTGGTAGCGGATATTTTTCTACAGCCCCATAAAGGAACAGTCACTGAGTTCGACAGCATCCACTATGGATAAAATTCATTTAATTATAAACCAATATGCCCAGCGTCCGTCAGTAGCTGCATCTTAGTGGATAACGCAAGTGTTGACATCATGTCGACGCTGGACGAAAACAACCATGTCTCACAGCACGCTTTCAGAAAATCCAGTCACGTGATTCACAGCTCTTTCATACCTACTTTCTCTATTTCCGAAAGGCGTTCGGCACGGTACCAGATCGTCAACTACTAATAAAGCTACAATAATACGGAGTACCTTCCTAGTCTGGCTGAAATACATCGCCAGACAAAAAAGAGTGGAGAATCCAGAAGGGGAGGAGGAAATGAAATGAAATATCAAAGGTTGAGACGGTATGTGATGTTATTTCAGTGATTAAAAATATCGAGCCAAATTTACCACGTACCTGGTAGTACGATCCCACTTGGCACTATGACGTAGCACCCCCTCTGGCCTTAATGCGTGCACTGCTTCTGTTGGGAGGACTCTCATACAGCCGTCGTATCCTTCCCTGACTTCCACTGGGCACAGCTGTCGTGACTGGTGCTCCATATCTTGGATACTGGCTGTGGGACGGAGTTGACGTCCGAGGAGCTGCTCGCACAGGTGTCCTAGTGTGGATAAATCGAGGATCTCGGTGGTCACAGGGATACCTCGGCATCACGCAGACAGTTTCTAGAGACACGTGAAATACGTGGACGAGCATTGTGCTTTGAAAACTGGTTCCACGATTATCTCGCATAATAACTAACACGTGAGGACACACGGTAATCCCGACGTAGCGTTGTTCCGTCAGATTTCCCTCAATGACTACTGTGCTGAATGTTCATAAAAAAAAAATGTTCAAATGTATGTGAAATCTTATGGGACTTAACTACTAAGGTCATCAGTCCCTAAGCTTACACACTACTTAACCTAAATTATCCTAAGAACAAACACACACGCACCCATGTCCGAGGGAGGACTCGAACCTCTGCCGGGACTAGCCGCACAGTCCATGACTGCAGCGCCTTAGACCGCTCGGCTAATCCCGCGCGGCCGGATGTTCATCGTTTGAATTCGCGCACCCGTCCACCCGACGGCGAACTTGGGTGGCGCTGGCCTGTAAGTCGCCTCTACGTTCTCAGCGGATGCTGGGGGCAAGCTAATAGCGGCAGTTGTAATTGGGAATTACTTATCGTAACATCTCCTGTTTGTAAGCAGCCGGTGTGGTGAACGATTATACGGCAGCGCAGCATGGAGTGTTAAATGCATTTCTTTTGGGAACACAGCGTTGACCGGCGGTAGTCAGAGCGGGCTCCACATAGTTCTTTGAACTGTCCGTGAGAAGGAATTGTTCTATTATGCCTGTGGTATCGATAGTGCAAGAGTGGACATTACGAGTTCAAAGAAGTTTTTTTTTAATGCTCCTGTTGACTAGTGATTTATACTGTTTTTCGGTCGGAGTTCTTACCGTCGTTGTAGTAGTCGGTATGAACTGTCGGCGCACGCCTTCTAAGGTGGTACTGCGTGATGCATATAGATGCATTTAGTGCACTGTGATTCGTTACTGAAGCCTTCAATTTCACCATGTTTCCGAGAGTCTACTTTTGATGTAGGCTCGGGATCGGTCTCACTTTATAACCGCAGCCAAAGTTGTGCACTGTGTAAACTGCTGGACAGGCGGCATTGCAGAACGTACAGTGCTGAGTGCTACGGGTTTTGTGCAGCATCGACCGGCGCGGAACAAAAATGGTTCAAATGGCTCTGAGCACTATGGGACTTAACATCTATGGTCATCAGTCCCCTAGAACTTAGAACTACTTAAACCTAACTAACATAAGGACAGCACACAACAACCAGTCACCACGAGGTAGAGAAAATCCTTGACCACGCCGGGAATCGAACTCGGGATCCCGGGCGCGGGAAGCGAGAACGCTACAGCACGACCACGGGCTGCGGTCGCGCAACAAAGGTAGCGTTGTTTCAGTCTGATGCAAGGTGGTATTGCGAAGTGTGGCGCCTTCAGCTGTTCCATCGTTTTCGTGACACTTTTCTCTATTTACCTCACTGCGGTAAGGGCCGGCAGTGGTACTTTACACCCTTATGTGACAATAAGCTACTCTCATCATCCCAATGTGTCTCGTCTGTGCAAAGGGCTATCCACTTTCGCCAAATTATTGAAGCGTCTGCTTCTGGCCCCACGTGGGCAATGCAGTGAAAATCTTCTTATGTAATCATAACATTGGTTAAGATGTTATATGCCGTAAGGGTTACAGGGATCAAACATTAAGGGTGATAGTGGCGTCCCACGTGATTCTAAGTAAAAGCGAGGCGTTAAGGCACAGTATAACAATGTGGCGTTTCACAGCTGATCAGTATGTAATCAGATTCTTTAAAAAAAATAGTATCAGAGGGTCACATCTTTATACTTAGAAGTGGTGCATCATGGTAATTTAAGTTCCTGTCTTCACTTTTTTGGTTTAAGGCTATTTAAATCAGAAGGAAGGCTGTTAAGAAAGAATTTTTAGGCGTAACTTTATCTTAAGTTGCGCACAGCAATCAAATACCACCGCCCGATTTGTTTGGGGTGTGATGTTTGGGGAGTAACGAGTTAAAGCGCAGTGCTGCATGATAAACCGTTGCAGTGGGTATGAGTAATTGTGCTGTACGAGTGTGGTTGGTTGTGTTTCATGTGCAAGGAGTGCGAATGTCTGTTGTATTTGTTTTAAGTGCATTAGCAATGGTTCCTGTCTACGGGACAGAAGTAATGAAACTCAGATTTTATTTGTTATTAGTTTAAATTAATTAATGTTTTCCGATTAAAAATTTTATTAATGATTTATATACTTTAAGACAGTAATTTTAATCAGTCTGTAAGGACGGATGTTTTAAATAATTTTTATCGGAGGTATTGAGAGATTACGAAATATGAAATTGCTTTTGTTATCTGAATTCAGTTTTAACTATCTGCAGTAGTTCTATAGTGTCCGCCTCCGGTAGCTGAGTGGTCAGCGCTACAGAATGTCAATCATTAGGGCCCAGGTTCAAAAAAATTGTTCAAATGGCTCTGAGCACTATGGGACTTAACATCTATGGTCATCAGTCCCCTAGAACTTAGAACTACTTAAACCTAACTAACCTAAGGACATCACACAACACCCAGCCATCACGAGGCAGAGAAAATCCCTGACCCCGCCGGGAATCGAACCCGGGAACCCGGGCGTGGGAAGCGAGAACGCTACCGCACGACCACGAGATGCGGGCCGCCCAGGTTCGATTCCCGGCTGAGTCGGAGATTTTTTCCTCTCAGGAACTGGGTGTTGTGTTGTCCTAATCATCATCATCATTTCATCCCCATCGACACGCAGGTCACCGAAGTGGCGTCAAATCGAAAGACTTGTACCCGGCGAACGGTCTACCCGACGAGAGGCCCTAGTCACACGACTATTTTTTTTTTTTTTTTTTTTTTACTTTTATAATCTGCCTGTATCGCTGTAGGATTAACTACTGTTCATTGGGACTAAAGGCTCTAGGAACACTGTAAGTGGGTCGCTGCCTTATACGTGTCGCAGTTGCAGGTTTAGATTCGTGCTTATGACTGGAGAAACCGTGGTGCGCAGCGTGTCCCCCTAAGCTGATGATGATCTTGCAACCGCGAAGCCAGCAGCCCCATAGCCAACCCAGAGCACTACTGTAGCTACATCTAAGGGACGTTTCTGTTAATAAATCGTACTCTGCTCGGTCTCGTCAGTTAATTGCCCCAGCCCTCCATTACGAACGACAAGCCGAGACCTCAAGTCATACGCGCTAGCCCTTCATTCCGTGACACATGTAGTAACACACTGGAAGAATAGGATCTGTGTGATCTGAGGTTTTCCCAGCGTACGGGAATGTTGAAAATTTCTCGGGTATTCAGGCGGGTAGCGTCGTCCGAAAGGCGCGATATTTCGGCAAGATGACTTGTTGGTGTCTGACACCAAGATCGCCTGAAGATGGCAAGAAGTCGTCGTCATGCCGAAATATCGCGCCTTTCGGACGACGCTACCCGGCTGAATACCCGAGAAATTTTCAAGAATAGGATCTCTCCCCACGTCGCTACCACACGCCCCGACTATGGTCCTCCAGTGTGGTACAGAACCACGATACGCAGCCTAATGCACTGCGACGCCATTCACCATTATTCCGTACTTCCCGGTCGCAACAGCACTCCAAACGCGTTACAGGTGAGTTTCCTTGGAGATTAGCCATCATCACCCACGTCACATTCTCTACGCCACACGTCACGAGAGAAACAACTGCTGCACTGATACAAGGCTAGTGTGAACATTATCTTTTCTTTCTTTTTTCTTTTTAATTATTTTACAGACTAAAGTGGTGCTGAATAGCTGCATAACGATGAAAATGTTGCGTGTCGAAGTGAGTGCTTTATTTTCAAGTAGTGTTTATCTGTTTCCGTGTATTTACGTAAAAGTAGAACGTGCTACGTGGAACGGAAAATATGAAAATATGTATAAATACTGCCCGCATCTCGTGGTCGTGCGGTAGCGTTCTCGCTTCCCACGCCCGGGTTCCCGGGTTCGATTCCCGGCGGGGTCGGGGATTTTCTCTGCCTCGTGATGGCTGGGTGTTGTGTGCTGTCCTTAGGTTAGTTAGGTTTAAGTAGTTCTAAGTTCTAGGGGACTTATGACCACAGCAGTTGAGTCCCATAGTGCTCAGAGCCATTTGAACCATTTTGTATAAATACTACGCCTCCTCATTTGCTGAGTACGTAGTAGATAGTTTAGAATGCACGTAGAATTGTATAATTTGCAAATGTTGTCTGTCTTTTTATCCCTTTAACAAACTATGATTTGTTTCTACGTAATTTTTGGAACGTCTTACTGAGCCATATGCCACATGCAGTCTTTTTATCGTTTTCAAATGGGAACAAAACGTAAAATTTGTTACTTTGACATGATCTTAGGTCGTCCTTGTTACTTTGTAGCTTGGAAACTGTGACTGTTTATGATATAAAAGACAAATTCAAACAATTGTAGGAACAACATTTCAGGAGGCTACACACGCACAGTGATTGATAGCCATTAAAATAATCTACCGTCCGGCGCAGTCCCACCACTTTAAAATGACGGAGATCTTTTTTATTCTTTGGTTGCATATCAAGAACATGGTATAGATCACACGAATTGCAACCAGGGTCGAGTAGATTGTTCGAATCAGTGATGCTTTGATGACGCTAAATGGAAACATGTCCTTCTCAACAAAGTGCTGCGGTTATGATTGCCGTAAAACTATAATGCGTGCAATGAGGCGCAGAGGAATCAGTTTACAGAGGTGCTGGAATTCTTCTCGAGTATGCTTTGAACTTGTAAGTTAAAATCTTGCAATAAGACAAGCAAAGGAGGCATCCTGCAAGGGATTCTGTGAGGAAGTGGTAGGCACGGCTGCACAAGCCAGACTTCACAACATTCTCACTAGGCTACCAACTAATCCAGGAGGTACGTTGAGGAAGGATGGGGAATATACAAAGACAGCACATGAGGCGCTGGACTTGCTCCTCAAAACTCACTTTCCTTAGTATGCTCTGCCGGATAACGCGGACCAGTATGTGACCCCAGAGAGATAACGGTTCTCAGACACTCGGAGAGGACTGGGAATCGGCCAAGGAGTGTTGTGAACTTCAACAAAATCCAGTGGGCGATGGGAACATTCCAGCCGTTCAAGTCACCTGGCCCAGATGGAATTTTTCCAGCTCTCCTGCAACGGGCAGGAGGAAAGCTTATAAGAATCCTATGCAGGCTATTTAGGGTTAGCTTAGCAGTAGGAATCATTCCCAGTGTTTGGAGGGCAGTGAAGGTTGTCTTCATTCCATGCCAGGCAGAACTGATCATACCAAGGCCAAGGATATGAGACCAATCAGTCTGTCTTCCTTCATTCTCAAAACATTGGAAAAACTGGTTAATGTATACGTTGGGGAGAGGAGGCTAGGTAGGGTCCCTGTACACCTGAACCAACACGCATACCAACCAAGTAAATCATGTGAAACAGCTCTCCAGCAACTCGTCGGGAAGGTGGAAAAAGCACTTCACTTCCAAGAAATAGCCCTCTGCATCTTCCTGGATATCGAGGGGGCCTTCAGTTACACGACCTTCGATTCCATGGTAAGGGCAGCAGAGGCGCACGACCTGGGAACCAATATGTGTAGGTGGACCAGGACCATGCTTAGTCGAAGGAAGGTAGAGACTACCATGATGAATGGAAAGGTAGTAATTAAGACCACTAGAAGCTGCCCACAAGGAGGAGTTTTGTCTCCTCTATTGTGGAATCAAGTGGTGAACGAACTCATTGAGGAACTAAATCCAGACAATGCATCTGCCAAGGGTACGCAGATGACCTTGTCATAGTAATATTTGGCAAGTTCACTGACACAGTCAGGAATATGGCACAAGGAGGGTTGGACATTGTGCAAAAATGGTACATTAAACAGGATCTGAGAGTTAATCCTAAGAAGACTGTTGTGGTGCCATTTACGAAGAGACATATACAGCATGCAAGCTGGAATCTAAAGCTCTTCGATGAAACTCTACCTGTGAAGGGGACAGTGAAATATCTAGGGGTAATCTTGGATGAGAAGCTAACTTGGAACCCTCTTATTAAGAGTATCTGCTCCAAGGCAAAAAGCACTTTAGTGAGTACTAGGAGGGCTTGTGGGAAATACTGCGGCCTAAGCCCCAGGGGTATGCACTGGATATACACCACAGTGGTTAGACCTAGGATTTCCTTTGGGGCCATAGTGTGGTGGAAGAAGGTAGAACAGCGGGTTGCTGCCAAAGAGCTTGCTAAGTTGCAGAGATTGGCCTGCGTAGCCATAACGGGCGAAATTAGCAGCACACCAACCGCTGGAATGGAAGCCATGCTGGATATGCCTCCACTTCACCTTTGGGTTAAGATGGAGGCAGCAGCTGGGGCATACAGACTTAAAACTGGCCAAAACTGGGTCTCATTCGGATATACAGAATCAAACACTAACACAGTGAGTGAGGTAAATACAGGTATGGCTGGGGAAATGCCCGCCGACTGTATAGTAACTCCCAACTGCTTCGACAAGCCTTACAACATAATAATTGGAAGTAGAGAGCAGTGGGAGAAAACAGTTCGACACCGTATGGGGGACATCTTTTGGTTCACCGATCGGTCGAAAACAGATCAAGACATTGGGGCAGGGTTTTACGGGGTTCAGCCAAGACTGGAGAGCAGCATCTCTCTAGGGAAACTGGTCTCTGTATTCCAAGCGTAAATTACTGCATTCAGGGCATGTGTGGAGGTGAATATGCGTAGGTGCTACAATGACCGTAGCATCTACATCTATTCAGACCGCCAGGCAGCCCTATTATTGGCAGCTTCTGCAACAAGATCTAAGATTGTTGCAGATCTCCACGGGGCTCTGGTGGAGCTAGGGGGAAGCAAAAGGGTGTAGCTAGCGTGGGTCCCTGGCCACTCAGGGACCTGTGGCGACGAACAAGCCGATAGATTGGCTAGGACGGGGGCAACAGCTCTTTTTATTGGACCTGAACCTGTCTTGACGATCACCAAGGCTATGATCAATTAAGAACTACGGAACTTGCTTAGGAAACAGCACGTAGTATATTGGACCAAGTTCCATAAACAAAAACATGGTAAGGTAATGATAGCCAAGCCATGTTTTAAAAGTAGCTCTGTAATCCTGGGGTTGAACAGGAAAGAGATCAAACTCATGACTGGACTGATGACCGGCCATGGGAACAAAAAACACCTACAAACAATGGGTATAATGGAAGAGGGCCCTAAATGTAGGGCCGGCCGGAGTGGCCGATCAATTCTAGGCGCTACAGTCTGGAACCGCGGGACTGCTACGGTCGCAGGTTCGAATCCTGCCTCGGTCCTTAGGTTAGTTAGGTTTAAGTAGTTCTAAGTTCTAGGGGACTGATGACCTCAGATGTTAAGTCCCATAGTCAGAGTTATTTGAATCTAAATGTAGGATCTGTGATGAGGGTGAAGAAACTACATCACTCCTAATCTTTGGATGCATGGCATTGGAGAGTAAAAGATACATAATCTTCTGGACAACCAGCCCTGAAGAAATTGTGTCTGACAAAAAACTGGTAGAGGGACTCCTTGCACTATTTAAGGCCACTGGTTGGCTTTACTAGATATACAGGGAGCGATACCGCACAATAAACCTGGTTTCGGTGCGGCCAGTGGTGGGTTAGACCGAAGCTGTTTTAGCTCTCCTGTTAAAACCAATCAATCAATCAATGCTTTGAATGAAATGTAATCTATTCACAGGTTTCGCTTCATTATTGACCGAATTCAAAATTTTAAAATGCTGTTATAATCTATTCATTGAAAGTCATAATTTTATGGCAAAGGTTCAATACATATGTTAACTTTTTTATTGTCTATATGGCGCACATTATAAAACCAAAAAATGGGATGACCGGTTACAGTTGACAAAGAAACCATCTTCAGACCTAACGACAAGCAAAAAAGAAAAAATTAGCTAACTTACATTTTACTAACAGAATCGTGAACTTTTAACATTTTTGAAAGCGAGGGAATAAATAAGGCTGTCGCTCGCCATACGGCCGACGGCCAGGGGTGATGGTCTGCAGTTGCCATTTCGTTTCATAGCAAGACCGCTTTGCTTTTCTTAAAACACAGCAGTACGCCGACGACACTCTACGGCCCGTTTTGTTGCTCTTCGTGGGATTCCATCCTGGTCTTACTTTTTAGCAAGATAATGGCCACCTGCACACGTCTAGAGTTTCTACCGCCTGTCTTCGTGCTTGCCAAACCCTACCTTGGTTAGTGAGGTCGCCGGATGTTTCCCCAATTGAGGACGTTTGGAACATGATGCACAGGGCCCTCCAACCAGCTCGGGATTTTGTCGATCTAACCCACCGATTCGCCTAAATTTGGTACGATGCCTCTCAGAAGTTGACCCGAGAACTGTGTGTCAATGCCAAGCCGAATAATTTTCATCAGGGCCAGAGGTGGACCAAAGCGTTGTTTACATGCTCCATTTGTGCAGCTCTTTCTGTTGAAGAGATGAATCATCCAATTTTTTCTGAAAGTGTAATTATTCGTTTTTCTGTACATGTACTTCATATCTACTGATTTCCGTTACATTCGAATACTTCCTTCGTGATGCGTACTTTTTGTTTACAATCGTATTGACCAACTAGGATCACACTAACAACTTCAGTTCCTCTTCTTCCTTTGTTGTTGTTTCCTATTTTTCCAGTATTCCCTCATTTTCTCCCCATGAGGTCTCTTCCTTTCTTCTGTCCATGTTATTCCCGATTTTTTATTTCTTCTGCTTTGAAAGCCTTCTAAATTTAGTATTTTGTTTTTAAAACGGTTTCTTTCTGCTATTCCTGATTCTTTGATGTTGTTTCTTTCAAGATCTTTTCTTACTTCTTTGTTTTATATACAGGGTGTTACGAAAAGGTACGGCCAAACTTTCAGGAAACATTCCTCACGCACAAATAAAAAAAGATGTTATGTGGACATATGTCCGGAAACGCTTAATTTCCATGTTAGAGATTATTTTAATTTCGTCAACCTACGCTCAATGGAGTACGTATCATGTTTTCATACGGGATACTCTACCTGTGATGCTAGAACATGTGCCTTTACAAGTACGACACAACAAGTGATTCATGCACGATGGAGCACCGAGCGAGGTGGCGCAGTGGTTACACACTGGACTCGCATTCGGAAGGACGACGGTTCAATCCCGCGTCCGGCCATCCTGATTTAGGTTTTCCGTGATTTCCCTAAATCGCTCCAGGCAAATGCCGGGATGGTTCCTCTGAAAGGGCACGGCCGACTTCCTTCCCCATCCTTCCCTAATCCGATGAGACCGATGACCACGCTGTCTGGTCTCCTTCCCCAAACCAACCAACAAACCAACCACGATGGAGCTCCTTCACATTTCAGTCCAAGTGTTCGTACGCTTCTCAACAACAGATTCGGTGACCGATGGATTGGTAGATTGGTAGAGGCGGACCAATTCCATGGCCTCCACGCTCTCCTGACCTCAACCCTCTTGACTTTCATTTATGGGGGGCATTTGAAAGCTCTTGTCTACGCAACGCCGGTATCAAATGTAGAGACTCTTCGTGCTCGTATTGTGGACGGCTGTGATACAATACGCCATTCTCCAGGGCTGCATCAGCGCATCAGGGATTCCGTGCGACGGAGGGTGGATGCTTGTATCCTCGCTAACGGAGGACATTTTGAACATTTCCTGTAACAAATTGTTTGAAGTTACGCTGGTACGTTCTGTTGCTGCGTGTTTCCATTCCATGATTAATGTGATTTGAAGAGAAGTAATAAAATGAGCTCTAACATGGAAAGTAAGCGTTTCCGGACACATGTCCACATAAGATATTTTCTTTTTTTGTGTGTGAGGAATGTTTCCTGAAAGTTTGGCCGTACCTTTTTGTAACACCCTGTCATCATCATGATCATCAGCCAATTCAATCATTAGATGATGTGGCCTCTTCGAGTCGTGGATTCAGGTAGGCTTTCAGAAGTCTTCTCCAAGTGGGACGGTCTTGGGCAGTTCTCTGCCAGGTGTTACCAGCGATCTTCTTGATGTCTTTGTCCCATCTGTCTGGTGGTCTTCCTCTAGGCCTCCAGTGCTCTCTCGGACTCCACCCCAGTACTAGCTTCGTCCATCTGTTGTCTTATCTTCTTGCGACGTGGCCAGCCCACTGCCATTTCAAGGAGCCTACTCTCTCTAAGACGTCATTAACCTTCGTCACAGACCGGATGTCATCTGCCCTTTTCCTGTCCTTTTTTGTATAGCCCAGCATTCATCTCTCCATGGCTCTCTGTGCTGTCCTGTTTCCCTTTTGTAAATGAGTTCAGTGTCCATGTCTCGCAGCCATACGTCGTCACAGGAAGAATGCATTGATCAAATACTGCTTTCTTCAGATTTGCTGGCATTTTTGATCTGAATACTTTTGAATTCTTCCCAAATGCTTGCCAGCCAAGCTTGATGCGTCGATAGATTTCTGGCCTAATGTCTCCCTTCATATTTATAATCTGACCAAGGTAGACATATTCACTGACCTCCTAGTAGACTGTCCTTGACTTTCACATCTCCAGCTGGGACCCATTTGTTAGATATTACTTTTGTTTTGGAAAGGTTCATGTTCAAGCCAACCAGCTGACATTCCGATGCAAGATCTTTAACTAAGTTTTGGAGCTCTGCGAAGTCTTTGGCCAGTAAGGCAATATCATCAGCAAATCTCAAGTTGGTAAGCCTTCTTCCATTAATTCTAATTCCCTTACCTTCCCAGCTCAGCTTTGACATAGCCATTTCCAGTACAGCAGAGAACAGTTTTGGGGAGATGGGAACGCCTTGCTTGACACCCCTCATGATGCGGTGATGATGAGCTCAGCGTTGACATCCTCAAACTGGCAGGAGAGGTAACAATAAATCACTTGGCAAAAGTATTTACTTCCTGCCTGCACTACGCTTCAATCCCATTATCGTGGAACAAGGCTAAGATTATTTTGATGCACAAGAAAGGAAGTATTCACAATATTAAACACTACTGTCCTATCAGCTTGCTCTCAATTTTGTACAAAATTTTCACAAAGATCTTGTTAAATCGAATTAGTTCCACCCTAGACTCAGCCCAACCTATAGAACAAGCAGGATTCCGAAGCAATTTTAGCACTATTGACCACATTCTGACCGTTAGTGAGGTGATAAGCAGAGCGAATGAATACCAACTGCCTCTCTGCATTGCCTTTGCTGACTCTGAAAAGGCATTTGACTCCGTTAGCCATGTATCTGTCCTCCAAGCTTTGAGTGAGCAAGGAGTGGGAGCAGCATACATTGAACTTCAGCTTATGTTAACATCGGCGAATCAACTAAAGAATTCCGCATCATGAGCGGTGTCAAGCAAGGCGATCACCCCAAAACTGTAACACCCTATATATATATATATATATATATATATATATATATATATATATATATATATCTGTGTGTGTGTGTGTGTGTGTGTGTGTGTGTGTGTGTGTGTGTGTTTATATGGACCAGTTCTATTTTGGCTAGCCTGTATGTAGGCTGAATATCAGAGCGACCTGCGTCGTTATTAGATGCGTTATGTGAATGGAACATAACTGACAAACTGAGTGTCAGATTTTGGGAGATACAAAGTTACGTGCTTCTATACAAGGAACTTTATCTGTGTGTGACTTGCGACCGCTTAAAGTTTGTAGTGAGATTGTGAGATATCGTGTAGTCGTCTACTGCATAGTCCAGGCAGTACTGAGGCCGACTCGCCTCGCTGTGATCTGTGTTGCTGAACACGACCCTTGTTCAGAGGATGGGACTACTCCTGTACGCGGTTGTAGTAGCGGCGGCGGCGGCTACAGACGGGGTGAAGTCGGGCGCCACCATCCGTCAATCCCGGGACAGCGGCTGGACGGGTCCAGCTGATAGCATCTGGAGAAGACGAGCGGCCGGCGGTAAATCTGGGGAGGCGCGGCGTCACGCAGGCGCGGCTACTGTGCGTGTACGCAGCGGCGGCGCCGCGTGAGCCAGCCCGCCTGCCTGCGTGACGCGCGGGACCCGCGCTTACACGCACGTGCGGGAATGCGTGCGTGGGCGCATGTCTAAGCAGCCGGGCCGCCCTCCTCTCGCGGGAGACCCAAAGCCCGGCCGACCTCCACTGGACTGTCCGTCTGAGCTTCTCGACTCAAAGCACACACGCGGTCGGTCGTGCAGTTCGGTTCAGTACTTTAAATACACCAAACAAAAAATATTCACGACTAGGAGACATCAAGCAGACATCTAGCCTTTTGGGGCCAACACGACGAGTAAGAGAGGCCACAAGTTCCTTCAAAAAATGGTTCAAATGGCTCTGAGCACTATGGGACTCAACATCTGAGGTCATCAGTCCCCTAGAACTTAAAACTACTTAAACCTAACTAACCTAAGGACACCACGTAAATCCATGCCCGAGGCAGGATTCGAACCTGCGACTGTAGCGGTCACGGGGTTCCAGACTGAAGCGCCTTTAACCGTACGGCCACAACTGCCGGCAACCTAAGGACATCACACACATCCATGCCCGAGGCAGGTTTCGAACCTGCGACCGTAGCAGTCACGCGGTTCCGGACTGAAGTGCCTAGAACCGCACGGCCACCGCAGCCGACCAAGTTCCTTCAGGCATGTCCCATAGCCTCAAGCTACGCATTAATGGAAACATCCTATAGAGCTACCAAAGCACCGAGCGAGGTGGCGCAGTGGCTTAGCACACTGGCCTCGCATTCGGGAGGACGACGGTTCAATCCCGCGTCCGGCCATCCTGATTTAGGTTTTCCGCGATTTCCCTAAATCGCTGCAGGCAAATGTCGGGATGGTTCCTTGAAAGGGCACGGCCGACTTCCTTCCCCATCCGCCACTAATCCGATGAGACCGATGACCTCGCTGTCTGGTCTCCTCCCCCAAAAACCAACCTACCAGCTACCAAATTCCGATGACGTTGAGTGTTGCGTTCCAACCACTCGAACACTTTTTTAACACTTACGAAGTGTGGCAATAAAGTAATGAGACTGATGTGGAAAAAAATGTTGCTTACCGTTTTAATCAAGTTTTGTGTTGTCTCCTTCAAAGCAGTTCCCTTCTGATTGCACACACTTTTTCCAGCGTTTCTACCACTGATGGTAACATTTCTGGAACAAATCTTCTGTAATATCCTCCAAAACCCTCGTTACAGCTTTTTTAACATTTTGTTTGAAAATGGTATCCCTTGACCGTCGTTTTGACTCTTGGAAATAGAAAAAAGTCTCACGGAGCGATATCTGGTGAATAAGGTGACTGTGGTAGTACTGAAATTTGTTTTGAGGTTAAAAATTGCTGTACTGACAGAGTAGTATGGGATGGCGCATTATCGTGATGAATAATCCAATTATCAGCAATGTTGGCACGAAGAACTCTCTTACGCCGCTCGGGATTAGCCGAACGGTCGGGGGCGCTGCAGTCATGGGCTGTGCGGCAGATCCCGGCGGAGGTTCGAGTCCTCCCTCGGGCATGGGTGTGTGTGTTTGTCCATAGGATAATTTAGGTTAAGTAGTGTGTAAGCTTTGGGACTGATGACCTTAGCAGTTAAGTCTCATAAGATTTCACACACATTTAAGCATTTAACTCTTTTACGAAGTCTTTCTAAAATTTCTTTGTAGTAATATTGGTTAACTGTTTGTCCAGGAGGCACCCACTCTTTATGAACAATTCCCTTGGAATCAAAGAACCACACAAGCATGCAATTCACTTTTGACTTTGACATGCGAGCTTTTTTTGGTCTGGGTGATCCGTTTGAGCACAATTGCGAACTCTGGTGTTTTGTCTCGAGATCGTACCGAAAAAACCAACTTGCATAACCAGTGATAACACGGCTCAACAATTCTGGACTGATTTCCGTTTGCTCTAACAGATCGGCTGCCACATTTTTTCGTGTTTCTCGTTGTTGTGGTGTGAGATTTTTGGGGACCATTTTCGCACGAATCTTTCTCATACCGAGATCTTCAGATATCATTAGACGAACCGTTTCTCGATTGATGTTCAGTTCCTCTGCAATCATTTTCAAGGATAATTTTCGATCAGATCGTACGAGTTCACGCACCCTGGCCAAGTTGACATCCGTCCATGATGGTCCTCCACTGCAATCTTCAACATTCGTTCTGCCTTCACTAAACATTTTATGCCAACGAAAAACTTGAGCTCTTAACATAACCTCCTCTCCAAAAGCCTTCTGAAGCTTACCGTAAGTTGTCGTCGCGTTTTCATGAAGTTAACGCAAAAAGAAATACCGTTGCACAATATTATATGGTTCCATTTCCGTGACGAGAGACACAAACATGTGTTAACTTATTACAGCACGACTCACGACTGAACAGTTGCATCGATGTGCCACTTGGACTAGAAGTAGCTTATAGACCAAAGTCAAAGATATTGTGCCTACGCAAGCCTGTAGGGTTGCCACATCTTGCAAAGAAAATCAGTCTCATTACTTTATTGTTGCACCTCGTAAAGGTCGCGTGATTTAGTTGCCCAACAGTAGCGTGGATGAGTGTTCGTCGATCAACAAAAATACATCATCTGAACAAAAGTGTCCAGACAACTATTAGTGGACGTTAATATGTGATGTGTCCTCCATTCACTTATCTGATGGCGTCAGCTCTGCTTGGGACAATTACAGTGAGGTGCAGCCCATTTTTCCTCAAGAACCGAAACCAGAGAAGCTAGCTGGGCGTTGCTATCTGTGGCGAGGTCCCAAAGATGTTCCATTTGGTTCAGGGCCGGCCGAAGTGCCCGTGCGGTTAAAAGGCGCTGCAGTCTGGAACCGCAGGACCGCTACGGTCGCAGGTTCGCATCCTGCCTCGGGCGTGGATGTTTGTGATGTCCTTAGGTTAGTTAGGTTTAACTAGTTCTAAGTTCTAGGGGACTAATGACCTCAGCAGTTGAGTCCCATAGTGCTCAGAGCCATTTTTTTTTGGTTCAGGTGTGGTTATTGGTAGACCTTTCCATATCGGGTATGTTACCGTCCACGAAGTGCTGCCTCACATATGTTACTTTATGGCAGGGTGCATTGTCATACTAATACAACCATCCTATTGGACAAGTGTGTAAAATCTAACAGTTTTCTTAAGCGCTGTAAATGGATCACACCTTAAGCACGAAAAATAACCCTGTAGCTTAACGCTACCTCCTCTGTACTTCGGGTCCGTAGCTCGTAGCGTAGTGGCTACCGTTCCTACCTCTGGATCACGGGTCCCGGGTTGTATTCCCTGCCAGGTTGAGGATTTTCTCTGCTCGGGGTGTTTGTGTTGTCCTCATCATTCCATCATTCATTAAAGAGGCTAGACCGGACAGTGTACAGATTGGGAATGTATACGGGCGCTGATGACTGCTCAGTTGAGCGCCCCCACAAATCATTCATCATCATCATCATCATGTCTACTTCTCTGTTTACTCTACACAGGATGACAAGCAACACTAGGAGGCAAAGGTCCCGAGCTCGAGTCTCGGTCCGGCACACAGTTTTAATCTGCCAGGAAGTTTTACTATCTAGGAATTCACCAAACGGGAACCATTCCATTGGACAGTCACAGGGTACACCTTGATTAATCACTCCAAATCGCTCTTTTATTCGTCTACTGTACAGTGCCGTCGCTGTTAACGCCGTCTTAGCGTAGCTTAGCACTGATTACAGGAATGTGTAGCTTATGATCTCGACCATTGTGTAACTGCTCGACAACTGTGCACTATTCTTCTTCACTGCTTTCCCTGCCCTCGCACGTTCATTGTGATAGCCGCACTGCTAGTAGCACTTAGTAAACGAAATGAGTGAAAGGAATCACTCGTGAGCTACAGACACCCTTTGCAGTTTTCTATGGTCCCTTCCTGGCAGTACCTGAGGTCTACTGGTTGTTCGTTCACGTTTTCAGTTCACAGTCACGTCACCAGTTGTCGAGCAGAGCAGCTTTACAGAGACTGTAATGTCTCTGATGGCATTATTATTCGTGAGTGACTAGTCCACGTTCTGTCAGTGAGCTATCCTGATCGACCCATTCTGCTTTCATCATTTCTGTACAGCCAAAACAGTATTTCCCGCCTCTTGTTGTACTAGTAGCTCCGTCTTTCGTGCCACCTAGTGGTCATTTCCGCATTATATAGAGGTCTCTGGTACTTTTGAACAGGTAGGGCACAAGTTGCACAAGTTGCACACTCCGCCAAAGGCGTCACTCGATGTGTGGAGGGGAATGCGGTCAGCTCCCGGTCGCTGTCGGGTGTCTTGGCCTTCGAGGTGCTGATACAAGCTGCCTCGTCAGTTGGGCTAACGAGGCGCGGGGGTCCCCGTTCCAGGCGGCCTACCAAGGAAAAAATCTCTGGTAATACCGGGAATCGAACGCGGGTTCCCCGCGAGACAGTGAGCCGCGTTCAACACTCCGCTACGGGGGCGAACACTTTCGAACAGGTAGTGTACATTTTGTCTCCCGCTGACTTCTGAGTGGGGGCTGCGTGGCTCACAGCGAGCGCGGACGTCGGCGGCTCCTGTTGCGACCCGGTTAGACAACAGTTGGCAGCTGGCGGGCGCGTCGCAACATTTGGAATGTCAGAAATGCCACCAGCATCGGCAACGGCGGGGACCGGCAAATGTCAGCGCGGGGGAATGTCAGAGCGGCCGGGCCGTGTCGGCGGGCGTGCAGTGCAGTGGCCTGGCTGTACACGCCGGCGTATCTGTACACCGTCGCAGCAGGCTGCAGAAATCGTGCAGACTCGTCACAGAAGTCATTTCACGAGTTCTCAGCACAGTGCGTTGAGAACGAAGCGCTTTTTGACGGTGATTAGCGGTCCCTCAGATGTGAATGGCATATATATACAATCCTGGAAATTGAAATAAGAACACCGTGAATTCATTGTCCCAGGAAGGGGAAACTTTATTGACACATTCCTGGGGTCAGGAACATCACATGATCACACTGACAGAACCACAGGCACATAGACACAGGCAACAGAGCATGCACAATGTCGGCACTAGTACAGTGTATATCCACCTTTCGCAGCAATGCAGGCTGCTATTCTCCCATGGAGACGATCGTAGAGATGCTGGATGTAGTCCTGTGGAACGGCTTGCCATGCCATTTCCACCTGGCGCCTCAGTTGGACCAGCGTTCGTGCTGGACGTGCAGACCGCGAGAGACGACGCTTCATCCAGTCCCAAACATGCTCAATGGGGGACAGATCCGGAGATCTTGCTGGCCAGGGTAGATGACTTACACCTTCTAGAGCACGTTGGGTGGCATGGGATACATGCGGACGTGCATTGTCCTGTTGGAACAGCAAGTTCCCTTGCCGGTCTAGGAATGGTAGAACGATGGGTTCGATGACGGTTTGGATGTACCGTGCACTATTCAGTGTGCCCTCGACGATCACCAGTGGTGTACGGCCAGTGTAGGAGATCGCTCCCCACACCATGATGCCGGGTGTTGGCCCTGTGTGCCTCGGTCGTATGCAGTCCTGATTGTGGCGCTCACCTGCACGGCGCCAAACACGCATACGACCATCATTGGCACCAAGGCAGAAGCGACTCTCATCGCTGAAGACGACACGTCTCCATTCGTCCCTCCATTCACGCCTGTCGCGACACCACTGGAGGCGGGCTGCACGATGTTGGGGCGTGAGCGGAAGACGGCCTAACGGTGTGCGGGACCGTAGCCCAGCTTCATGGAGACGGTTGCGAATGGTCCTCGCCGATACCCCAGGAGCAAGTGTCCCTAATTTGCTGGGAAGTGGCGGTGCGGTCCCCTACGGCACTGCGTAGGATCCTACGGTCTTGGCGTGCATCCGTGCGTCGCTGCGGTCCGGTCCCAGGTCGACGGGCACGTGCACCTTCCGCCGACCACTGGCGACAACATCGATGTACTGTGGGGAGCTCACGCCCCACGTGTTGAGCAATTCGGCGGTACGTCCACCCGGCCTCCCGCATGCCCACTATACGCCCTCGCTCAAAGTCCGTCAACTGCACATACGGTTCACGTCCACGCTGTCGCGGCATGCTACCAGTGTTAAAGACTGCGATGGAGCTCCGTATGCCACGGCAAACTGGCTGACACTGACGGCGGCGGTGCACAAATGCTGCGCAGCTAGCGCCATTCGACGGCCAACACCGCGGTTCCTGGTGTGTCCGCTGTGCCGTGCGTGTAATCATTGCTTGTACAGCCCTCTCGCAGTGTCCGGAGCAAGTATGGTGGGTCTAACACACCGGTGTCAATGTGTTCTTTTTTCCATTTCCAGGAGTGTATATATACATCTCCAGGGTGAGTCACCTGACATTACCGCTGGATATATTTCGTAAACCACATCAAATACTGACGAATCGATTCCACAGACCGAACGTGAGGAGAGGGGCTCGTGTAATTGGTTAATACAAACCATAAAAAAATGCACGGAAGTATGTTTTTTAAAACAAACCTACGTTTTTTTTAAATGGATCCCCGTTAGTTTTGTTAGCACATCTGAACATATAAACAAATACGTAATCAGTGCCGTTTGTTGCATTGTAAAATGTTAATTACATCCGGAGATATTGTAACCTAAAGTTGACGCTTGAGTACCACTCCTCCGCTGTTCGATCGTGTGTATCGGAGAGCACCGAATTACGTAGGGATCCAAAGGGAACGGTGATGGACCTTAGGTACAGAAGAGACTGGAACAGCACATTACGTCCACATACTAACGCCTTCTTATTGGTCTTTTTCACTGACGCACATGTACTTTATCATGAGGGGTGAGGTACACGTACACATGTGGTTTCCGTTTTCAATTACGGGGTGGAATAGAGTGTGTCCCGACATGTCAGGCCAATAGATGTTCAATGTGGTGGCCATCATTTGCAGCACACAATTGCAATTTCTGGCGTAATGAATGTCGTACACGCCGCAGTACATCTGGTGTAATGTCGCCGCAGGCTGCCACAATACGTTGTTTCATATCCTCTGGGGCTGTAGGCACATCACGGTACACATTCTCCTTTAACGTACCCCACAGAAAGAAGTCCAGAGGTGTAAGTTCAGGAGAACGGGCTGGCCAATTTATGCGTCCTCCACGTCCTATGAAACGCCCGTCGAACGTGTACCTCACCCCTCATGTGCGTCAGTGAAGAAGACCAATAAAAAGGTGTTAGCATGTGGACGTAATGTGCTGTTCCAGTCTCTTCTGTACCTAAGGTCCATCACCGTTCCCTTTGGATCCCTACGTAATTCGGTGCTCTCCGATACACACGATCGAACAGCGGAGTAGTGGTACTCAAGCGTCAACTTTAGGTTACAATATCTCCGGATGTAATTAACGTTTTACAATGCAACAAATGGCACTGATTACGTATTTGTTTATATGTTCAGATGTGCTAACAAAACTAACGGGGTTCCATTTAAAAAACGTAGGTTTGTGTTAAAAAACATACATCCGTGCATTTTTTTATGGTTGGTATTAACCAATTACACGAGCCCCTCTCCTCACGTTCGGTCTGTGGAATCGATTCGTCAGTATCTGATGTGGTTTACGAAATATATCCAGCGGTAATGTTAGGTGACTCACCCTGTATATATATATGAAGATAGTATCTGTTCTTCCGGACATGTCCGAGAGAACAGATACCATCTTCATATATATATATACAATTAACGTTCAGCGGCCATTTGACCATCTTCTTCTGTGCGGATGTACAAACAGTGCCCGAACTCTTACGGGGGTCGGCAGTAAAACCGCGAGTAATGAGTATAATGGGCGGGGGCACTATGAATATAGTGCGAGACAATAAGCTGCGAATGTGGGTTCACGGGAGGCGTACCAGAGATAAGTCCCCGCAGTCGCACTATTCTCTGTGTCCTCGGTGGCTCAGATGGATAGAGCGTCTGACATGTAAGCAGGAGGTCCCAGGTTCGAGTCCCAGTCGGGGCACACATTTTCAACTGTCCCCGTTGACTTATATAAACGGCTGTAAACAGCTAGGGGTATTCATTTCATTGTAATTTCATATAGAATTTAGTCAACAATGCGTCGTACTTGTCGAGAATTTCGAGAACTTAAAATCCTGCAAGATATTCGAAATTCTCACAAAAATGGGTGTACGCTATAAGCAAAGACGCGTAATACACTATACAGTATACAATAACAATAGTAAGCGATAGGGAAAGCCTGGTAAGAAGAATCAAGAGGGAACAGTATCAGTGAAAGAAGAAGCATGAAGTGCTCGGATTTAAAGGGATGTAGGGATGTAGTCTTTCGCTCCTACTGTTCAGTCTGTACATCGAAGGAGCAATGACGGAAATTAAAGGAAGGTTCGAGAGGGGAATTAAAAGTCAGGGTGAAAGAATGTCAATGATAAGATTAGCTGACGACATTGCTGTCCTCAGTGAAAGTGAAGAAAAGTTACAGCATGTGATGAGTGGAATGAACAGTCTAACCGGCACAGAATATGGATTGAGAGTAAATCGAAGACCGATGGAAGAAATGAGAAGTATCAGATGTGAGAACAACGGGAAACTTAATGTCATGAATGGTGATCACGATGTTGATGAAGTTAAGAAACACTGCTATTAAGGCATCAAAATAACCCATGACGGAAAGGGCAAGGAGGGTATAAAGTTCAGACCAGCACTGGCAGAAAGGGAAATCTTGATCAAGAAAAGTGTACTAGTATCAAACGTAGGCCTTAATTTGAGGAATAAATTTCTGCGAACGTGCATTTGGAGCACAGCACTGTATGGCGGGGAACGGACTGTGGGGATATCGAAACAGAAAAGAATAGAAGAATTTGACATATGGTGCTACAGAAGAATGTTGAAAATTAGGTCGAATGATAAGGTCAGGTATGAGGAGGTTGTGTGCAGAATGGGACAGGAAAGGAATACATGGAAAACACTGACAAGACGAAGGGAGGGGATAACAGGACATCTGTTAAGACACCAGGATAACTTCCATCGTACAAGAAGAAGCTGTAGATGAAAAAAACTGTAAGGGAAAGCAGGGATTGGAAAAAAATTCAGCAAAAAATCAATGACACAGGTCGCAAGTGATTATCTGAGATGAAAAGCGGAGGACAGAAGAAGAATTCGTGGCGGACCGTGTCAAGCCAGTTAGTAGACTGATTATTCAAAATACAAAAACCAAGATGGAGAAACGAGAGTAGAAAGGCAAGTAATATGCCATATATAAGAATAGAAGACGAAAAACGGAGTGTTCCTATAATAAATGGTGTAAGACTGGGTTTGAATCTTTTCCCCTTACTCGGGAGGACGACGGTTCAATCCCGCATCCGGCCATCCTGATTTGGGTTTTCCGTGATTTCCCTAAATCACTCCAGGCAAATGCCGGGATGGTTCCTCTGAAAGGGCACGGCCGACGTCCTTCCCCATCCTTCCCTAATCCGATGAGACCGATGACCACGCTGTCTGGTCTCCTTCCCCAAACAACCAACCAACCATTTTCCCCTTACTGTCTAGTCTGTACATCAAAGAAGCAATGACAGAAACAAAAGACGGTTGCAGGAATGGGCCTTAAAATTTAGAGTGAAATAAATTAGTGATTGCTATTCTCAGTGAAAATGAAGAACTGTACGACTTGTTGAATGAGATGAACAGTGTGAGGAAAAATTATGGAATGAGACTAAACCGAAGGAAAACGAAAGTAATGAGAAGTTGGAGAAATTGTATTAAAGGTATACTGCACATCAAATTTGGAGAGCACTAAGTAGACAGAGAGAAGGCATTCTGCTACCTTGGAAGCAATATAACACACGACGGACGAAGTAAAAATGACATAAAAGGCAGCCTAGCACAAGCAAAGGTGCCATTTCTGGCCGAAAAGTATCAGACATCCAAGTTAATTTGAGAAAGTAATTTGTGGGTGCACACCGTTGCAAGCGAGTGAATCGTGGACTGTCGGAAAGCAGGAAAAGTAGAGAATCGAACCGTTAGAAACGTGATGCCATAGAAGAATGCTCAAAATTTGGTGGACGTATAATCAAGGAATGGGGTGCTTCTCTGCAGGATTGGTGACGGAAGAAATATGTGGAAAACACTGACAAGAGCAGACAAGATGATAGGATATGTTTTAAGACATGAGGAAATAATGTCCATGGAGGGAGCTGCAAAGGGTAAGAACTGTAAGGGAAGACAGAGACTGGAATATACTATAATTGAGGATGCAGGGAGTAGATACTACTCCGAGGTGAAAATATTGGTATCAGAGAAGAAATTGTGGCTGGCCGCCTCAAACTAGAGGACAGAGAAACTGAAAACGAAAATCAGCAAATTTATTAAATTTATTTCACGCGAAGGCCTTCTATTATGTGTAAGTCATTCACTTAATTTGTCACCATTCACATAAAAAAAAATTAATCAAGCAAAAGATCGTGGCCCGCATCTCGTGATCGTGCGGTAGCGTTCTCGCTTCCCACGCACGGGTTCCCGGGTTCGATTCTCGGCGGGGTCAGGGATTTTCTCTGCCTCGTGATGGCTGGGTGTTGTGTGCTGTCCTTAGGTTAGTTGGGCTTAAGTAGTTCTAAGTTCTAGGGGACTGATGACCATGGATGTTTAGTCCCATAGTGCTCAGAGCCATTTGAACTATTTTGAAAAGATCATGCTGAATTTAAAAGTGGATGTAGTATGATACGCAATTTACAAGTCGTTGATCCTCTTATTCTATCCAATAGACATTAGGGTAAAAATTGTGCGGCCTCCTACTAGGAAATCAAATTGCCTAACAAGTTCAAATGTTCAAATGTCTGTGAAGTCCAATGGGGCCAAACTGTTGAGGTCATCGGTCCCTAGTCTTACACACTACAAAACTAACTTAAACTACCTTATGCTAAGAACAACACATTCACCATGCTCAAGGGAGGACTCGAACCTCCGGCGGGAGAGTCTAACAAGTCAAACACCAACAGTAGCATTCAAGACAAATCCACTGGACTGGGTTGTGAGTGCATCGCAGAACGACTTGGACAACAGTGAAGCCGGTCATAGGGTATACTAACTTTACCCGAATATTCGCGATCACCTGACCCTTGAGCATGTAAACTAAGTCCAGGCACAGCATGGTACATAACTTATCGAGACACTATCCGTATGAAGTTTACCTGTGAAAGTTCGACGAGGAAGGTAGTGATAACGCTCTGTGTTATACGTTAACATCTAACCAAGCCCCCATACATTGTGATGCCTATAACAAAATTAGGGAACCTCCGAGGCAAACCAGCCCCTATATGAAATTTCAAGAGTTCAGGATAGGTGAGTGACAACAGACAAAATCGCTAACAACAGTTCACTGTATCGTAATGACCAATACGCCGAAGTAAGACACTTGACAAATCTCAGCCCCCTCTGAAAATCCGGCACTGGAAATCGAAGTAAGGAGAAAGTAAATAACGAAAAGCGTGCGAATGTGGCTAGTGCTGCATAAAATATAAATGTAAATGATGTGTTAGAGAATGCGCGCACTTCTTTATCCGGTTGCATTACTCCGACACAAAGCAATACATGCGCTGCTGCCGAAAACTAATCGCTGCGTGCTACTTCTCATTGTAGTCAACATTGATACAGAAAATACCTTTCCTGTGAAGTAAAACTGGCTCTTTATTCACACGAAGCAGCGAGGGCCATCGGTAACGGATCTCAAACTAATCCCGTATTTCTACATTTCCAGACCGTTTGTCGCAAATTCGTCAGATAATCGAAATCAATTGCTGAGTAATATCGACAAGATATCTGTATGGTACGAAAAGTGCTGACTGACTCATGAAATAAAATGTGTGAGGTTATCCACATGGATAGAAAAAGGAATCCGTTAAATTTCAGTTACACAATAAATCGCATAAATTTAAAGGCCATCAACTAAACTAAATACATAGGGATTACAATTACAAAAAATTTAAGTTTCAACCTTAACATTAAAAAGCCCGGGTAAGGCGAAACATAGACCTGCGTTTTATTTTCAGAACACAAGATACGACAAATCCATTAGAGAGACCACCTACGTTACACTTGACCGGTTCCGGCGGAGGTTCGAGTTCTCCCTCGGGCATGTGTGTGTGTGTGTGTGTGTGTGTGTGTGTGTGTGTGTGTGTGTTTGTTTGTGTGTCCCTATGATAATTTAGGTTAGGTAGTGTGTAAGCATAGGGACTGATGACTTTAGCAGTTAAGTCCCATAAGATTTCACACACAACTGAACAATCGATACACTTGACCGTCCTCTTCGGGAGTATTTTTCGCTTTATGGAATCCTTACTAGGTGGGGCTGACGGAGGACATCGAAAAGAGTTCAAAGGAGGACAATTGATTTTCTGTCATCACAATGCTCGGGAGAGATGTTTTTTTGTTATCAGTCTACTGACTGGTTTGATGCGGCCCGCCACGAATTCCTTTCCTGTGCTAGCCTCTTCATCTCAGAGTAGCACTTGCAACCTACGTCCTCAATTATTTGCTTGACGTATTCCAATCTCTGACTTCATCTACAGTTTTTGCCCTCTAAAGCTCCCTCTAACACCATGGAAGTCATTCCCTCATGTCTTAGCAGATGTCCTATCATCCTGTCCTTTCTCCTTATCAGTGTTTTCCACATATTCCTTTCCTCTCCGATTCTGCGTAGAACCTCCTCATTCCTTACCTTATCAGTCCACCTAATTTTCAACATTCGTCTATAGCACCACATCTCAATTGCTTCGATTCTCTTCTGTTCCGGTTTTCCCACAGTCCATGTTTCACTACCATACAATGCTGTACTCCAGACGTACATCCTCAGAAATTTCTTCCTCAAATTAAGGCCGGTATTTGATATTAGTAGACTTCTCTTGGCCAGAAATGCCTTTTTTGCCATAGCGAGTCTGCTTTTGATGTCCTCCTCGCTCCGTCCGTCATTGGTTATTTTACTGCTTAGGTAGCAGAATTTCTTAACTTCATTGACTTCGTGACCATCAATCCTGATGTTAAGTTTCTCGCTGTTCTCATTTCTACTACTTCTCATTACCTTCGTCTTTCTCCGACTTACTCTCAAACCGTACTGTGTACTCATTAGACTGTTCATTCCGTTCAGCAGATCATTTAATTCTTCTTCACTTTCACTCAGGATAGCAATGTCATCAGCGAATCGTATCATTGATATCCTTTCACCTTGTATTTTAATTCCACTCCTGAACCTTTCTTTTATTTCCATCATTGCTTCCTCGATGTACAGATTGAAGAGTAGGGGCGAAAGGCTACAGCCTTGTCTTACACCCTTCTTAATACGAGCACTTCGTTCTTGATCGTCCACTCTTATTATTCCCTCTTGGTTGTTGTACATATTGTATATGACCCGTCTCTCCCTATAGCTTACCCCTACTTTTTTCACAATCTCGAACAGCTTGCACCATTTTATATTGTCGAACGCTTTTTCCAGGTCGACAAATCCTATGAAAGTGTCTTGATTTTTCTTTAGCCTTGCTTCCATTATTAGCCGTAACGTCAGAATTGCCTCTCTCGTCCATTTTCTTTTCCTAAAGCCAAACTGATCGTCACCTAGCGCATTCTCAATTTTCTTTTCCATTCTTCTGTATATTATTCTTGTAAGCAGCTTCGATGCATGAGCTGTTCAGTTGATTGTGCGATAATTCTCGCACTTGTCAGCTCTTGCCGTCTTCGGAATTGTGTGGATGATGCTTTTCCGAAAGTCAGATGGTATGTCGCCAGACTCATATATTCTACACACCAACGTGGATAGTCGTTTTGTTGCCACTTCCCCCAATGATTTTAGAAAATCTGATGGAATGTTATCTATCCCTTCTGCCTTATTTGGCCGTAAGTCCTCCAAAGCTCTTTTAAATTCCGATTCTAATACTGGATCCCCTATCTCTTCTAAATCGACTCCTGTTTCTTCTTCTATCACATCAGACAAATCTTCACCCTCATAGAGGCTTTCAATGTATTCTTTCCACCTATCTGCTCTCTCCTCTGCATTTAACAGTGGAATTCCCGTTGCACTCTTAATGTTACCACCGTTGCTTTTAATGTCACCAAAGGTTGTTTTGACTTTCCTGTATGCTGAGTCTGTCCTTCCGACAATCATATCTTTTCATCAATCAACTGAAGTATTTCTTCTGTTACCCATGGTTTCTTCGCAGCTACCTTCTTTGTACCTATGTTTTCCTTCCCAACTTCTGTGATGGCCCTTTTTAGAGATTTCCATTCCTCTTCAACCGTACTGCCTACTGCGCTATTCCTTATTGCTGTATCTATAGCATTAGAGAACTTCAAACGTATCTCGTCATTCCTTAGTACTTCCGTATCCCACTTCTTTGCGTATTGATTCTTCCTGACTAATGTCTTGAACTTGAGCCTACTCTTCATCACTACTATATTGTGATCTGAGTCTATATCTGCTCCTGGGTACGCCTTACAATCCAGTATCTGATTTCGGTATCTCTGTTTGACCATGATGTAATCTAATTGAAACCTTCCCGTATCTCACGGCCTTTTCCAAGTATACCTCCTCCTCTTGTGATTCTTGAACAGGGTATTCGCTATTACTAGCTGAAACTTGTTACAGAACTCAATTAGTCTTTCTCCTCTTTCATTCCTTGTCCCGAGCCCATATTCTTCTGTAACCTTTCCTTCTACTCCTTCCCCTACAACTGCATTCCAGTCGCCTATGACTATTAGATTTTCGTCCCCCTTTACATACTGCATTACCCTTTCAATATCCTCATACAGTTTCTCTATCTGTTCATCTTCAGCTTGCGACGTCGGCATGTATACCTGAACTATCGTTGTCGGTGTTGGTCTGCTGTCGATTCTGATTAGAACAACCCGGTCACTGAACTGTTCAAAGTAACACACCCTCTGCCCTACCTTCCTATTCATAACGAATCCTACACCTGTTATACCATTTTCTGCTGCTGTTGATATTACCCGATACTCATCTGACCAAAAATCCTGGTCTTCTTTCCACCTCACTTCACTGACCCCTACTACACCTAGATTGAGCCTTCGCATTTCCCTTTTCAGATTTTCTAGTTTCCCTACCACGTTCAAGCTTCTGACATTCCACGCCCCTACTCGTAGAACGTTATCCTTTCGTTGATTATTCAATCTTTTTCTCATGGTAACCCCCACCTTGGCAGTCCCCTCCCGGAGATCCGAATGGGGAACTATTCCGGGATCTTTTGCCAATGGAGAGATCATCATGACACTTCTTCAACTACAGGCCACATGTCCTGTGGATACACGTTACGAGTCTTTAATGCAGTGGTTTCCATTGCCTTCTGCATCCTCATGTCGTTGATCATTGCTGATTTTTTCCGCCTTTAGGGGCAATTTCCCACCCCTAGGACAAGAGAGTGCCCTGAACCTCTATCCGCTCCTCCGCCCTCTTTGACAAGGCCGTTGGCAGAATGAGGCTGACTTTGTTATGCCGGAAGTCTTCGGCCGCCAATGCTGATTATTTATCAAAATTTAGGCAGTGGCGGGGATTGAACCCGGGACCGAAGACGTTTTTAATTATGAATCAAAGACGCTACCCCTAGACCACGGGTCATGACTATGTTAAGCTAATTGGAATATTACTTAAACGAATGGCGTTTGTCGTTGCGGCGAGACCTTTTCACGAAATTTCAGTCACTTAGTTAGTCACTCCTCGGAATGCGAAAACATATTATTGACTCCCACCTACAAAGGGAAAAATTATCATCGTAATAAAATAAGGGAAATCGAAACTCGCACGGAAAGATTTAGCTGCTCGTTTATCTCATGTGCTAATCTAGAGCGCTGCGGTACAGAAACAGTGTGAAATTGATGTGAATTGCAGAGTGATAAAGATGTCGACTCATATGTTAAGCAATGGGCTGCCCCATTTTGGTTTCATTCCTCTACCGGCACGCTACTGTATTGCGGAGTGGTGATTCCAATGTGCACCAGGACTCCAAACAAAACAAAAAATTAATTACGTAAGTTTATTTCTTCACGTCCAATATAATCTTCATGACTATCCCTCTTACCTAGGTCAGAGTAGTGCGCCTTATGTCACTCGTTTTCAACCTTGTTAATGTAAGGCTTACCTGCTTGCCTGCGACAATGTTTTCATCACGTCGCCTCTCCCCCCGGACCATGTCCCTGTCTCTCTCTCTCTCTCTCTCTCTCTCTCTCTCTCTCTCTCTCACACACACACACACACACACACACACACACACGCACTCACTCACTCACTCACTATAAACACCATACACCGAAAGATGACAGACGTCATAAGTTATCGATGATGAAAATTAACAAATAACGGATAGGGTACCATGAAGTCTGTTTCTCTCTTTTTTGACAAGGGAGAGAGCAGACATCTACGCTGAGTTTAAGCAAAAAATGGTTCAAATGGCTCTGAGCACTATGGGACTTAACTGCTGTGGTCATCAGTCCCCTAGAACTTAGAACTACTTCAACCTAACTAACCTAAGGACATCACACACATCCATGCCTGAGGCAGGATTCGAACCTGCGACCGTAGCGGTCGCGCGGCTCCAGACTGAAGCGCCTATAACCGCTCGGCCACACCGGCCGGCTTTTAAGCAAAAACTTCCATCCCTATTTATAAGGTATTTCTGATATAATTCCAACTGCTAACTTAATAACACTACCATAGTACGGGGAAATGCAAGCTAGTACCTCCACATTGTTGTATTCCATAGGATGACTGGTGCGGTGGCAATGTTCTGCAAGAACAGATTTTCTCGGCTGTTGTAAGACTGTATGCCGCTTATGTTCAGTACACTGGTCTTCCACAACCTTTAGTCTTATCTATGTACACTATGTGATCAAAAGCATCCGAACACCTGGCTGAAAATGACTTACAAGTTAGTGGCTGCTGAAATTCTATCTGGTGTTGGCCCACCCTTAGCCCTGATGACAGCTTCCAGCCTGGCAGGCATACGTTCAATCAGGGGCTGGAAGGTTTCTTGGGGAATGTCAGCCCATTCTTCACGGAGTGCTGCACTGAGGAGAGGTATCGATGTCGGTCGGTAAGGCCTGGCACGAAGTCGGTGTTCCAAAACATCCCAAAGGTGTTCTATAGAATTCAGGCCTCTGTGCAGGCCAGTCCATTACAAGGATGTTATTGTGTAATCTTCCACAGCTCGTGTATTATGAACAGCTGCTCCATTGTGTTGAAAGATGCAATTTCCATACCCGAATTGCTCTTCAACAGCAGGAAGCAAGAAGGTCCTTAAAACATCAACATAGCACTGTGCTGTGATATTGTCACACAAATCAACAAGGGGTGCAAGCCCACTCCATAAAAAGCACGACCACATCTTATCACCACCGCCTCCGAATTATACTGTTGACATTACACACGCTGGCTGATGGCGTTCATCGGGCTTCGTCATACCCACACCTTGCCATCGGATCGCCACATTGTGTACCGTGATTCGCCACTCCACACAACGATCTCCCATTGTTCAGTCGTACAATGTTGGCGTTCCTTACATCTAGTGAGGCGTCGTTTGGCATTTACCGGCGTGATGCGTGGCTTATGAACAGCCGCTCGACCATGAAATCCAACTTTTCAGGCCTTCCGGCTAATTGTCATAGTCCTTGCAGTGGGTCCTCATGCAGTTTGGAATTCCTGCGAGATGATCTGAATAGATGTCTGCCTATTACACATTACGACTCTCTTCAACAGTTGAGGTCCCTGTCGGTCAACAGACGAGTTCGGCCTGTACACTTATGTGTTGTACGTGTCCCCTCAGGTTTCCACTTCGCTATCACATCGGAAATAGTGGACATAGGGATGTTTATGAGTGTGGAAATGTTGCGTGCAGACGTATGACACAAGTGACAACAAATCACCTGACCACGTTCGAAGTCCGTGAGTTCGGAGAAGCGCCACATACTGCTCTCTCACGACGTCTAACGAGTACTGACGACGCTGATATCGAGTACCTGGCAGTAAGTGGCAGCACAATGAACCTAAGATGAAAAATGTATGTTTTTAGGGATGTCCGGATACTTTTGTTCACATAGTGTATGACATGTCACAAGTGCAAAGAATACGGTAGACACCTTGTTTATGCAAATCAAGATCAACCTCTACGGAATCCAAAAGTACCCTAATGTTAAATGATGGTCTGAAGCAAATTTGACACATTTCCGAAAAATACGACCAGTCCTGTTGGAAATGCTTATTGTCAAAATCAAAAAGACCCTAGACTTTGGTGCGATCTCGGTATTATCATCTCTCACACGGTGCACGATTGATCGATAAGGAAACTCACATTTGACTTTTCTAGTGTTTAGCTTGTGTGTGTGTTATTTTTCAGGAAATGCTCTGAAAACCGAGGTTTAAAATTCTGTCGGAGAGCGCTTAATTGTACCAGTTTCATCTTGAAAATGACAGGGTGTGCTCCTATCGAAATATCGGCGAGGCAGACGATGTCACTCGGCAGCGTTGCCATAACTTGTACTGACGGTAAAGAGAAACAGCACCGTGAACAAATTACGCTACATAAACGAAAGTTGCTAAACCAGTTTCTACATTTGAAAGATGACATCTGTTCAGATTTCGCGCCAGTCGCATTAGAGTGGCGTTATTAGTGTCACTATCAGGACGCATATCATGTTAACTTCAAATACACGGTACAGTGGACGATAAATTTGTCTCAGTCAAGAACGCCTTTAAGGCGACGAATACGCCATTATCAACAGCTCAGTGAGTCTGGAAGAGGTCGTGTAACAGAGCTACGAGAAGCTGGATATTCTTTCTGATATATTGCAGAAACACTTGGCAGGGAAGTGGCCACTGTACATGATTGTTTGCAGCGCTGATCGCGAGAATGTACGGTCCCAAGAAGACTGCGTTCCGAACGGCGACATGGCACTACCGAGAGGGGAGATCATAGCGCCTGTTCCGAGAATGGCTCTGGAGCACCGTACTGCATCTGCAGCAGCAGTTTGAGAAGCAGCTCCGAGCCAGACGCCCTGTAGAGCGCATCCCACTGACCTCAAACTACCGCCATTGGTCAGCGAGAGCCCATTGGAGGGCAGGGTGGAGGTCTATTGTCTTTTCTGATGCCTCGGTGCCAGTTGCGGCGGGTTGTTGGTTAGGAGGAGGGCAGTTGAGGGCCTGCAGGGTATCTGTCTGCGTGCTACACTATACCTACACCTGGACTTGTGGTATGAGGTGCGATTTCGTATGACAGCAGGAGCAGTTTCGTGCTTATTTCACGAACGCTGACTGCAAATCTCTCTGTCAGTCTAGCGATTCGACTGGCTGTGCTTCCATTTGTGAACACCATTCCAGGAGGTGTTTTCCAACAGGATAACGCTCGTCCACATAACGCTGTTGCAGTACAGAGGGTCAACACGGCGCTTTGGCCTGCTCGATCACCAGATCTATCTCCAGTCGAGTGCATATTGGATATATGGAAACTCCAGCGTCATTCACCGCAGCATTGACCGTCCCTGTATTGACCGACGAAGTGCGACAGGCACGTAACTCGATCCAGGCAACTGCACAGTACAATCCATAGAAGTTTGCATGCTTGAATTGAACATCCTGGCTGTCACATCACTTATTAATGTACAAGCATTTCACATTATCAGAGGCACATCTCGCGCGTACGTTATGATCCTACACAGTTAATCTCTTAAATAGACTACTGCCTTCCTACACCACGAAGATAACGTGCTACAGACGCGAAATTTAACCGACAGGAAGAAGATGCTGTGATATGCAAAACATTAGCTTTTCAGAGAATTCACACAAGGTTGGCGCCAGCGGTGACACCTACAACGTGCTGACATGAGGAAAGTTTCCAACCGATTTCTCATACACAAAAAGCAGTTGACAGCGTTGCCTCGTGAAACATTGTTGTGATGCCTCGTGTAAGGAGGAGAAATGCGTACCATCACGTTCCCCTCTTTGATAAAGATCGGATTGTAGCCTATCGCGATTGCGGTTTATCGTATCGCGACATTGCTGCTCGCGTTGGTCGAGATCCAATGACTGTTAGCGGAATATGGAATCGGTGGGTTCAGGAGGGTAATACGGAACGCCGTGCTGGATCCCAAAGGCCTCGTATCACTAGCAGTCGAGATGACAGGAATCTTATCCGCGTGGCTGTAACGGATCGTGCAGCCACGTCTCGATCCCTGAGTCAACACATGGGGACGTTTGCAAGACGACAACCATCTGCACGAACAGTTCGACGACGTTTTCAGCAGCATGGACTATCAGGTCGGAGACCATGGCTGCGGTTACGCTTGACGCTGCATCACAGACAGGAGCACCTGCGATGGTGTACTCAACGACGAACCTGGGTGCACGAATGGCAAAACGTCATTTTTTCGGATGAATCCAGGTTGTGTTTACAGCATCATGATGGCCGCATCCGTGTATGGCGACATCGCGGTGAACGGACATTGGAAGTGTGTATTCGTCATCACCGTAGTGGCATATCACCCGGCGTGATGATATAGGGTGCCATCGGTTACACGTCTCGGTCACCTGTTGTTTGCATTGGCGGCACTTTGAACAGTGGACATTACATTTGAGATGTCTTACGACCCGTGACTCTACCCTTCATTCGATCCCTGCGAAACCCTACTTTTCAACACGATAATACACGACCGCATGTAGCAGTTCCTATACGGGCCTTTCTGCATACAGAAAATGTTCGACTGCTGCCCTGGCCAGCACATTCTCCAGATCTCTCACCAACTGAAAACGTCTGGTCGATGTTGGCCGAGCAACTGGCTCGTCACAATACGCTAGTCACTACTCTTGATGAACTGTGGTATCGTGTTGAAGGTGCATGGGCAGCTGTACCTGTACTCGGCATCCAAGCTCTATTTGACTCAATGCCCAGGCGTAGCAAAGCCGTTATTATGGCCAGAGGTGGTTGTTCTGGGTACTGATTTCTCAGGATCTATGCACCCTAACTGCGTGAAAATGTAATCACAAGTCAGTTCTGGTATAATATATTTGTCCAATGAATACCCGTTTATCATGTGCATTTCTTCTTGGTGTAGCAATTTTAATGGCCAGTAGTGTATAATACCTAGACAGTGAACCCCAGAAATTTCATACTCCACATCAATTATGTTTCGGGGTTGCGACTTCTTTTTTACGCCTATGTATTTGAACAGGCACGAGAGTGTTTAAGTTGGAGCACTGCGTGGTCGCCGACACGGTTCCAGTCACGCAGAAGCATCCGTGTTTCTTACTGCCGGCGACAGTGCGGCTCAGTAGGTGTGTGGCAGGAGGCCAAGGCCGAGGAAAGCTTGTGAGCTGAGGTGACGCGGGATGGCGTTTCGCTCGGTGGCGGGGTCGCCGGACGTGGCGGCGCTAATGGGCCTCACGTCCAGGGCGTCCCAGGGACATCAGATGGCAGCCGCTGTAGTAGGGGGCAGCGGCACCGTGGCCCGACTCGCTGATCGCCGCGCGCTGCCGCTCATCTCGGCGAGCGGATACGGCCGAGGGGCCCAGCTGTGTAGCCTATCACCACACCAGGCGGGAAGGAGGAAACCTGAGGGGCGCTGGGAATGGTTCTCTCTCTCTCTCTCTCTCTCATGGTTATTATGCAGGCACTTCAACGTTGCATGCACTACTGGCCATTAAAATTGCTACACCAAGAAGAAATCCAGATGATAAACGGGTATTCATTGGACAAATTTATTATCCTAGAACTGACATTTGATTAGACATTCACGCAATTTGGGTGCATAGATCCTGAGAAATTAGTACCCAGAACAACCACCTCTGGCCTTAATAACGGCCTTGATACGCCTGGGCATTGAGTCAAACAGAGTTTCGATCGCGTGTACAGCTACAGCTATCCATGCAGCTTCAACACGATACCACATTTCATCGAGAGTAGTTACTGGCGTATTGTGACGAGCCAGTTGCTCCGCCACCATTGACCAGACGATTTCCATTGGTGAGAGATCTGGAGAATGTGCTGGCCAGGGCAGTATCCAGAAAGGCCCGTACAGGACCTGCAACATGCGGTCGTGCATTATCCTCCTGAAATGTAGGGTTTCGCTGGAATCGAATGAAGGCTAGAGCCACGGGTCGTAACACATCTGAAATGTGACGTCCACTGTTCAGAGTGCCGTCAATGCGAACAAGAGGTGACCGAGACGTGTAACCAATGGCACGCCATACCATCAAGCCGGGTGATACGCCAGTATGGAGATGACGAATACACGCTTCCAATGTGCGTTCACCGCGATGTCGCCAAACACGGATGCGACCATCATCATGCTGTAAACAGAACCTGGGTTCATCCGAAAAATGACATTTTGCCATTCGTGCACCCAGGTTCGTCGTTGAGTACACCATCGCAGGCGCTCCTGTCTGTGATGCAGCTTCGAGGGTAACCACAGCCATGGTCTCCGAGCTGATAGTCCATGTTGCTGCAAACGTCGTCGAACTGTTCGTGCAGATGGTTGTTGTCTTGCAAACGTCCCCATCCGTTGACTCAGGGATCGAGACGTGGATGCACGATCCGTTATAACCATGCGGATAAGATGCCTGTCATCTCGACTGTTAGTGATACGAGGCCCTTGGGATCCAGCACGGCGTTCCGTATTACCCTCCTGAAGCCACCGATTCCATATTCTGCTAACAGTCATCGGATCTCGACCAATGCCAGCAGCAATGTCGCGATACGATAAACCGCAATCGCGATAGGCTACAATTCGACCTTTATCAAAGTTGGAAACGTGATGGTACGCATTCTTCCTCCTTACACGAGGCATCACAACAACGTTTCACCAGGCAACGTCGGTCAACTGCTGTCTGTATATGAGAAATCGGTTGGAAACTTTCCTCATGTCTGCACGTTGTAGGCGTCGTCACCGGCGCCAACCTTGTGTGAATGCTCTGAAAAGATAATCATATACATATCACAGCATCTTCTTCCTGTCGGTTAAATTTCGCGTCTGTAGCTCGTCGTCTTCGTGGTGTACCAGTTTTAATGGCCAATAGTGTAGTTGTGGGGATATGGGGGACAGATTTGAACTACTGTTTTGTGAGATACCGGTGGAACACGGACCTGTACTAACCCGTTTACCACACTGGTAACGTCGGTAGTCAATAACGATAACAGACACACAGTGCTGCTTGTGTTCCACTTTGTTTCGTCTTGAGCGTTGCTCGTTGTTTTTCTGATCTCTTTTTGGACTCGGTATATATTACAAAAACGTAATTTGTGGTCCCCCTAAACCATTGCACCGATTTCCACCAAACTATATACACATATCACTTTCCAGAGTCGTACTTGGGTAGCTCAGATGCACTTGCCCGCGAATGGAAAAGGTCCCTCGTTCGAATCTCGGTCAGGCACATGGTTTTAATCTGCCTCAGCACACACTCCGCTGCAGAGTGAAAATCTCATTCTGGAAACATACCACACGCCGCAGTATCCTTTCTTCCAGGAGTGCTAGTTCTGAAAGGTTCTCAGGAGACATTACTGTGAAGTTTGGAAGGTAGGAGACGAGATACTGGCAGAATTGAAGCTGTGAAGACGTGCGTGAGTCGTGCTTCGGTAGTTCAGAAGGTAGAGCACTTGTCCGCGAAAGACAAAGGTCGCGAGTTCGAGTCTCGGTCCGGTACACAGTTTTAATACTGCCAGGAAGTTACATATCACTTTGTCTGTGGAAAGACAAATGTTCTTGGTGGGAATGAGAAAGAAATGTAGCCTAACACGAGCGAAAACCCAGATTTCATTAATCCTGTAGGTGAGAATGTGAGCGTTTAGTGATTTCCAAGAAACTTTTCACATAATTTCAAACCTTTGCGAAGGTTTTTGTCGCTGAAAACCCCCACAAAATCATGAAACGAAGAAAGTTTATCGCTTACTGTATTTTCGTGGTTCATGCACTAAAACTGCCGCATGAAGCATGACCTTCAAATTTATTACTTCTGTGCAACAAAATTCGCGGAGACTATCCACATACGCCGCTGAATCTACTTGCAAAATATTACTATACGACAGAAGGTTTAGGATATATGACGTCATACAGATTAAGTTGTGTGAAAATGAAACTGCATGGCGAAATTCGCTAGAGATACAGCTGAAATACGTGTATAAATATCCGAGATATATGTCAAATATATGCGGCATGTGCGTATGCGCACAAACCTGTGGATAAAAAAAACAAATCCTAAACTCCTGGATGGATTTGAACCAAACTTGGTACTCATATTAATCACCATCT